>NW_023270389.1:52680825-52861431 GCF_011800145.1 Mirounga leonina
GAAGGAAGGAAGGAAGGAAGGAAGGAAGGAAGGAAGGAAGGAAGGAATAAAAGGCATCCAAATCAGACAGGAAGGAGTAAAACTGTCTCTGTTTGCACATGACATGATCTTACATATAGAAAACCATAAGGGGCACCTGGGTGGCTCAGTTGGTTAAACAGCTGCCTTTGGCTCAGGCCAGAATCCCAGTGTCCTGAGTTGGAGCCCTGCATTGGGCTCCCTGCTCGGGGGGGAGTCTGCTTTTCCCTCTCCTTTTGCCCCTCCCCCACTCATGATCTCTTACTCTCTCTCTTTCTCAAATAAATGAACAAAATCTTAAAAAAAAAAAAACCCTAAGGAGTCCACCAAAAAACTGTTAAAACTAATAAACGAATTCAGTAAATTTGCAGAATACAAAATCAACATAAAAATATCATTTGTATTTAAATACATTAACAAGGAATTCTGTGATATAGAATTAAAGAAAATAATGCCATTTACAATAGCATTAAAATCAATAAAATTCTTAGAAATAAATTTAACCAAGGAGGTGAAAGATCTGTACAATGAAAACTATACAACACTGATGAAAGTTATTGAAAAAGACACAAATAAGTGGAAAGATATGTTCATGGATCAGAAACATTAATATTGTCAAAACGCCTATATTACTTAGCCATTATAGATTCAATGCAATCTCTATCAAAATACCAATGGCCCTTTTCACAAAAATAGAATAAACAATCCAAAAATGTGTATAAAACCACAAAAGAACCTGAATAGCCAAAGCAAGTTTGAGAAAGAACAAAGCTGGAGGCATCACACTTCCTGATTTCAAACTATACTACAAAGCTATAGTAACCAAAACAGTATAGTACTGGCATAAAAACGGACACATAGACCAACAGAACAGAATTGAGACACCCAAAATAAACCCATGCATGTATGGTCAACTAATATTTGACAAGAGAGTGAAAAATACCAATGAGGAAAAGTTAGTGTTTTCAATAAATTGTGGGAAACCTGGGGATTCACATGCAAAAGAATGAAATTGGGCCTCTATCTTATACCACTCACAAAATTAACTCAAAATGGATTAAAGATTTAGATATAAGACTGAAACCATAAAACTCTTATAAGAAAACACAAAGAAAAAGCTCCTTGACATTGGTCTTGACAACCAATTTTTTAATATGTTACCCAAGACACAAGCAATAGAAGCAACTGCAACTAAAAAAGTTTCTGAACAGTAAAATAATCAATAAAATGATAAGGCAACCTATAGAATGGGAGAAATTATTTGCAAACCTTATGTCAGATAAGAGGTTAATATCCAAAAAATATAAGAAACTCATAAAAGTCTATAGAAAAAAACCCAAATAATCTGATTAAAAATAGGCAGAGGACCTGAATAGACACTTTTCCAAAGAAGACATACAAATGGCCAACCACATGTAGAGGTACTCAATGTAACTAATCATAAGGGAAATGCTAATCAAAACTATAATGACAACCTATGGAATGGAAAAAAATATATTGCAAATGACATATCTGATAAAGGGTTAATATCCAAGATATATAAAGGACTCATAAAACTCAACACCCCAAAAAACAAATAATCCAATTAAAAAATGGGCAGAAGACATGAACAGACACCTCTCCAAACAAGACATGCAGATGGCAAACAGACACATGAAAAGATGTTCATCATCACTGATCATCAGGAAAATGCAAATCAAAACTACAGAGAAATATCACCTCACACCTGTCAGAATGGCTAAAATCAAGACAAGAAACAACAGGTATTGGTGAGGATGTGGAGAAAGGGGAACACTCTTGCACTGTTGGTGGGCATGCAAACTGGTGTGGCCATTGTGGAAAACAGTATGGAGGTTCCTCAAAAGTTAAAATAGAACCACCCTCTGATCCAGGAATCACACTACTGGGTATTTACCCAAAGAATACAAAACCCCTAATTTAAAGGGATACATGCACCCCTATGTTTATAGCAGCATTATTTATAATAGCCAAGATATGGAAGCAGCCCAAGTGTCCATCGACTGATGAATGGATAAAGAAGTGGTATAATATTGCAACGACATGGATAGACTGGAGAGTATAATGATAAATGAAGCAAGTGAGTCAGAGAAAAACAAATACCATATAATTTCACTCATATATGGAATTTAAGAAATAAAACAAACCAAGGGAAAATATAGAGAGATAGAGACAAACCAAGAAACAGAACTATAGAGAACAAACTGAGGGGAGGTGGGTAGGGAGATGAATGCGATAGGTGATGGGGATAAAGGAATGCACTTGTGATGACCACCAGGTGACTAAAATAACTTGAAAAAAAAAGTATAATGAGATATCACATCACATCTGTTAGAATGACTATCCCCCCAAACACAAGAGATATATGTTGGCTAAGATGTGGAGAAAAGGGAACTCTTGTGCACTGTTGGTGGGAATGTAAATTGATACAGTCACTACAGAAAATGATATAAAGATTCCTCAAAAAATTAAAGCTAGAACTATCATATATTCTAGCAACCCCACTGGTATACGTCAGAAGGAAATGATAATAGGATCTCAAGGAGATCTCTCTACTCCCATGTTTCTTTCAGCATTATTCACAATAGTCAAGGCATGGAAACAACCTAAGTGTCCACTGATGGATGAATAAAGAAAATGTTATCTATCTATCTATCTATCTATCTATCTATCTATCTATCTATCTATCATCTATCTATCATCTATCATCTATCAATCTAATAATGGAATGTTATTCAACCACAGAACAGTCATTTGTGATTTGAGGACATTATGCTAGGTAAAATAAGTCAGACAGAGAAAGACAAATATTGTATGATTTCACTTATGTGTGGAATCTAAAAAAAAAAGAAAGTCAAACTCAAAGAAACAGAGTGAAATGGTGGTTTCCAGGGATTGGGTGGTAAGGGAAATGGGGGCGATGTTAACCAAAGTGTACAAACTTCCAGTTATAAGATGAATAAATTCTGGGGCTCTAATATACAGCACGGTGACTATAACAATTCTATATTATATACTTGAAAGTTACTAAGAGAGTGGATCTTAAATCACACACAATCACGCACAAAAAGTTGTAATTATGTGAGATAATGGATGAGTTAACTAATCTTACCATTGTAACCATTTTGCAATATATATGAGTGTATCAAATCATCACATTGTACACCTTAAACTTACACAATGTTACATGTCAATTATATCACAATAAACCTAGCAAAAAGGGAAAAAAAAGAACACAATTTACTTTTCTCTCTTGGTAGTTCTTTAAGAGGTTGAGATGATTAGTTAACCTTTGAATTAATACTTTGCACTATCCTGCTCCAGAAAGATGATGCTATGATGCTGTTTATATTACTAAAGAAAACTCTGACTTGTATAGATTTTGAGTTTCTGAAGCTAGGAAACTTGGTATCTTTTCTTGCATCCAGGATAGTACTTTGCAAAAAGATGAATATTCAGTAAATATTTAAATTGAATGAATTTTTTTGCTGCTACAGGATTTTTCTGGTAAAAGTATACTTTCCTATAATGAATTCAGTACTAATAGTGAGGACTATGTAAAGGTAAAGCAGAATATATTATATTATATTATGTTTGATCCTTTGTAATGTTTATTTAAAATTGTATGTTTAGAGTAGCTTTGAAAAACAGTGTAATGATGGAATCCTCAGTGTAGAGGCAGCCCGGATATTAATTGGTGCAACCAAAACCTATTGCCCCATCCGAGGAAAGTAAGTATAATACTTCTTAAATTGTTATTTCCAAAATCAAATGGGTATATGGTAAAAAAAAAAATCAAACTGAGAGTTAAATGTCCAGATTGATCTATCTATTTCTCTCACCTATCTTCATCTATCTGTCTATCCATCCATATATCCATCTACTTCTTATTTTACTTGTTTACATTTTTTCCCACTGAAGGTTCATAACTTTGGTGTCAATAGGAGATTCTGGAGGAATATCTGACTACAGTGTAATTAAATAAGAGACTAGGGGAGCCATGAAAGAGAACCTATGTAATTTCATATACTATTATATTTATCTTTTCTTTGTATCATGTTTACTAAGTTACTGGATAAAGGTAGGTAGGGAAGCCTGGAGCCTGCCATTAGTCAGGTGGAGCAAGCCTTGAAGGAATTGACCCAACTGATGGACCTTGGCAGTGCAATTAAATTTGATAGGAAAAGTTCAAGTATCTTGGAGATATGTCTATATCTGGTCATAGTCCTGGCAAGCATTCATTAATGGATGATCCAAGACAAAGCTTGTGGGGGCAACAATGATAGGAAATCCTGCCAGGTGATAGTTAACATTTCAACAGTCTGGTAATCTATCTGGGAGATCTAATATCAGTTCCTAAAGTTTGGGAAGGGTAGGGCCTTCAGGGCCTTGGAGAGGCTGGAGCTAGGCGAGGCATGACAAAGGGGAGCTTGATTCTGAACCCCAAAGAATTGGTCTGGAGAAGCTTTAATTATGTTCTACCTCAAGTCAAGAATGGTTCCAGGGACAGAGGCAGCAGGGGTTTCCTGTACCTGACCGTGGGTGGGTAGGTGGATGGATACAGAGGCTCAGGACAGAGCATTTTTAATAAACTTTCCCTTTTTATATTACCCCAAAGTATAGCACTTTATTTTTATTTTAACATATATGTCTATTTTTCTCTGTTAGATTCATGAGTATTTATGATGTTTCAACTTATGTAAGAGCTAGAAGTTGGCTTATGAAGTTTAAAAACATGTTAGCTTTCTTGGAATATCATAAAGATAAGGCATCTCTTATTATGTATGGGTAGGTATTATAAACCTTTAATAGCAATATACTTAATAATACGACCTTTTCCACATTGTCAACATTGAGTAAATTGATTTTCCTTATTAAAAAATTAACTAATATTATGGTCAACTCTTATTGATCAAGTGGTGAAGGAGCAGAGCACTTGCTTCTCTTCATTCTGTTTAAGCAACTTTGTTGATACCTCTATTAGAGAGTGGGTAGGAAGAAGAAACAGGACTGGTCATATTTGGACTCTTTAAGTGGCAATTGCCATGTCTTAGGGTCATATTACAAACTGGACTGCTTTCATATTCTTCTGGGTATAACATTGAGCAGGGGAGAGAAATATCAAACTCATGGCCTACATTTTCCTCTCAATTTCATCTGTGCCATGGGGTGATTCTGTTAATGTCCATAACTAGGAAAAATACAACATGGCCTTAATAATACCTGTAACCAATCTTCCAAAATATCACAAGATACAGATTTACTTAACTTGTGTAAACTCTTTGTTTTATCATAAGTTGTGAACTTAGAGCAGGAAGACAAGACAAGGTTTTTTTATTAACAAAAGATATAAAAATGAGAAATATCAGAAAAATTCATGCTACTAAATTTTGAGTGTTGACATACCTTTCATAACAAATCCTGATAATTTTTAAACTTTTTTCCATGTATTAAGTTTGAAGAGAAATAGAAGGAATTAAAACCCTAGGGTTTTGACATATATCTAGATAACTACTTTTTGTTAGGCTCTACTTAGGATGGATTGGAAAAATTAAAAAAATATATATGTCATGGTAATTCCTGAATAGAATATGTTTCCTGTTCTTACTTTTAAGTGATGCTGACATTTTTCTCTATATTTACTTGTTTCTTGCTTTTGTTGAATGAATCTTTGCCTTGTTTCCTATGTACTATTAGACTTGATTTTAAAAAGTGCTCCCCATCCTGATATAGATTAATAAGAGCTATATTTTTATCTTTCTCCATGATGATTATGTACAGAAAGTATGCTTTAGGTTTCTGCTTATTTATTTTATATTTTTATACTCTTCTTCAAATTAATGATTTGTTAAAACAAATGTTGAACTTCAGATCTCAATTGTTATGTTTTTAAAGTGATCTAACATTTTGTTGATCTCTTTTTTCCCCAGGAATAATAAATTTCTGCTTTTTGTATATCACGTGGTATTTTCAGAAGAATTTGAATATGCAGGACATGTTATAACAGTAATGTACATTTATCCTGTTATAATGCATCTATGGCCAATGGCAAGAGAGTTAAATGTGTCAGCACTTATATCAGTAAACAACTATTTTGTATTTTTATACATATTTCGATCAGCACTGAAGGTACTGTTTAAAAAAAAATGTATCCAATGAAAAGAACAATTCAGATATCTTTGAATCTATTTCTGTCATATTGAAATAATTTGATACTAGAAGCCATTTGCTGTAATAGTTCATAGGATCCTGGAATTTTAGTAATCTTTTTTGAATTTTCTGAGTTTAATAATTTAATCAGTAGAATAGTCATGGTCTTGGATATCAAGTAAGATAAGTATCATAAAAGTGGAGAGAATCCCAATGACATGCAAGAGAAATGGAAATCCAGATGGAAAATACAAATGGTTGTTTCCCTCAAATACTCTCTATAATGATGCAAAAAGCAAATAAGTGAATAAACCCAAATTGGTTTGCTAGGTTCTTGTCATGAGACCTAAATTAATTAATTTTTTTTTTAGATTTTATTTATTTATTTGTCAGAGAGAGAGAGAGAGAGGGAGAACACAAGCAGGGGGAGTGGAAGGCAGGGGGAGAAGCAGGCTCCCTGCTGAGCAAGGAGGCTGATGTGGGACTCGATCCCAGGACCCTGGGATCATGACCTGAGCCGAAGGCAGACACTTAACTTACTGAGCCACCCAGGAGTCCCAAGAACTACTTTTTAGGATAAATACTTCAAAGATGATTTGTCAGCATTACTGTTTTCATACTTTATTATTAATAGTGTTGCAATGACTCTCTTTACTGCTATTTTTAACTGCTTGCTTTTGGCATTTCAATTTCATTATAGATTATATATATTTTGAATCAAATTATGATTTTGATGTTGGAGATTAAAAATATTTGTTTGGAACTCCAAATGAATAACTTAAAACTCAACTTTTGGATTACAACTCATTTGTAGTTGAGGACTGAATTGTTAATTTTGAAGACCCATCCCCTCCCCCATCACTGTATAGTGCTATGAAATAATGTATATTCTGTTTGTTTTCTAAATAGATAGTAATTTTGAAAAGGAAATATTTTCATCAATATTGGAATACTTTGGACTTTCTTATCGTGCTTCTTGGAATCATTGATATCTTTTGTATATACTTTGTCAAATTGAGACCAGACAACTTCGTCCTTATTCAGATTACAGTAATACTAGGATATTTCAGAATAATCAGGTTTATTCCTTTCATCAAGGTAAAACATCACACTTCTGAATATTGGGTTTTTTTTTCCTACACTGTTAAATGTGTTAAGAAACCTCATTATTTTGAAGGAAACAAGAGAAGGAGCTGTCTTTTCTGGAATGCTTTCTCTACAGGAGTCTGCCTGGTTCACCCTCTCACCTTCTTGCAGAGAATGCCTTCCCTGATCACCCTGTGTGGTCCCCCCACACATACCAGTTTCCCATCGCATCTTCCTGACGCCCCCTCCCCAACTTGCTTCAGGTTTAGTTTTTCCTCATAGCACTTGATACCTTTGTACTGTATGTTGCATGTACTCTCCATGAGTTAGGGATTTTGTATTGGTCACTGATGTAATCTACGGCTCTAGAATGGTGCCTAGCATATAGTAAGTTCTTAATCAAATATTTGTTGAGTGAAAGAATGAAAATGTTGGTGCCACTTAAACCATGGTGACCCAGAAACAAGTTTTCTAGGCTTTAGTAAAATTTGCTCATAAAGGCCTAACTGTGCAGAAGCATGAAAATATTTTCTCTACAAGCCATTTTTATATAGCATACTGCCTATGGAACTTAACGTTGCTGTGTCCTTCAGTCTCTGTAGCAGCTACTATTCCTTCTCTCCATGCCTCTGGTTTTGATTCTGAAGGTAGATTTTCAGATTTCCAGTCTCAGCTCTTAAACTTCCTGTCTTTCTTTCCAAAGAAGTTGTCTTATATAAGCTTTTAACTTGGGAGCTTTAGATGATTTCATTTGCCACTCCATTTTTTTTTTGAGTTCTCTAATTCTTATTATGTCAAACAAGTTTATTGGTATGTGTTGAAGTTATGAAGGATTAATGTTAAAAAAAAAAACAACTGCTGAAAACTCCGGTGACAAAAGGGATTCATTAGAATCCTCCAACTATTCCCATTCTCCATGAAATTTAGTAGTCATCTTAAAGGCAGAATTGTTTGAATGCTCAGACTTGTACTTGTAGACTTTATTGTCTGTTCTTTCCCTGATTCTATATCATTGTTACCAAGCTTTGGTGTTCAAAAGCGTTACTATGCAGAGTTGTATACATAAACCCTGCTTTAAGGGGTAATTTTGATTATTTGTGATTTTTGCTTTACGAGCTTAGAGCTGAGTGTCTACATAAGGTACAACCCCACCATAACACAAAGTACACTAGAAATCAGGATGTGCAGCATGAGTCTAAGTCTTAAAATGGAAAGGAGAAGCTTCCTTAGGTAATCAGTTTTTATACAGAGATTGGATGCAGATGAAGGTAAAATGATTATTGTAGAAGTAATACTTTGTGAAATGTCTCTCTGAGGGAAGTACAGATTTAAAGATGTGTTATTGTGGAAGTCAACTCTATTCAGAGTGTGAACCAGTTGCTACTTCTGTCCAGCACACTTTGACAAATCTCCATGAAGTATACTTAAGGAATTAATATAATCAGGATTAACTTTTTCTATTGAGCACTTACTATGTTCCAGGAACTGTGCAGAGCACTTTACATATATTATCTAATTAATATATCTAATTATTGCAATAGCCCTGTGAAGTAGGTGTTACCACATATAAAGTCAGGTGCTCTAATAGCCTGTCTCAGTACAATGTGGCTTTCAAAAGAAGCCTATATTGGAGAACTTGGAGGAATATTGGAGATTTTTACCTTAGATCCTCTTAGGAACAGCTCAGGGGGTGTCAGTGCATTATGGAATAACACTTTGTAAAAATCCTCTTTACTATCTCTCCCTCTGGCCAAAGAGCATAAGAGCAGCTAAAAATCTCTTCTTTCTCTGCCCTTGTAATTCCTTTGCTATGATGTTATTTTGCTCTTCTCACCTTCCTCCTCTGTGACCTGGCTCCTCACCATCTACCCTGCATTCTGACCTGATTCTGTCTCTGTGATTGACTGTATTGGTTGTGAGGGGCTGCTCCGTTGGACTTCGGGTACTTAAGTATTACTACCCTCATTTTACAGATGAGGAGACAGAATCCTCAAGGTCACAAGTAACTTGCTCAAGTCATAGAACTGGTGAATAGGAGAGCTCGCACTTCAACCTCGGAGGGTTTATATTTAAAATCCGATTTTCTTTAGTCACGACACTCTCTTGCCTCAGCTTATGATTTGAGAAATTTAGAGCTAAGAAGTATCTGAGAATGTGCATTTCTAACAAGTCTCTGGATAATGTCACTGCTCCCCAAGATGACACTTTGAGAACACCTGCCTTCAAGGGTGCTTTTCCTCATCAAATTTTCACACTTTTTTTTTCTCTTCATTGTTCCAGATAATAATCCCACTACTGATAAATATTGTAGATGTGCAGATCAAAAAGCGCCTCCGTTTGATGTATAGTATTACAAAAGGTTATGTCAAAAGTCAAGAGGATACCAAATTTTTAATAAAACAAATTTCCAGCCGAGAATCAATATATCAGGTGAGAGACAAGATTGGGAAAACAATCACTTGAGTGTAGTCATATCTTTTAAGACTACTTCTACTTGTATTTGATCCAACAGATAAATTGTGGCAAGTGAAGGGGCTTCAATTGCTTATTATGTTATAAGAGGTGCTGCAGAGGACAGTCAGGTGTCTTTATCAAACTTGTTTATGATCTTCACAGAGGAAAATCTACCCTTCATTTTTTTTTTCTGGATGCAGACGAGAGATTTGTCTGCCTTTGTAACACTCTCTAAAGGGTAGGGCAAGTTGGAAAAGGCTTCGTGCAGGAATCAAAACTCACGAGTCTTCAAAGAAAGGGTAGGTCTGAAGTGGAGAGAAAGAGAGAGGGAAAGAGAAGAAAGATTTGACGTTGAAAACTCGAAATGCTGGTGCTGAAGAATGGCTGAGTAGTAGTAGTATTTATTTACTTACTTACTTATTTATTTATTTATTTATTTATTTATTTATTTATTTATTTAATCATTCAAGACCCTCCTTATTTCCAGGCAGCATGAAGTAGGTACCGAATGGGAGATGAGGATGTGAGCATACTAGGCACTTGAAGATGGAGTGAATCACCTCCTGACTTGGTTCCCTCATGCCAGGCTGTCCACCCAGGACCCTCTACAAACTAGTAGAGTAATGTTTCAAGTTCCACATGTGACTTTCTGCTTAAGAATGTTCAGTAGCGGGGCACCTGGGCAGCTCAGTTGCTTAAGCTGAGTCTTGATCTCAGGGTTGTGAGTTCAAGCCTGCGTTGGGCTCCATGCTGGATGTGGAGCCTACTTTAAAAAAAAGAAAAAAGAATATTCAGTGGCTCTGCATGGCCTGAAGGGTAAGATCTTTGAATCCAAATATATATATGTAGAGAGGAGAGAACGCAGAAAAGATGGTAAGAGAATAATCATGCAGAATTTTACAACTTGAAAGTAATAAAATTCAAGAAGTAAAAGTATCCCTCCCTGCCCTCCACGCTACGGCTTCCTAGAGACAGCCCCAGAGTAACCATTCTTCTTTTTTTTTTTAAAAAAAGATTTTATTTATTTGTCAGAGAGAGAGTGAGCATGGCACGCTGAGGGAAAAACAGGTTCCCTGCTGAGCAAGGAGCCTGATGCAGGACTCGATCCCAGGACCCTGGGATCAGGACCTGAGCTGAAGGCAGGCATCCCCATAGTAACTACTCTTGTGTTAATTCCTCTACTGTTTGCCATAATAATTTTAATAATGTGCACATGTATTTTATTCTTGATTTATTATCTCTAAACAGCCTTTATTTACTCTGCCATGAAGTACAAAGAGATTAGAATATTGCTTTAGCCTTTTCTTTTTCTCCCCATCTTAAATTTTTGGAGCAATTATTTTTACAGAGAAAAGGTTTATAACATTTACATTTTATTATGTAATTATATTATGTCTTTATTCTTTTCAATAAATGACTCCATACATGGAAAACTAAAAAACAACCTTTACTTTGTTGTGATTATATATTATTCAGTGTAGAACCTATCATTTGATTCAACTCATAACAAAAGAAATATGATCAGTATCATTAAACATCTACTACTTGAAAGAGACTCTTCTAAAGGAAACAGTCAAATGGATTAATTAAAAAAGTGTTTTTTAAACTATCTTCCTCTCTTCCTTTAGCTTATATTCTTCAGCCACCCTGTCTGGAGTCCCATGTGAGCCTCATTTTTGCTTTCCTTTTTATCATGCTAGATTATGCCCATAAGTAATTTTTTTCATAGGTGATGTATGGGCTAACACATGAAAAAATCTTTGTATTTTGCTCTCATAATTGATCTTTTCACTGTCCAAAACTATTTTCTTAAAGATACTGCCATCTGTCTTCAGCATTGATGATACAAGTCTGATTTTACTTGTGCTTTTGTAGGTGACTTTTTTCTCTCTGTGTTTAGAGGCTTATAGGATTTTCCTCCTTGGAGTTCTGAATTTTTACCAGAATGTGTCTAGGTGTGATTTAAAAAAAAAAAAAGGGGACATCTGGGTGGCTCAGTTGGTTAAGGGTCCAACTCTTAGTTTTGGCTCAGGTCATGATCTCAGGAGTGTGAGGTTGAGCCCCACCTCCAGCTCAGAGCTCATGGCGGAGTCTGCTTGAGGATTCTCTTATTCTGCCCCTCGCCCTACTCACGTGCATGCATGGTTTAAAATAAATAAATAAATCTTAAAAAAATTATCGGGGTGTGTTGTTGGCTCAGTTGGTAGAGCATGGGACTCTTGTTCTTAGGGTCTTGGGTAGGAGACATAACTTAAAAAGTAAAAAAAATAAAAAAAAATTATCCCACGCAGCACTTGTTGGAGCTTTCATAATCAGAAGATTGCCATATTTCTTCCATCACCTCTTTGATTATTCCCTCCCCTTGGTTTCTATTTTGCCATTTGCATCATTTTTTTATTATGTTATGTTTATCACCATTCATTACATCATTAGTTTTGGATGTAGTGTTCCATGATTCATTGTTTGTGCATAACACCAAGTGCTCCATGCAGAACGTGCCCTCCTCAATACCCATCAGCAGGCTAACCCATCCCCCCCACCCCCCTCCCCTCTAGAACCCTCAGTTTGTTTCTCAGAGTCCATAGTCTCTCATGGTTCATCTCCCCCTCCGATTTCCCCCCCTTCATTTTTCCCTTCCTGCTATCTTCATCTTCATCTTCTTCTTTTTTTTTTTTTTTTAACATATAATGTATATTTGTTTCAGAGGTACAGGTCTGTGATTCAACAGTCTGAGACAATTCAGAGCGCTCACCATAGCACATACCCTCCCCAGTGTCTATCACCTAGCTGCCCTATCCCTCCCACCCCTCACCACTCCAGCGACCCTCAGTTTGTTTCCTGAGATTAAGAATTCCTCATATGAGTGAGGTCATATGATACATGTCTTTCTCTGATTGACTTATTTCGTCAGCATAACACCCTCCAGTTCCATCCACGTCATTGCAAATGGCAAGATTTCATTCTTTCAGCACCATTTTAAACAAATTCTTGAATTTCTGGATTTAGTCCTTGTTTCAAGGTTTCTCATAACTTCCAAGTCTTACCTCTTTGCAGTGAGAACCCCCTCCCCTCAGCTTGATTTTCCATGTTCCGAATCCAGTTTGTAGCTGTGTTCATTCTGATATTCAGTCCATCTATTAAATTTTCTCTCCTCTTTTTTGACTGAACACTTTTTGATCTCCAAGTACTGTGATTGCTTCTTTTCATTGAAACTGGTTCCCCCTACCTTTTTTTTTTTTAAACAAATGTGATATTCCCTTGAATCTCTTTATTTAAAAATTTTTTGTTTCCTGTATCAGTTCTGCTTCCTTGAGGTTCATTCTTCCACTTGTCACGTTTGGTTCTTGTCTTTCATCCTGTTTTACCTGCCCCATGTTTGGTGACTTTTGCTTTTATTTTCAGATGTGTAGATGAGGGGTCCAAAGTGAACAGTATCAATAGCTGAAGGGCATTTTCTCAGCCCAAGTGAGACTCTTGATTTTTTATTTGTTTGTTTGTTTGTTTATTTATTTACTATGTTCAGTTAGCCAACATATAGTACATCATTAGAGACTCTTGATTTTTAATCTGACAATGAATTTAAATCCTGATTACTAAAGCCCAGATCTAATAATTGTGTGTGTATACACAAAATCAGGAATGGACTGAGAGTTACATCTTCTGCTTATTGTGCCTATTTTTTTGTGATGACTATGAGTTACCTCAGGCCCTCAGCCAAGAAAGAGAGGCTCTTTCCTTATTAAATCCAGGAGAGGGAAAGAGGCTGTGAAGATACCTACCCTAATGTTTTAATTTCTAAAATATACAAGAAGATATATTGTTAAATATCTTTAGAATTTAAAATTTTCTTTTTAAATCAGGGACCACTATAGAAAGAGGATAGCTGAATTTTAGCAAAGCATCTAACGTCTTTCATGACATCCTTATAGATAGGCTAGAGAACTATTCTCTGGATTTATCAAGGAAGTATCAATTATTGGATCAAATGTGCAACAGAATTCTATCTTGTTGATTTACTTTGAATATTAGAGAAGACAAAAAAAGCACAGAAAGTCTAGATGGAGCTATACTAGAAAGAAGATAGAGCTATTCATAGGAGAAAGATTTCAGAAACTGGAAGAGGAGAGAAGAAAGCATCAGTCAGTGGTGGGAGGTAATGTGTTTTGAGGAGTTTGGGGGAAGGCATTGACATGTGGGGGTGCTTGCCTCAAAGTGTAAGAGATGAAACAAATTCCCCTTTGGCATTTATAAAGGAGACTTCAGTAAAGATTTAAATTTTTTTTTTGAGATGTGTTTAGATCTCAAACTTGTGTTTTTTCTGAAAGTGACGTGGTTCAAAAACTGACCAGTGGCAGCTCACTTAGAGGAGTCACATGTATGCCCAGGCTTTAATGATTATGTTCCATGTGTGGGTAGGAGTCGGTTCCTATGCTCTCTTGTGCAGGTCGTTCTGTAACATTGTTACGGAGTTGCTATCAGTGCAGTTTGGTTTGAAGGGGTCTTCACAGCTACCTATGCACCTGTGCAAGCGGGGAGGGGCCGCGGTGTGTGGGTGCCGTGGGCAAGCCATTAATTTGGCACCTTCCCAATATTGATTTGGTGTTATCAAGTGAAAAGAAACAATTTAATAAAAATTGTGTACCTCATTCTTATATTCAAGATGAGGGATTTATTACATGTGATTTTTCTAGACCAAAGCAACAGCAAAAACTTAATTTTAGCTACTTAAACTTTAGATAACAAGCCAGTAGGGGAACCTGGGTCACTCAGTTGGTTAAGCATCACACTCTTGATTTTGGCTCAGGTCATGATCTCAAGGTCCTGGGATGGAGCGCCGCGTTGGGCTCTGTGCTCAGCGGGGAGTCTGCTGGAGATTCTCTCCCTCTCTCCCTCTGCTTATGCGTGTGCACATACTCTCTTTCTAAAATGGATAGGTAGATCTTTTTTTTAAAAGATTTTTATTTATTTATTGGAGACAGAGAGAGTGAGAGAGAGAGCACAAGAGGGGGCACGGAGGAGAGAGAGAGAGAGAGAGAGAGAGAACAAGCTGGGAGAGGGGCAGAGGGAGAGAGAGAAGCAGGCTCCGTACTGAGCAGGGAACCTGACCCGGGCTCCATCCCAGGACCCTGAGAACATGACCTGAGCCAAAGGCAGATGCTTAACCAACTGACCCACCCAGGTGCCCCTAAAATGGATAGATAAATCTTAAAACAAAACAAAACAAAAAATAAGCCAGTAAAATAACACTGTGTTCGTTACTCTTCCCTGTAAATAGCACTATGCTGTGTTATTTGGGCGCAGGATTTCAGTTATCTGTACCTGACAATCCTAGGGAACTGCCTGTTGTTTGCTGCCAGGGCTGTTGGTGTGGCCAAGTGCAAGCTCCAGAAAGATTTAAAGTTGGAGAATAAGCTCCACAAAGAGCAGTGCCTGGGACATGGTGGGCATTTGACCAATACCCATTGTATGATTGAACACAGCTTAAACCACGGTTAGCCCTGGAGTAGAGCTACCTCTTAGTTATGTCAGGAGTTATCCATAGGAAACATGAACTAATCAATTACCATCGTTTCTCATTATTCCCCTTGTTTTTATGCTCCTGATAGACTGGCTGCCCAAACAGCTGCTCAGTGGGCTCTCTCTTAACAAAGCTCTGTCTGTGAGAATTCTCCTTGGTGCACAGCAGAATGCACACTAATCTTTTCTGAGAAAGGCTGGGTCCAGTAGTTATGCAAGCTACTGACTGCACACTATTCATTGTAATATGAGTGGGAACACAGGGAAAGCAGCAGAATTGGCACAGAGGGAAGAACTGAGCTAAACATCTCCCCCAAATCATAAACTAAGTGGGATTTCTTCTTTTTCTCAGATTTTAAAGCCAGACATGCAGTTAGTGTAATAACAAATTAATGTCTTTCTTAACTTCTTACAGAAATTACATGAAATTTTGGAAACCAACAAACGAGATGCTGTCAAAGAACTAGGTAGGTAGTTGGGAGTATCTGATTTCCTGAAATCACACCTTATTATCCCATAATTTTACCAAGGGAAGACTTTCCTTCACTTACTCATTTATTCACACAACAAGCATTTATTGAACACAGGCGAGGTATGCCAAAAATGCAGAGCTTAGTGGAGGGTATGAGAATATCAATGGATAATTGCAGAAAGTTAGAAGTTTTGCATTTGCTATGGGAACATAGCAGAAAGAATGAGGAGTGTAGAAAGTGTATTAAAGTGGCAAGATCAGATTCCTTAAGGCTGTAAGAAAAAGACACACGATGATTACATTTGACAAAGGGTGTTTTTGTTTTATTTTACTTTGCTTGCAAGGATACTCAGGAATGTGGGGCTACAAGGGATGTCATTTCTTGAGCATCTACAATCACTCTGCTTGAGCTGAAGCACACAGCAGGAGCCCTGGGATTTTATACAAAGCTTCTTGGGTCTGTTTTCCTTGTAAGGGGCTGTAGGCCAGGCTCTCAATGTATGCAAAAGTATCTGGGAGAGAGCCTGGCATAAATGGAAGTTATTATAAAATAAATCAAGTAAAACCACTTTGTATTCCTAACCACATTATAAGATGCCATATGGATTTATGAGGATGATACTTTCCAAATCAAAATTGGAAGAATGTGGCCTAATGAATGAAATTGTGAATTTGGAGACAATATGCCAGAAATTTTGGCACTGTCTCAGAAAATCCAGGACCCACCTTTGCCTTTACATATGGGTAGATTTTTATTTCTGTGCTTTTAAAGATTAGGGGCCGGCCTAGGAGCTGCTGTCTCATATTACGCTTTTATTTTTTATTTTTTTTAAAGATTTTATTTATTTATTTGACAAAGAGAGAGAGAGCGAGAGCAGGAACACAAGCAGGGGGAGTGGGAGAGGGAGAAGCAGGCTTCCCGCCGAGCAGAGAGCCCGATGCGGGGCTCGATCCCAGGACCCTGGGATCCTGACCTGAGCTGAAGGCAGACGCTTAACGACTGAGCCACCCAGGCGCCCCTCATATTATGCTTTTAGATTACTATGGAATATTACAAAATTCTCTTGATTCAGTCCTGTAAAACGGAGTGCCTGTTCCCAAATGGTTACTAAAACTGATTGTCAAATGTTAATTATGTCAAGAACTGTGTTAACAGGTTTATATGCATTATCTCACTTAATCCTTATGATTACTCTATGAGGCAAATACTATTATCATCTTCATCTTATAGATGATGAAGCTATAGATTTAAGGTTTAGAAAGGTTAAATTGCCTGAAGTCGTATGGGTGGTTAAGTAGTGAGCCAGATTTCCAGCCAAGGTGTACTTGACATTGAAACCTAAGTTCCTTTTTTTTAAAAAAATTTTTTTAAATTTTAAGTAGGTTTCACACCCAACGTGGGGCTTGAATTCACAACCCCGAGATCAAGAGTCAAGTGCTCCACTGACCTATGTTCCTGATCACACTATCCTTCATTATACCAGCCAGTTAAAAAAAAAGTCTGGTACCTTCCAGGTATCAGGCATTTTGGTCCATGTTAGGAATACAAAGATGAAAGAGATGCAGTTTTGGTCGTGACTCACAGTCCAGTTCGTGACTTTTTGTGTTCATTAAAGAGGACAAGATAGGGGCGCCTGGGTGGCTCAGTTGGTTGGGCAACTGCCTTCGGCTCAGGTCATGATCCCGGAGTCCTGGGATCAAGCCCCGCATCGGGCTTCCTGCTCCGCAGGGAGCCTGCTTCTCCCTCTGACCCTCTCCCCTCTCATGCTGTTTCTCTCTCTCCCTCGCTCTCTGATAAATAAATAAATAAAATCTTAAAAAAAAAAAAAGAGGACAAGATATGCAATTTGATCTCAGAAAGCTCCACCAGCTGAGTCCAGGGGCTCTTTTGTTAAGTCATTTATTCATTCACCCAACAAAAGTTATATGATATTTAGCAGGAGACAAATAAGTAAAAATCAAAATACCACAATGTATTAAGTTCCATAATGGAGATATGTAGGACATATCATGGAAATAAGGCAGAGAAAGTGATTTTCTCCTAGTTGGTGGGGGAAGCCAGTTTTCAATGTTCTCATCCATAAAATGGAGTTGAAAAACTCTAGTCCTTCCAGCCTCACAAGTTCTGTATGAGACAGGAATGATAGGTACTGTGTAAATACTTTGGAAATTATAAAGCACTACACAAATATTAGCTATTATTGTGCTTATTGCATTGTTTGCTTACTAACAGTTTTATTTGCTTCAGGACTCATAGAGCATGAGGGTCGCGATGTTGTCATCGCTTTGAAGACGAGGCAGGCAATCCGGAGTGTGATTGCTAAAGCTCTGAAAAACCTCACTTTCCTTTGGTCAAGAGGTATTATTGATAAACATGAGGGCATCGAGATGAATAAGGTAATAAAGTTATTTTCCACGTGGCTTGATTCCATGGGCCCAACACCCAAGCCTGCATTGTTACTTGAGTGTAATGAGTGAGGGCGATTAAATCAGGTGTTGGCTCTGTCCTTTGCCTATAGCCTTTGTTAATGCCCGTGGAAGCTAGCACCAGCGCTACCTGGTATACACCATGTCAAAACTGTTTGGTTGCAAGTAACAGAAACCAACCTGAGTTGGGGGATTTATTATAAAGACACATGGTGTCTTCAGAACCCACAATAGCCAGACCATGTGGCCAGGCCTGAGGAAGGGACTTGACTGCAGACCTAGAAAGCTTTCCAGATTCTCCATTTCATATCAGGGTTGCCCTCTGTGCCATCTTCTTTTGGCTCCCTCTACAAACTCAATGACATTTTTCTGCTTCTCTATCTACTGGTAGAATGTGCTGTGCCCAGTCCTAGCAGCTGTGGCATGGGAGGTGGGAATCACATAATGTTAACACGGTTGGGAAAGGATCAGCTTGTGTGCCTACGCTGGCACTTTGTGTGTTTTGTGGGGATCAGGGAGGGGGCAGTTCTGAGAGGAGAGGAGTAGGGAAGACACCATCGTTGGTTATTGATAAATAGACTTTTGAAAAACGATATATGTGTTTGCAAAAAAAATAGGGACATAAGACAGAGGAAAGCATGGTTAATATTTAATGCTATTTATTCACATCTACCATCTAGACTGTGTATTTGTGCAAATATGATTGTTCTTTCTATCCTTTGTAAGAATCTGTTTCCTAGCATAAGGCCATAAGAAACATGGAAGTTCTGGGGCGCCTGGGTGGCTCAGTCCTTAAGCGTATGCCTTCGGCTCAGGTCATGATCCCAGGGTCCTGGGATTGAGCCCCGCATCGGGCTCACTGCTCAGTGGGAAGCCTGCCTCTCCCTCTCCCACTCCCTGCCCTCCCCACCACTTGTGTTCCCTCTCTTGCTGTCTCTCTCTGGCAAATAAATAGATAAATAAAATCTTAAACAAAACAAAACCAAAAAAACCAAAAAATCCGCATGGAAGTTCTGGTCCCACATTCTGTCTGTGTTGCCCACTGATTAGCTGCTCTGTGTGTCATATGTTTTTCCTTATCACTGGCAGCTCCTGGCCAAGTGTCACATGCACTGTGCTTCTGGTCATTCCCAGGACATAGTCCCCTCTCCATGGTTCCCAAAGGGAGATAGGTGTGGGACAGGCCAGCTTTCCCCTTTAAGGCTCTATCTCTTTAGATTAATATCATGGCAAAGGACTAAATGGGTAATATGATTTCTCCATAGTGTCTGACAGACAGAAGAAAAGGACTACTTTACAGTCTTCTTCAAATTATACCTCTACACACACTGTGTTTTCTATTCTATTTTTTTCACTTATCACTTTGAAGGCTATATCAGATTCAATTGAATGCTTGATACCCATTAATTAAAATAAATAAATAATAGCCCTTATGAGGAGAGAGATTTTTTTTTCCTATAGGTTTGTCTAGAAAGGTAATGGGTAAATCAATTATTCAATAGTTACTTATTGAATGCATACTGATTGCCTAGTTGTCAGCCAAAGAGATAATTATCTTCCAAGGCATAAGGAGATAGTCATAAGGAGTTAGCTAGCTAATTCAATTTAATTGAGTAAATATATGTTGAATACCTACTATGTGCCATGGACTCTTGAGGAGATTGGGATACTTAGTACAACATTGCCCCCAAAGTCCATTGGCTTTTCCTTGTTCTTTCATTTAATCCTTTATTCATACATTCAACAAAAGTTACATAATAGGAGGGTGAGGCAGATAAGTAAAAATAATAATACTATAATGTAATCAGTTCCATAGGGAGATCTGTAGGAGATGCTATGGGAATAAGGCAGACAAGTGATTATCTCTTACCTGGGAAGCCAAAGAAGTTTTCTGAGAGCCCACAAAGGTGGAACTATATCTTTCAAAATTAGAAGAATTTAGAGAAGCAAATCATACATATGAAAAATATTTGAGAAAATGTGGCATTAAATTGTACAGTAATTAACTTTGAAGTTTAGATGATTTGAAATTAAGACACAGTGGCATGCAGTGTTAACTGGATTATAAAGATAATAAACTCAAATTTAGTTAATATATCAATTCATAAATTCAGTGAGTTAAGGGAAGAATAGGGACCAAAAAAGTTTAGAGGATAATTTAAGTAGAGTGAGAGAAATTGTGAGTCAAAATCAAAATAAATTTACATAACAGTAGTTTTGTTAGATTTTCTTAATTTTTACCTACTTACCCTTTCCCATCACAGGATCTGATCACCATTATTTTGATTGTTTTGTTTTCAGGTACTCCTTGCAAAAATAAAAGCACTGAATAACTTTCCAATGGCAATCCCACCGCCTACTCCTGATAAATATCTTCATAATATTGTTTGGCTGGAAAATAAAGATGTTCTCATTGAGTTCTTCAAGGTAAAGATTCTGTCTTCTATTCTGACTCAGGTTTGATGATAATTATTTTCCACTCCCTAATGTAAGACTAAAAAAAAGCATATTCAAAGCAAGAATCCTGTGATGGCCAATGAAGGGTAAGCCAAAATGGAGGCCCAGCAAAACCCAGAAGAGTAGATTTCACTTGGAGTTTACAGGGCAAAGATGATTTTTCACAATGGCTTATCTGCTTAGGATAAGCTATCTGTGTGATCTGATTATTACGAATCCCATCTTATTTTATGTTGTAGAGTTCTGCACTTCCAGATACACCCTCTGGAAAAGACCTTTTTTAGAGCAAGGGTCTCAAGTTCAAATTACTATACAGGCCAGGCAGATGATATAAAAGTAAAACAAGCTGTGTATAGTATTATAGGGAACAGTGAGAATTGTGGTATATTCCAGAGTTCATGGTCTGTCTAAAGTCAGCTGAGTGTTGTTATAGGAGTTTGAACTCTTCCAAGAAATATTTATTGAATATTCTCTTTGTGCTGGAGACTGTTGTAGGTTTGAGGATAATGCCAGTAAACAAAGTAAATGAAGTCCCTGCTTTGGACTTTATATTATATGGATAGAGATGGACAATAAACACACCAACACACAAATATATAGTCTATTAGATAATTGTCAATGCTATGGATAGATATGTCAATGCTTTTAGTCTTACATTAGGGAGTGGAAAAGGGAGAAAAGGGAATATAGTTGGGAAGCTATTTTATACGGGGTGATCAGGGAAGGCTGCTCTAATAAGGTGACATTTGAAGAGAGATCCGCAAGCAGTAGCATACCAGGTAGATAATCTGGGAGAAGAGCATTCCAGGCAAGTTCAACGCCCTGGTGTGGAGTGTGCTCAGTTTGTTCAAGGAACATCCCCAAAGCCCCTGTGGCAGAAGCAGTGATGGCAAGAGCCGATGAAGTTGGAGTAGTTGTGGAGCCCGAGTTTGTACAACTCTGTAGGCCAGGACTTTGGATTTTACTCTGAATTAAATGGGAACTTATGGAAAGGTTTTGAACAGAGAAGTGATATGATCTAACTTACAATGAAAAATGACCTCCTTGCTGTGTTGAGAATAGGCTCTAAGGGGACAAGGGCAAGCCAGGGAGATGATGATTGTAATGGAGGCAAGAGGTGATGGGGACTTGGATTAGAGGAAGTGGTAAGTGGTCAGACTCTTGATGTGTTTTGAAGGTAGAGCTATTAGATCCTGATAGGAGTGTTAGAGAGAGAAGACAACTTCTGGGATTTTAGTCTGAAAATAGGATGGAGTTCCTATTGACTTAGATGGAGAAGAGAAGATTTATATGGTGGGCACAAGCATTCAATTCTGAATGAGTTAAATTTAAGAAAGCCATTAGACATCCAAATGGAGATGTTGAGTAGGCAGTAGGATATGTGACTGGAATTCGGGTGGGAGGCCAAATGGGAGATAGAGATTTTGGAGTTGTCAGCATAGAGACTTGATGAGATAATTTAAGGAATTATTATGGACATCCAAGGATTGAGTCCCGGGCTATCCAACATTTAGAGGGGAGATGAGGAGGAATTAGTGAAAAGAATAGAAAAAGAGTGGGTGCCTGGGTGGCTCAGCTGGTTAAGCGACTGCCTTCGGCTCAGGTCATGATCCTGGAGTCCCTGGATCGAGTCCCGCATTGGGCTCCCTGCTTGGCAGGGAGTATGCTTCTCCCTCTGACCCTCCCCTCTCTCATGCTCTCTGTCTCATTCTGTCTCTCAAATAAATAAATAAATAAAATCTTAAAAAAAAAAAAAGAATAGAAAAAGAGATCAGATTTGTGTTTACCAGAGGCAGAGGATGGGGGGAGGGGGAATTGAAGGAAGATGGTCAAAAGGTACAAACTTCCATGTTATAAGATAAATGAGTACTAGGAATGTGCTGTACAACATGATGATTATATAGTTGACACTGCTGCATGGTAATATTTGAAAGTTGCTGAGATTAAATCCTAAAAGTTCAGATCACAAGAAAAATAATTTCTTTTTGTAACTAGAAGAGGTAATGGATGTTAACTAAATTTGTGGTAATTGTTTCATAATATATGTATGTTGAGTCATTATGCTGTATACCTTCAAGTTGAGCAGTGCTGTGTGTCAATTACATCTCAATAAAACTGGGAAAAAAGGAGATTTGAGGAGTAATCCATTAGGTGGGAGGAAAACTAAAGGAGAGTGGTGTTCCAGAAGCTGAGTGAAGAAAATATTTCATAAAGGAGAATGTAAGCAACTATGTCAAATGAGGCTGAGAACAAATCAGATGAAGATTGAAAATTGACTATTAGATTTAATAATGTAGAGGTCAGATTTTTTTTAAAAAACAAAAGCCGTAGATCTGAATTTTTATGTGAAATTTCCAAATTTTAAAAATTTGGCAAGAATTCAAAATTTTAAAAGTATCATGCAGGCCAAACAAAATGCATCCTTGGATTAGATGTGACCCACAGACCACCAGTTTGTGGCTTTGGTTTTAAGTGGCTATTGTATGAATTAAAAGGTTTATAATGTTTTCATCAACCTGTTAAAACCTCTGCTAGATTTTTAGAATCAGGAAAACTCTGTGACAAAAAATGGTGTTTGCTTTACCACAAATTTGGTTGTACCATAATTTGTGATCTAGGCAGGTAGATATATAAGGCATCTGTTTGTCCATAATGTCTTGTTTTCTAGAAAGACAACAATCATAATGAGGTTCTACTGAGATTGATTCCTTTTTTACTATACTAATGTTTTCTTCATGCTAGAAATTTTTGAATTTTTCTTTTGAAATTGATTTCAAATTTACTTGAATTAAGACTCCTTTGGTTGTGGGGCACCTGGGTGGCTCAGTTGGTTAAGTGTCTACCTTTGGCTTAGGTCATGATCCTGGGGTCCTGGGATCAAGCCCTGAATAGGGCTCCCTGCTCAGCAAGGAGTCTGCTTCTCCCTCTGCCCCTCCCCCCCTTAATGCTCCCTCCCTCTCTTTCTCTCTCAAATAAATAAAGTCTTTAAAAAAAAAAGGACTCCTTTGGTTGAAAGTAACAAAAGCTTACTTGAACTAGTTTAAGCAAAGGGGAAGTTGACTGAAAAGACGATGAAGTGGTGTATAGAAGCTGCTAAGAAATAGTTAGCTAACAGTGGGTATGGTGGGATTCAGGCCGGCTCAGGAATATCATTGGCGGCCATCTTTGGACCTTTCTTCTAGCACTTGGATATCATGCTCAGTTCTCAATTCCCAGGCTCTTTGTCTCTCCGTTCAAATTCTTGAGAGAGAAATCTAACTGGCTTAGCTTAGATCTGATGTCTTGCTTTGCTGAGTACAAGTGTGGCTGCAAGAAGGAGGAGGAAACCAGATGGGATGGCCAGGGGCCATAGGGGATACTTTGGAAAATGGGTCTCAAATAAATGGGTGTGGGAGGTGGGAGATAGGCTTGGACCGGGGAGAAGGTATCTCAAAACTGTTTCTTTTAATTTGCCTTCTGCTTAGTTTTGTTGAAATCCAATTTAAGATAAAATTAGAATTTGGTTCTTTATAGGTAGTAATTTTCACAAGTGTAACTAACTGACCATCCAGCAGTGAATGGGGAGTAATGGGAAACCAACGAAAGAAGGTAGCTCTATAATTTAGTGATTCACAGACACCTGAGGTGAACCTGTCATAGAGGCACAACCTTCTTCCCATCCCTAACTTGCCATACCTCTGCAAGGCTGTTGGACTTTCTCTACCCTCTTACAGGCTTCTCTCAGTCTAAGTGCCCCCTTTCCTTAATATGTTGGTTCTTGAGAGACTTTTCAATTGGATTTTACCAGGATAAAAATTGTGATGAATTGGAAATACATAGGCATTATTCTCATTAGGGACAGCCCAGGGATTATGTGGCTAACCAAAATCCACATAGTAGACAAAACAAACACCCCTTATTGTAGACTATAATTTCAATCTTGGTTTCCATCACAGCTACAATAGTTAATTTTAACTACTCCTCCCTTCTTTCATCCTCCAACTGGTGTGGTTAATTAAAAACATAATGTTCTATAATGATAAGCCGGAAGTCAATGGTAGAAAACCAAGGTCTGAATAATACATAAGCTGGATAATTGGCTTTAGGTGACTTTAAGAAAACATTGGGAAGTCATCCATGCTTGTTTCAACACTGTCAAATAATTCAGAAGTACATAAAGTGAAAAGTGAAAACTCATCACTCTTAGCCCACACTTAGAGATAACCACTATGAATAATTTAGAAATATGTTTCCTACATATCTTTGTATAATGCAAATCTGTCCCCCTGATTCTCCTGTTACAAACCCTTCAGTGGCTCCTCCTTGGTTTTGGGAAAAAGCCCAAAACTCTTTAATGTGCCTATGAGACCCTTCAAGGTCTGGCTCTGGCTCACCTCTCCAGTCCTTTCTCCACTGGGGCTGCATGATAACTTTCACGAGCCCTGGCACTTTGCCTTAGTGGGCCTCTTCCCCCATCAAAAAGTACAAAAAATTATACTTTATGACTGTGTTAGTATAAAGATGAATATATTAGTATTAAATGTTTTAGTATTAAAACATTTTCCTCTACCAGAAGTTGTTTTATTCCCTTCTGATTTAAAAAGAAACCAGAATGTTGTTGTGAGTCTCTAAAGTATTGGGAATCCTACGCACTATGCCTGTTGAAGCCTAATTGATAACTCAGTCCTGGTCTCCACCCCTCCCTGTCTGAGACATACTGAATCTTCTGCAGTTTTGTTACCCCAAGTGCAGATGTTCTATTTGCCTTTGGTCTTTGCATATACTGAATCCTCTGCCCTTGAATGATGTTCAACTCATTGTATTCTGGCTCTCTGTTACCCTTCCTTCAAGCCTCAGCTTAGCTGTTCCTTCCTCTTTAAAGTCTTTCCTGGACAGGGCACCTGGGTGGCTCAGTCGTTAAGCATCTGCCTTCGGCTCGGGTCATGATCTTGGGGTCCAGGGATCAAGTCTCACATCGGGTTTCCTGCTTGGCGGGAAGCCTGCTTCTCCCTCTCCCACTCCCCCTGCTTGTGTTCCTGCTCTCGCTCTCTCTCTCTGTCAAATAAATAAATAAAATCTTTTTTTTTTTTTAAGATTTTATTTATTTATTTGAGAGAGAGAGTGAGAGAGAGAAAGAGCACAAGAGGGGAGAGCGGGAGAGGGAGAAGCAGACTCCCTGCCGAGCAGGGAGCCCGATGCGGGACTCGATCCCGGGACTCCAGGATCATGACCTGAGCCGAAGGCAGTCGCTTAACCAACTGAGCCACCCAGGCGCCCTAAATAAATAAAATCTTAAAAAAAAAGAAATAAAGTCTTTCCTGGACACCCAAGATGGGGGTCCTGTGGCCTTTCTGGACTTTTCCAGAGCATCCTGTCTTTGTCTCCTTTGTCAGAAGTATCACACTTTTTTGTAAACATCTACTCAACTGAGCATTTGTTGGGTGTTTCCACCAGTCACTGTGATCACAAAGTCTACAGTTTGCCTGCTTGTCCCTTTCTTTTAAAAAAATTGATGAGGTATGTCAGCATGTTATAATTAATTAACAAACCACAGAATATAGTTTGAGGGTTTTTTTTCTACTTGAAAACCATTTTAGCTTTAAAGTCTTATTTCTATTTAGAAAAGTAGACTATGAAACTTTTGTGTTGACTCCCTTTTTATTTTTCTTGCAGGAGAGAGCCAAACTTGCCTATTTTGACTATGGAGATGTCATTTGTAGAGAAGGTGAAATGCCACAAGGAATCTACTTAATTATTTCAGGAATGGCAATTGTAAGGGACTATTTATTCTTTACTGAAAATGTATTTTGAAATATATGATTTTAATATAAGGAGAAATTTAGGAACCAGGAAAGTTTTAAATTCTTTTTAAAATATTTATTTATTTATTTTGAGAGAGAGAGCACGAGTGTGAATTGTGGGGGAGGAGAAGAGGGGAAAAAACTCAAATAGAGTCTGTGCTGAGCATGGAGCCCCAACTGGGGCTCGGTTCCAGGACCCTGAGATCATGACCTGAGCTGAAATCAAGAGTCAGATGCTTAACTGACAGCCACTGAGGCACCTTGAAAGTTTTAAATTTTTAACATAATTTCTAAATGAAACCATTTCTGCTCAGAGTGAACACTACAGCTGAGAGATAATACCCAACATCTGGGGCACCTGGGTGGCTCAGTCGTTAAGCGGCTGCCTTCAGCTAAGGTCATGATCCCAGGGTCCTGGGACCGAGTCCCACATCAGGCTCCCTGCTCCACGGGAAGCCTGCTTCCCCCTCTCGCACTCCTGCTGCTTGTGTTCCTGCTCTTGCTATCTCTGTCTCTGTCAAATAAATAAATAAAATCTTAAAAAAAAAAAAAAAAGGAGATAATACCCAAGATCTGAAAAGCACTTCCATTTTAACAGAATGCTTTTATAACCATTACTTATTTCTTGCAGCAATCCTAGGAGGAAGTGGTCTTTTCCATGATGTTCAGATAAGGAAACCAGTACTTGGAGTTGTTGAGAGTCAAGAATGAGGGGATGGACCACAATATCAGATCCTTACAGAGATCATATAGAATGAGGATTGAAAATACAAGCTTTACCTCACCAATAGGAGGCTTTTGGTGACCAGAGAGAGAAAGATGTTAGTAGAGTGAGGGGAACAAGAATCCTTTAGAATCTGAATGCTAGTAGCTGAATACATGGGTGAGCCCCAGCTTATGGCCCAAATAATTCCCAGGCCCTAAATGATGCTTACAAGTGACAAACCCTTATTATAATGCACATAATATCTTTGGCTTTCTAGTTGTGGAAGGGGTATTTCAGACCTTAAAAATATATAATTGATCACGAAAATAAACTATTTTGATAAATATATTATAATACACACGTGTAGCACTTATTAAATGTCTGGCACTTTTCATTCATTCACTCATTCACTCAACAAATATTTACTTCACTACTACTTGCAGCAGGCACTGTTCATTCTAGGCATGGGGAATTGAGAAAACAGACAAAAATCCCTGCCGTCTTACAGTTCACTTTCTAGTAGAGGCATGGAAGGAGATGGGACAATGAGCAAACTAAATAAGTTAAATACACAGTATGTTAGAAGTGATTGACAGCTGAAGAAGTTAGTTGTAATTTTTTAAAGGGTGGTCAAAATGGCAATATATTATGACATTTAATCCTTATAACAGCCTTATTTTTTGCATGGGAAAACTGGTGTGCAGAGAAATTAATTCACTTGTCTCCCAAGGGCACACAGTAAGAGGTCAAGAACTTTGAACCTATGGAATTGGCCTCGGTATCCATGTCCTTAGCCATTATTCTATGCTGCTTCCAGTAGAATCCTTGTACTATGCTCCCATTCGAATCATAACAAAGGTACACTGTTACCATATTTATTAGATATGTCAAATCGAACATTTAAAAGCTGCAACATACATTTTCCTTTGGGGAATTTTCCTGCAATGACTGGCCTAATTAAGTCTTCTTAAAGAGTAACTGCAACAATATTTGGGCTGAAGATGTTATGTTAGTGTTCAGTTGATGCCATAGCAACTCAGCATGCATTTCGTGGCTTAGATTATCCCACAGTTCTTAGTTCAGTAGTCCTGCGGGCTTAGCTGCTTTCTCTGCTTGAGTCTCACAAGGCCAATATCAAAGGGTCAGCAGGGCAGTGTTCCCTTCTGGAAACTGAGGGCAGAATCCATTTCCAGATTCTTTGAGGTCGTTGGTAGAATCCAGTTCCTTACGGCTCTAGGACAGACGTCCCTGCTTCTTTGCAGTCTGTCAGCTGGGACCCACTTCCAGCACCCAAGCTGCTCCTCCATCCTTGCAGGCAGGCACTCATCTCAGAGCCGAAGTACATGAAGTACTGTCAATCGCTCTCTTGATGCTGCGTCTCTCTGATCGGCTCTACTTCCTTTTCTACTTTTGAGGGCTCTTGTGATTGATTGCATTGGCCCACCAGGATAATCCAGAATCGGCTCTTTAAAGTGTGCTGATTAGTGACCTTCACTCCATCTGCAAAGTCCCTTCACAGCGGTACCTAGATTAATGTTTGATTGAATAGCAAAAGAGACAGGAATCTTGGAAGGACTTCTTTAAATTCTGCCTCTAGATGTTATCTTCTTTTCTTCATTTGTAAAAAGCAGAGACATTCTTCATTGCCCAAAGAGTCTTTGAACTGCATTCAAAATTAAATTAGAAAAATGTCAAAGCCCTTTGGAAGCATGACTGCCTCTAAATATCTGAATGGTAATCACTGGCAGGGGGGCAGTTTCATAGCCAACTTCTTCAGTGACCCTTTGTTTCCTGTTTCTTGTGTCCTGAACAATAGCCTTCCTCTTTGATGTTCACAGCTACACTTTCTGAAAAATTCTGATTTTCAGAATTTTGGCTGATTCCTGCAGCTTCCTCCTGAAATCTGATCGCTTTCTTATTTCCCCATCCATGCCTATCCATTCTTTTCCTGAAGTGACTCAGTCATCCTGTAGTCACCCTAAAAACTTTTTCTGTTGATGGCCCATGGAAATTATTATTATTTTTAAAATAATCTCCACCACCAACATGGGGCTCAAACTCAGGACCCCAAGATCAAGAGTCACACGCTCTATGTACTGAGCCAGCCAGGCGCCCCCCATGGGAATTATTCTTAAGCATTTTAAAGGGCAACAAGATTGATGGAAATCATGGCTTGGTTTGGAGGCATCTGATTTCTGCATCCATGTAATCAAAGGTCTTCTTCCACCCGAGGTACTAGCTTATTATGGTAAGAATTTCTAATGATGAGGGAACAGAAGGCAAGTTTAAGACAAAGCAGAAGCTGACACCCCACAACCCCCCACCATGGGATATATGTGACATTCCTCATGCACTCCTGGCTGCCCTAAAGCTAAGAAAAAGAAAAACAAATAGTTAACTTCTAGAGATCATAATCCTACAAGACATGAGTCTCCCTCAGCTTACAAATGTCTTAGCAATCTACAAGAACAAAGCATTTCTATCAATAACCTAGCTTCCAGAAGGAAATGTAGATACAATTAAAAGTCCTTATAACCTGCAGCTCATTGACAGATACTTGAAGTGGGCAGAGTGTAATGTTCCTCCAGGAAGCTCCTAATTAATGTTAGGATTAATCACAATGCCTTGCTAGAGGGAAAAATAATATTAACTTGACAATGGCAAGGCCTCTGGTAATCCTGTGAGTCTTCTTTAACATATGAAAATCCTTTTGAAACCTCCCTTTTCCTTACCTCTCCCCAACCCCATAGTATATAATCAGCCACCCGTTCTGCCCACGGGTCCTGTCCCTGTGCTTTAATAAACCACCATTTTGCACCAAAGATGTCTCAAGAATTCCTTCTTGGTCGTGGGCTCTGGACCTCACCCCCACCTAACCTCACCTATATTCCAAAACCCCATCTAATGGATTCAGAATGGATGGTTGCATTAGTTGCAGACTGCAATCAGTACTTTTGGTGGGATTTTTACAGAAGGAAGGTATAAGTAAGTAGAAAGTTGTAAGTGGGGCATCTGTAAAGATAAAGATTGGAAACAATCCTTCCCTGGGAGAATTGAAATGTGAAAAGAACTGATTTTTTTGGAAGCCTTAATACCTTTTTCACACCTGAAAGCGTTCATAAAGAGTCTTTTCCTTCCATTGTTAATAATTGCAGGAAACAGTGGGAGCTCCTACGATTTGGTCAAGGATTTTTAATTTTGTATTTCCCTTTGCAGTTGCATAGTTCACCTCCTACCTTCGGAATAGACATTAGCCTAAGGTCTGATAGAGGGTCCCAAACCATGTTTACAGAATACTGTACCAGTGGGGACATAATTGGAGAGCTGAGCTGTCTGCTTAAGCGTGAAATTGAATATACCGCCATCTGTGAAACTATTTTACAGGTAAGAAACTGGTTCTGTCTGTATTGTGGGCTATTAGTTAATTCTTCCTGAAGTAAATAAGGAATGCCAGCATCTTTTCTTCCTTTGGGTTCTGATATCTTATGCAGTCGCCCACCCAGCTATTGTGAAGTAGAGTAGACTAGCTGTGGGACCTGGAGTGAGCGATTTTAACCTCTTTGTGTCTTAGTGTCCTTGTTTATTAAAAGAGAATATCTAACTTTTGACGTTATGAAGATTAGGAAAATATCTAAGGGAAGTGCCTGGCACGTATAGGCACTCAATGAAAGACCACTGTTATGAGAGCAGTGTTTTTAACAAATACTTGTTTTTAAACTCCCTGTCTCCCATTTTTCACTGGCTTAAGTAAGAAGTTATCTAATCAACAAATAAATGGCCTGATATTCCACTACATGTGGGGGATTCAAACAGAAATGAGCCAGAGTTGCTGCTTATAAGGAATTCTCCAGCTTTTGGGACTGTTACATGCAATAGAGCAGGGTCCAGAGTCTTAGGGGTGTGTGGGACACAAGGCAATGTTGCTTTGTCAGTTTCATACTATTTCATTTCCGGAAGAGGACAGGAGGCATAATTTAGTCACATGGCTGAACTGAAGTCATTGAAGTTCATGTAGCTTGAATTCTGAAGGAGCAGTCTTCCTTATTCAGGGAAGTTGACTTCTGAAAACAAACACTGTGAATCAGCCTGTGGCCGGCATGCCGGGGTGCAAGAGCACCTGGCTCCGGGGCTCCCCAACAGACCAGGTTTGGCCACTTACCGCTGACAAGATCCAATGGCTGAGACACGAGTGGTGGAAAGGAATTTGTTTCAGTGAGGTCAACACTGGGAAGACAGCGGACTAGAAGCTCAAAGACTCTTCAACGTGCTGAAAATACTTCCAGGTTTAGGAAGTAAGGAAAATGTGGGGCAAAGGTGGGTACATGCAGGGGGGCAGTAAAGGTCAAATTGATCACTGTCTTGGAGTCGCTGGCAGGGTCTTGCTGCCTCAGGGCAGTCATTACTGCTTGCAGGGAGAGTTTCCTTCCCATCCGGGGGTGCTTTGCCCTCAGGGTCTTCTGCCTGAGCCAAGAGACAAGCTGGAAAGAAAAACCCAACTGGAAAGTTTGAGGTCAAAATGGAGGCAGCTGAAGTCCTCTTTTGAGCCTACTTCGCCTACTTCGCCTACTGTGGCAGTAAAAATAGATATGTTTATGTGGCTTAGTTTGTGAATCTTAGGCTCATGAGCTATATCCTTTATCATAGCTATTGACTGGTATAAATTTTCCTGGGTATTGCTAAGTGTACGCTTTAATTGAAGTGTAAATTTTATTAAAACAATTTCTCCATAATGCAATGCTTTTAAATGCCAGAGTATCAGAATTGTACTAGATTTGATAGTACTAGGGGAAGATTAAATCTTACAGGCACCTTGTTTTCTGATGGCCGTGTAATTTAGTTCTGAATCAAGTTTGCTGCTTGGTACCTTGTGGTTTTAGGCCTGCTTTATCTCCCTGGAGGATTTATATGAAGGTTTTGATGTCTTCTGGCCATCCTTGGAATATAAAATATGGCTAAAGCTTGCGCTCATTATTGCCTATCAGTATTTTGAATCAAGTCTCACTGATGAGGTAAGTTAAATGATTCAAGTATGAATGAATTTTTATTTACTTTTTATAAAATGCATTTCATATTTTTGAGACAGAAAAAGGAAGGCTGTGTCTTACCTTCTAAAATGAGATTCTGGGGCGCCTGGGTGGCTCAGTTGGTTAAGCGACTGCCTTCGGCTCAGGTCATGATCCTGGAGTCCCAGGATCGAGTCCCGCATTGGGCTCCCTACTCAGCGGGGGGTCTGCTTCTCCCTCTGACCCTCTTCCCTCTCGTGCTCTCTGTCTCTCATTCTCTCTCTCAAATAAATAAATAAAATCTTAAAAAAAAATAAATAAAATGAGATTCTATGGGCACCTGGCTTGCTCAGTCAGAAGAGCATGTGACTCTTGATCTTGGGGTTGTAGGTTCAAGCCCCATGTTGGGTGTAGAGATTACTTAAATAGATAAAATAAAAAAAAAATAAAATGAGATTCTAGAATTTTAACCACTCTTGTCCTGACTTCCTGCAGATCTTTAATCCTCTTGTCACAGCTAATTTTCCCAGGCTACCTGCAGTCATACCTTTAAAAAAAGGAGTAGATTCAGCAAATATTAAATAAGTAGATTCCCAGGAACAAAATTAGCATTAATCAGAATGAGTTAATGAAGTTTGGTGTTTATTCATTGTTTTTTGTGTGTGTGTCTGGGCTTTGGAATTTTTTTTTTAAAGATTTTATTTATTTATTTGAGAGAGAGCACAAGCAGTGGGGAGGAGCAGAGGGAGAGGGAGAAGCAGGCTCCCTGCTGAGCAGGGATCCCAATGCAGGGCTTGATCCCAGGACCTCGAGATCATGATCTGAGCAGAAGGCAGTTGCTTAACCAACTGAGCCACCCGGGTGCCCCCCAGAGCTTTGGCATTTTTTTTTTTTTAAGATTTTATTTATTTATTTGACAGAGAGAGACACACAGAGAGAGGGAACACAAGCAGGGGGAGTGGGAGAGGGAGAAGCAGGCTTCCCGCTGAGCAGGGAGCCCTATGTGGGGCTCGATCCCAGGACCCTGGGATCATGACCTGAGCTGAAGGCAGATGCTTAAAGACTGAGCCACCCGGGTGCCCTTGGGGCTTTAGCAATTTTTAAAAGAAGGCCCCGGGGTGTTTCTAATGTGTATCCAGTGATGAGGACCACTGCTCTAAATTCTGTCAATAGGGAATACAAGAGGAATAGCAGGTTTCTGGAGGAAATAATGATCCCTTTTCACTAATATGCAGATACATGACTTCTGCTTTCAAGCTCAAAATCCCCAGCATTATGAGGCAATCTGCCTAGGCCCAGGTAGATGCCAATTGAGTTTCTTCTTGGGGTTGGGTTCCTGTTGGCTTTTCCCATGACCACAGTGAGTACTGATTGGGGCGGTGTTTATTATAGTCTACTCTACCCATGTTAATATAAATCTCCTGCCTTTTCAAAATCTTTATTGGGGTGACTGAGACTCTTTCATGAACTTTTTCTCTAACAAGTAGTAGCTCAAGTCTGTTCTTGGTTGGCATAATTTACAATCCATATTTATATCCTATTTAATAATTATTTGAGTCCCTATTATAAGTTAGGAACTGGGGAAGTGACAGACCTGGAGTTCAACAATATTCATTGCATTGAGAGACTGGATATGAATGTTGGGTTAAAAAATTAGCATGTCTCAAGAGAATGAGAAGACAAGTCACAGAGTGGGAGAATATATTTGCAAAAGACACATCTGATAAAGGACTGTAATTCAAAATATACAAAGAACACTTAAAACTCAACAATAGGAAAACAAACTACCCAATTAAAAAATGGGCCAGGTTTCTGCTCCCCCCCTGCACAAGTGCCCCTCCAGCTGCACCAAGCTCTCTCAGAGCTCCTGGCGCCTGCTAAGCTAGTGCCCCCGATGTCTCTCTCCAGCCATCATCATGATCATCTACCAGGACCTCATCAGCCATGATGAGATGTTCTCCAACATCTACAAAATCTGGGAGATCAGGCATGGGCTGTGCCTGGGGGTGGAGGGGATGATGGTCAGTAGGACAGAGGGGAACACTGATGACTCGTTCATTGGTGGAAATGCCACTGGTGAAGGCTGGGAGGCGGAGGTACCAAAATCACAGTCATTACTGATGTTGATATTGTCCTGAACCATCACTTGCAGGAAACTTCACAAAAGAAGTCTAAAGAGGTACATCAAAGATTGCCTGAAATCAATCAAAGGCAAACATGAAAAACAGAGACCAGGAAGAGTAAATCCTTTTATGACAGGGGCTACAGAACAAATCAAGCACATCCTTGCTAGTTTCAAAAATGACCAGTTCTTTATTGACCAGATGGATTCTGGATTGGAATTTGCTGGACTACTGTGAGGATGGATATATGATTTTCTTTAAGGATGGTTCAGAAATGGAAAAATGTTAATGAATTTGGCTATTACTTTAGATGTATCACCTGTTGTCATAACTGGCTACTGCTCTTCATCCACATAGCACCAGGACTTAGACAAATAGGACTGATGTCATCTTGAGCTCCTCATTTATTTTGACGTGATTTATTTGGAGCAGAGACATTGTTTTTAAGAAAAAAAAAAAACCCAAAACAGGGGACCCTGGGTGGCTCAGTCGTTAAGCGTCTGCCTTCGGCTCAGGTCAGGATCCCAGGGTCCTGGGATCGAGCCCCGCATCGGGCTCCCTGCTTGGCGGGAAGCCTGCTTCTCCCTCTCCCACTCCCCCTGCTTGTGTTCCCTCTCTCGCTGTGTCTCTCTCTGTCAAATAAATAAATAAATAAAATCTTTAAAAAAAAAGAAAAACAAAACAAAACATGTCATGTAGGTTGTCTAAAAATAAAACGCTTTTAAACTAAAAAAAAAAAAAAACGTGCCTAAGCAGGGGGTGGAACCCTTGCTGGGACAGTGTGGTCTCAGGACCCTCGGGGTCACACAAAGACCGGGGGTGCCTGAGTGTGGCAGAGCTCCCAGGTAACGGAGCACGGAAGTTGGCTGCAGAGACGGAGCTGAGGAGCGGGCTCTCAGCTCGGGGTTGCCATAAACTGTAATCCGCGGCACAGTCGGGCCACTGCTCCTCCAGCAGGGACCCAACAAGTGGCAGATCCGGGGAGACTCCCCTTCCTCCCCCAGGAGGAGCGGCACGGGAGCGCACCGCAGGGATCTGCTGGGTTTGGAGACTCCACACGGGGTTGGGTGCCAGAGGTAGAAACACTCCATCACAGGCCAGGTGAGCACGAGTGTGGCCAGAGACCGGGGAGATGGCAGTGATTGACTGCTTTTCTCTGGGGGCGCACTGAGGAGTGGGGCCCTGAGTTCTTGGCTCCTCCAGGGCAGATATTGGGAGGCCACCATTTCACTCTCACCCTCCAAAGCTGTATGGAAAGCTTGCAGGGAACAAAAGCTCCCGAGAGTAAATCCGAGCAGATTACTAAATCCGGACCAGCAAGGGCAGGGCAATTCTGCCTCTGGCAAAGACATTTGGGGACCACGGCAACAGGCCCCTCCCCCAGAAGATCCACAAGAACAGCCAGCCAAGACCAAGTTTACCGATCAATGAGAACGGCAGAACTCCAGCGCTAGGGGAATACTGCACATAGAATCCATGGCTTTTTTACCATGATTCTTTAGTCTTTCAAAGTTAATTTTTTTTAACTTTCTTTTTTTTTTTAATTTTTCTTTTTCCCTTTTTCAACCAACATCTTATCAATCCCTTTTTTAAAAAATCTTTTTTATTTTTCATTTTTAGAGTCATATTCTATCCCTTCATAGTAGTTAACCTTATTTTTGGTGTATATATATATAAGTTGTTCTCTCTTTAAAACTTTGGGATACAGTTTCTTCTAACAGACCAAAATATACCCTAAATCTCTAATGTATGGCTTTGTTCTAGTCTCCTGCCTGATCACATTCTCTCCTTTTTTTTTTTTTAATCCTCTTCTTTCTTTTTTCAACCAACTTCTTATCATCAATTCCTTTTATAAAATCTTTTATAATTTTCATCTTTACAATCATATTCCATCCCTTCATCACATATATCCTTATTTTTGTATATATATAAGCTTTTCTTTCTTTAAAATTTTGGGAGACCCTTTCTTCTAACAGACCAAAATACACCCAAAATCTAGTGTATGGCACTGATCTATGCACCAGCCTGATCATATTTGATCATATTCTGTTTTTTTGTTTGTTTCTTTGTTTGTTTTATCTTTTTCTTTCTTTTTCTTTCTTTTTTCTCTTTCTCTCCCTTTCTTTTCCCCCAATTTCAGGTCTCTTCTGATTTGTTTAGTGTATATTTTTCTGGGATCGTTGTTACCTTGTTAGCATTTTGTTCTCTCATTCATCTATTCTCCTCTGGACAAAATGACAAGACGGAAAAAATCACCTCAAAAAAAAAGAACAAGAGGTAGTACCGATCGCCAGGGACCTAATCAATACGGACATCAGTAAGATGTCGGAACTACAGTTCAGAATGACGATTTTAAAGATACTAGCTGGGCTTGAAAAAAGCATGGAAGATTTTAGAGAAACCCTTTCTGGAGAAATAAAAGAACTAAAATCTAACCAAGTCAAAATCAAAAAGGCTATGAATGAGGTGCAATAAAAAATGGAGGCTCTAACTGCTAGGATAAATGAGGCAGAAGAGAGAATCAGTGATATAGAAGACCAAGTGATGGAAAATAAAGAAGCTGAGAAAAAGAGAGATAAACAACTACTGAATCACGAGGGCAGAATTCGAGAGATAAGTGATACCATAAGGCGAAACAATATTAGAATAACTGGGATCCCAGAAGAAGAGGAAAGAGAGAGAGGGGCAGAAGGTATATTGGAGCAAATTATAGCAGAGAACTTCCCTAATTTGGAGAAGGAAATAGGCATCAAAACCCAAGAGGCACAGAAAACCCCCCTCAAAATCAATAAAAATAGGTCAACACCCCAACATCTAATAGTAAAACTTATGAGTCTCAGAGACAAAGAGAAAATCCTGAAAGCAGCTTGGGAGAAGAGATATGTAACCTACAATGGTAGAAACATTAGATTGGCAACAGACCTATCCACAGAGACCTGGCAGGCCAGAAAGGACTGGCAGGATATATTCAGAGCACCAAATGAGAAAAATATGCAGCCAAGAATACTATATCCAGCTAGGCTGTCATTGAAAATAGAAGGAGAGATAAAAAGCTTCCAGGACAAACAAAAATGAAAGGAATTTGCAAACACGGAACCAGCCCTACAAGAAATATTGAAAGGGGTCCTCTAAGCAAAGAGAGAGCCTAAAAGTTACATAGACCAGAAAGGAACAGAGACAATATACAATAACAGTCACCTTACAGGCAATACAATGGCACTAAATTCCTATCTTTCAATAGTGACCCTGAATGTAAATGGGCTAAATGCCCCAATCAAAAGACACAGGCTATCAGATTGGATAAAAAAAACAAGACCCATCGATATGCTGTCTGCAAGAGACTCATTTTTTTTCTTTCTTTTAAAAAAATTTTTTAATTGTTATGTTAATCACCATACTAATATTACATCATTAGTTTTTGATGTAGTGTTCCATGATTCATTTTTTGTGTGTAACACCTCGTGGTCCATGCAGAACGTGCCCTCTTTAATATCCATCACCAGGCTAACCCATCCTCCCACCCCCCTCTGCTCTAGAACTCTCAGTTTGTTTTTCAGAGTCCATTGTGCAAGAGACTCATTTTAGACCCAAAGACACCCCCAGATTAAAATTGAGGGGGTGGAAAACCATTTACCATGCTAATGGATACCAAAAGAAAGCTGGGGTGGCAATCCTTATATCAGACAAATTAGATTTTAAACCAAAGACTATAATAAGAGATGAGGAAGGACACTATATCCTACTTAAAGGGTCTATCCAACAAGAAGATCTAACAATTCTAAATATCTATGCCCCTAGCATGGGAGCAGCCAATTAATAACAAAAGGAAAGAAACACATCGACAACAATACAATAATAGTGGGGGACTTGAACACACCCCTCACTGAAATGGACAGATCATCTAAGCAAAAGATCAACAAAGAAATAAAGACTTTAAATGACACACTGCACCAAATGGACTTCACAGATATATTCAGAACATTCCATCCCAAACCAACAGAATACACATTCTTCTCTAGTGCCCAAGGAACATTCTCCAGAATCGATCACATCCTAGGTCACAAATCAGGTCTCAACTGGTACCAAAAGATTGGGATCATTCTCTGCATATTTTCAAACCACAATGCTTTGAAACTAGAACTCAATCACAGGAGGAAAGTCGGAAAGAACTCAAATACATGGAGGCTAAAGAGCATCCTACTAAAGAATGAATGGGTCAACCAGGAAATTAATGAAGAATTTTAAAAAATTAATGGAAACCAATGAAAATGAAAACACAACTGTTCAAAATCTTTGGGATGCAGCAAAGGCGGTCCTAAGAGGAAAGTATATAGCAATACAAGCCTTTCTCAAGAAACAAGAAAGGTCTCAAATACAAAACCTAACCCTACACGTAAAGGAGCTGGAGAGAGAACAGCAAATAAAGCCTAAACCCAGCAGGAGAAGAGAAATAATAAAGATCAGAGCAAGGGGGCGCTCGGGTAGCTCAGTTGGTTAAGTGACTGCCTTCGGCTCAGGTCATGATCTCAGGGTCCTGGGATCGAGCCCTGCATCGGGCTCCCTGCTCGGCGGGAAGCCTGCTTCTCCCTCTCCCACTCCCCCTGCTTGTGTTCCCTCTCTCACTGTCTCTCTCTCTGTCAAATAAATAAATAAAATCTTAAAAAAAAAAGATACATGTATAAAAAAAAAAAGATCAGAGCAGGAATCAATGAAATAGAAACCAAAAGAACAGTAGAACAGATCAACGAAACTAGGAGCTGGTTCTCTGAAAGAAACCCCTGGCCAGACTTATCAAAAAGAAAAGAGAAATGACCCAAATCAACAAAATCATGAATGAAAGAGGAGAGATCACAACCAACACCAAAGAAATACAAACAATTATAAGAACATATCATGAGCAACTCTATGGCAGCAAATTAGATAACCTGGAAGAAACGGATGTATTCCTAGAAATGTATCAACTACCAAAACAACCAGGGAGAAAAAAAAAAAAAAAAAAAAACGGAACCAGGAAGAAATAGAAAACCTGAACAGACCAATAACCACTAAGGAAATTGAAGCAGTCATCAAAAATCTCCCAACAAACAAAAGCCCAGGGCCAGATGGCTTCCCAGGGGAATTCTACCAAACATTTCAAGAAGAATTAAATGAAACTGTTCCAAAAAATAGAAATGGAAGGAAAACTTCCAAACTCATTTTAAAAGGCCACCATTACCTTGATCCCCAAACCAGACAAAGACCCCATCAAAAAGGAGAATTACACAACAAGTTCATCCTTGATGAACATGGATGCAAAAGTTCTCACCAAAATGCTAGCCAATAGGATCCAACAGTACATTAAAAGGATTTTTCACCACGACCAAGTGGGATTTATCCCTGGGTTGCATTGGTTCAACATCTGCAAATCAATCAATGTGATACAATACATTAATAAAAGAAAGACCAAGAACCTTATGACCCTCTCAATAGATGCAGAGAAAGCATTTGACAAAGTACAGCAACTTTCTTGATCAAAACTCTTCAGAGTATAGGGATAGAGGGTACATACCTCAATATCATAAAAGCCATCTATGAAAAACCCACAGCGAATATCATTCTCAATGGGAAAAAACTGAGAGCTTTCCCCCTAAGGTCAGGAACATGGCAGGGATGTCCACTATCACCACTGCTATTCAACATAGTATTAGAAGTCCTAGGGATGGCTGGGTGGCTCAGTCGGTTAAGCGGCTGCCTTCGGCCCAGGTCATGATCCCAGGGTCCTGGGATCGAGTCCCATATTGGGCTCCTTGCTCAGCAGGGAGCCTGCTTCTCCCTCTCTCTCCCTCTGCTTGTGCTCTCTCTGTCAAATAAATAAAAATCTTAAAAAAAAAAAAAAAGTCCTAGCCACAGCAATCAGACAACAAAAAGAAATAAAAGGCATCCAAATCGGCAAAGAAGAAGTCAAACTCTCGCTCTTTGCAGATGATATGATACTTTATGTGGAAAATCCAAAAGACTCCACCCCAAAACTGCTAGATCTCATACAGGAATTCAGTTAAGTGGCAGGATATAAAATCAATGCACAGAAATCAGTGGCATTCCTATACACCAACAACAAGACAGAAGAAAAAGAAATTAAGGGGTCGATCCCATTTACAATTGCACCCAAAACCATAAGATACCTAGGAATAAATCCAACCGAAGAGGCAAAGAATCTGGACTCAGAAAACTATAAAATACTCATGAAAGAAATTGAGGAAGACACAAAGAAATGGAAAAGCATTCCATGCTCATGGATGGGAAGAACAAATATTGTGAAAATGTCTATGCTACCTAGAGCAATCTACACATTTAATGCAATCCCCATCAAAATACCATCAACTTTTTTCAAAGAAATGGATCAAATAATCCTAAAATTTGTATGGAACCAGAAAAGACCCCGAATAGACAGAGGAATGTTGAAAAAGAAAAGCAAAGCTGGTGGCATCACAATTCTGGACTTCCAGCTCTATTACAAAACTGTTGTCATCAAGACAGTATGGTACTGGCACAAAAACAGACACATAGATCAATGGAACAGAACAGAGAGCCCAGAAATGGACCCTCAACTCTTTGGTCAACTAATCTTCGACAAAGCAGGAAAGAATGTCCAATGGAAAGAAGAGCATCTTTTCAACAAATGGTGTTGGGAAAATTGGACAGCCACATGCAGAAGAATGAAACTGGACCGTTTCCTTACACCACACACAAAAATAGACTCCAAATGGTTGAAAGACCTCAATGTGAGACAGGAGTCCATCAAAATCCTAAAGGAGAACACAGGCAGCAACCTCTTTGACCTCAGCTGCAGCAACTTCTTCCTAGAAACATCGCCAAAGGCAAGGGAAGCAAGGGCAAAAATGAACTATTGGGACTTCATCAAGATAAAAAGCTTTTGCACAGCAAAAGAAACAGTCAACAAAACCAAAAGACAACCGACAGAATGGGAGAAGATATTTGCAAATGACATATCAGATAAAGGGCTAGTATCCAAAATCTATAAAGAACTTATCAAACTCAACACCCAAAGAACAAATGATCCAATCAAGAAATGGGCAGAAGACATGAACAGACATTTCTGCAAAGAAGACATCCAAATGGCCAAGAGACACATGAAAAAGTGCTCAACATCACTTGGCATTAGGGAAATCCAAATCAAAACCTCAATGAGATACCACCTCACACCAGTCAGAATGGCTAAAATTAACAAGTCAGGATACGACAGATGTTGGCGGGGATGCGGAGACAGGGGAACCCTCCTACACTGTTGGTGGGAATGCAAGCTGGTGCAGCCACTCTGGAAAACCGTATGGAGGTTCCTCAAAAAGTTGAAAATAGAGCTATCATACGATCCAGTAATTGCACTACTGGATATTTACCCCAAAGATACAAATGTAGTGATCCGAAGGGGTACGTGTACCCTGATGTTTATAGCAGCAATGTCCACAATAGCCAAACTATGGAAAGAGCCAAGATGTCCATTGACAGATGAATGGATAAAGAAGTGGTATATATATACAATGGAATATTATGCAGCCATCAAAAGGAATGAAATCTTGCCATTTGCAACGACATGGATGGAACTGGAGAGTATTATGCTGAGCGAAATAAGTCAATCAGAGAAACACATGTATCATATGATCTCACTAATATGAGGAATTCTTAATCTCAGGAAACAAACTGAGGGTTGCTGGAGTGGTGGGGGGTGGGAGGCATGGGGTGGCTGGGTGATAGACACTGGGGACGCTATGTGCTATGATGAGTGCTGTGAATTGTGTAAGACTGTTGAATCACAGACCTGTACCTCTGCAACAAATAATACATTATATGTTAAAAAAAAGAAGAAGATAGTAGGAAAGGAAAAATGAAGGGGGAGAAATCGGAGTGGGGACGAACCATGAGAGACTGTGGACTCTGAGAAACAAACTGAGGGTTCTAGAGGGGAGGGGGTGAGGAGATGGGTTAGCCTGGTGGTAGGTATTAAAGAGGGCACATATTGAATGGAGCACTGAGTGTTATACGCAAACAATGAATCATAGAACACTACTTCAAAAACTAATGATGTAATGTATGGTGACTAACATAACATAATAAAAAAAAAGGGCCAAAAATCTTGACATCTCACCAAAAAACATATGTAGATGGCAAATAAACATGTTCTACAATCATATGTCCTCAGAACAATGTAACAATGTGATTCCATTATGCACCTATTAGAATAGCCAACATTTGGAACACTGACAACCCCAAATGCTACAGGATATGGAGCAGCAGGAAGTCTCATTCATTGCTGGTAGGAATGTAAAATGGTAGAGCCACTTTAGAAAGTATGGAGGTTTCTTACAAAACTGAACATACTCTTACCATATGATCCAGTAATCAGTATCCTTGATATTTATCCAAAGAAGTTGAAGACTTGGGGTGCCTGGGTGGCTCAGTAAGTTAAGTGTCTGTCCTCAGCTCAGGTCATGATCTCAGGGTCCTGGGATCGAGCCCGGTGTCCAGCTCTCTGCTCAGTGGGGAGCCTCCTTCTCCCTCTGCCACTCCCCTCCCCCCGCTTGTACTGTCTGTCTCTCTCAAATAAACAAAATCTTTTAACAAAAAGAAGTTGAAAATGTTGTTTTAAGGAAGTCATTTTTCTTTAACTATGTGGCAATTATTTTCAGAAAAATTTTAGCAGAAGGGTAAAAAGATTTAGATTCTTCTCTTTGCTTTGCCTCTTCGTGAGAAGTGGGACACATTTAGTATGTCTAATATGGGTGTAGTATGAAACTCCAGAGGAGAGAATTAGGACCAACAGGTCGAAATTGTATGGAGTTAGATTTGACTCAATAATAAGGTGAATGCCCTTTCATTTTTTAAAAAGATTTTATTTATTTATTTGAGAGAGAAAGTGCATATGCACACTTGTTGGGCGAGGGGCAGAGGGAGAGGGAGAAGCAGGCTTCCCACTGAGCAGGGAGCCTGACCCTGGGACTCAATCCCAGGACCCTGAGATCATGACCTGAGCTGAAGGCAGATGCTTACCAGAACCCAGAGAATCTTTATTTAACACTTTGGCTTATTTCCTTCTAGTGTTTCCCCATCAAAGAAGTAGACAAGACTTTTTAGAACCCCTGAAAAGGGGATTAGAATCACTGATAAGCTTATACTGCAACCCTTCCTCTAAACCATATAACTCAAAATTTACATGCATTTAAAAACCAAAATACTTTATTTTTTTAAGATTTTTCTCCTTCCAAAATTTAGGTATTTGCTAGTTATGTTTTTCATGCCTCAGCTGACCTAGTGCTCTCAGCGGGTAGGTGTTCAGTTTTCCCATTAGGGACCCAGGTTCGAGGGCTGGGTCGTATAGTTGTGAATGGAGATGTTCAGAGTGAGGGCACTGTCTGGAAGATTCCTACCATGGGACTGACCTCTAAATGCCTGTATGCCTGTATTAGTTTGCTGGAGCTGCTGTAACAAAGTACCACAACCTGGGTGACTTAAACCACAGAAATTTATTGTCTCACAGTTCTTGAGGCAAGAAATCAAGGTGTCAGCAGGGTTGGTTCCTACTAGGAGCAATGAGGGAGGGAATCTGGTCCAGGCCTCCTCTTTGGTTTGCAGATGACTGTCTTCATCCCACATGGAGTTCTCCCTGTATGTGTGTCTGTGTCCAAATCTCTCCCCCCACTTTTTTTTTTTTTAAGATTTTATTTATTTATTTGTCAGAGAGAGAGAGAGAAAGAGAGAGAAAGAGAGCACAAGCAGGGGGAGAAGCAGGCTCCCCGCTGAGCAAGGAGCCTGATACGGGGCTCGATCTCAGGACTCTGCGATCATGTCCTGAGCTGAAGGCAGGTGCTTAACTGACTGAGTCACCCAGGCATCCCTCACTTCCCCCTTTTTAAAGAAGCTTTATACTCACTGTGGGACTTGAACTCATGATCCTGAGATCAAGAGTCATGTGCTCTACCGACTGAGCCAGCCAGGTGCCCCCAAATCTCCCCTATTTATTTATTTGAGAGAGAGAGAGAGTGCGCTAGAGCACAAGCAGGGGAGGGGCACAGGGAGAGGGAGAGGGGAAGCCAACTCCCTAGTGAACATGGAGCCCCACACGGGGCTCAATCTCCTGACCCAGAGATCATGACCTGAGCTGAAACCAAGAGTCAGATGCTTAATTGACTGAGTCACCCCTGCACCTCTTCCCCTTTTTATAAGGACACCAGTCATATTGGATTATTTGCCCACCCTACTCCAGTATGACTTCGTCTTAACTTAAACAATTACATCTGCAATGACCCTATTTCCAAATAAAGTCACATTCTAATGTACCGAGGCTCAGAACATCAACATATTAATTTTTTGGGGGGAGGACACAATTCAACCCATACATAACATCTTCCTTCCACCTCTAAAGACTATTATCCTGAGCCTTAAAGTATGACTCAGACTCAGTGTGTTGCTTTGTTTTGTTTTGGCTTTTTGATATTGTTTGTTCACTTGCCCAGCAGGGTGTTCACTTACTGCCAGGTAAAACCGAATCCACAAGGCGTAGCTGACCACCTGCTGAGGCTGATTGAGAGCTCAGGGAAACCTGTGAATCAGGCTGGGCATCCATAACCAGGGCCACTAATACTAACAACATAAACACTCTGAGTTCATGATCTTGTCTGAGGTCATTCTGAACTCTAAATAAATTCTGTCTGTTGGTCCTACGGTCTAAATGCCTTTTGACTCCCTCAAAGAACTCAGCTCAATCAGTGAATGTGCTTTCTTCCTGATTCCATGTGTCATTTGGCATGATTTATAGAAAAAATGTAATTTTATTGTAGGACTTGGACTTTCAGAAGTGTGTGGCATCCAATCTGGCATACGTGGAGACTTTATCAAGCTATAATGAAATGACTATTGATAATATAACCATGAAATTCGTTATTATTGTGTATGGTAGTGTCATTGATACTAAGACAGAGTTACCCTATCTTGCACCTTGCATTTTGCCTAAAACCTGTGAGCAGGTAAGGACAGTTATTTCTAAGGAGTAATTTGCTTTCCATGGTGCCCTATAAATGACTTGAAAACTCAACTGACCACCTTAAAAAGAAATGTAACCTGGAAGGACCCTGCAGTTTTCACCACCTTTAACAAAACAGTCCAAACATGCCCTGGGCTGTTTGTGCCCAATTCAGGAGTGAGACCCAGGGGGCACAGGGGGCTGGAGTCCGACTGCTCTCTGCTTGCCAAGCCATTTGCCCTGGAGTGGGGCTGTGCCTCCTGAGGGACGGGGGTGCATTTGTCCCTCTTGTAGCATTCTTATCTTTGTATCTCTCAGTAGTTCAGAGGATGACAGTAATCTAGATGCTTTTCCAGTAGAAAATGAAAATCTCTTTAGCTTTGTAGCTAGGGGTGGGGGTGAGGCAGGGAATAGCAGGAACAATGCTCACAGTTTGGTTTAAGACACCAAGGTTTGGAATCAGGCCTACTTGGGTTTCAAGCCCAAGCCCTGTGCCCACTAGTGTGTGAGCAAAGGCAAGCTGCCTTCTGACCCTCCGTTTCCCTTTAGTGAGACGAGGCTGACAGCAGCTGCCCATCGGTAGAGTTCTTGTGAGGATCCAGGGAGACAGTATCTGGTCTCTAGAGATGAGAGTTACAATTATATCACTTGTATGCTCCTTGCCTTCCGGGAGGGCAGATTTTGGTGGGCACACAGGGCAAAAGCTCTAAGAAAAGAAGACAGTCCTGCCACCTGGGAAGGCTGGGCCTTGAGCCTTTGAACATCAGCGTCGGGGTACAAGTAACTCCGTAGGTGTCAAGGATTCCCTGTTTTCCAAGCTGGAAATGTCTGGTCTGGTTATAAGTAAGGTGTAGAGAGTTCCTTTCTGATGTCTATAAATAACACAGAAGATAATTTTCTGGCCCAAGACTTCTTGAAACAACGTTAAAGGGGATTTGAAATGAAAAAGATGGAGAGCTTAGGCTGGAAGCCCAGTTCTGAGTTTGGCTTATTTCTTATATTCTTTGAAAACATTAGGGAGGAGGCAGCTTAGAGATCAAAGGATGCTCTTCTGACTACTTTTGACTTTTTCCCTTTAGGTTCAGGGAACTTCAGATTTAAGCAAGCTGCTGGTTGTGCAAGCATCTGAGCCTGCCAAAAATACTGATGACGCCAAAGTCATGGGTAAGGGGTAGCCCGTCAGTGGTAGGAAAACCATGCAAAACTGATTTAATTCTAAGAAAATGACTTGAGGGTATTATGTGGGTTTATCATCAGTCCTCATCCTTGGGCCCGCCCTGGCTGCCATATTGCTTCTGGGAGGTCATCCATCAGAGTCTTCCAGACACTGAAATCCAGGTGGCTCCTTTCTCTCTCTTGTCCCTTCCTTCACACCCATGCTGGTAGAGAGTAGCTTCTGTGTTGTACCCTGTTCCAGTCCTGGCAGGCTGGACTCACAGAATGCTGTTGGGGGCAGAGCAAGAACGGGAAGGACAGAGACTCACTCACAGTGGGTCCAGGTGTGGCGAGCTTGTGCGCTCCCAACAACCAAAGGGAATATGGAACCTGACCCTTGCTCTTTGAATATTCCAAACCATAGTCACAGCCACAACTCAACTGTCTAGCCTGAGGGGCACTTTGATAGTTACTAAGTAATTACAGTCACTAAATGTGTATTAGTATCCCATTGCATGTATCATGGTGCTAAGCAGTACACCGAGAAGATGAGGTAGGAAGGCCTTGCTCTAGAGAAAATGCATTCCCTTCCTTCATTTCATAATCAGTGCTCCTGCTCTACCAAGCCGTGTTGTCATCTCCCCAACTGCCCCAGCTTGAAAACAGTCAGCCTTAGTATGCTTCTCCAATTGGCACCGTCCTGGCGTTTCCAGTTCACGTGATCGGCCAGCTCATTGCATTGTCATGCAATTCTTCATGAATTGTTAACTCAAGGGGGGGGGGTTGGGTTTACATGATTTCAAATTGTGTGCAGAAAGTGACATTTTATTAATATTTTATATCTCATTTCTCATTTGCACAATTCTTATAAAATACAGCCCCACTGTATGCTGGGCTCCATGCCCAGTGCTAGATGGGGAGCAAGCCAAACAAGGTCTCTGCCCTTCTGAGGAGGAAAGACATTCAATAAGTAATTCCACTTCTCTCCCAGAAGTAAATTCAACCTCAGACATTGTTGTGGCTTACTTTCTACCTCTGTTCTGGGGTCATGGGCACCACCTGATTTTGGGGAGCCCCCTCTGCTCCAGGTCTTCTGTTCAAGCTGGGGAACACTGAAATAATCCTTACTCCAGCCCTCAGAGTCTTCAGTCCGCCTCTCTGCAGCTTCCATAGTTCTCTTGGGGCAGCGGAGTCTATGGCAGGGCTTGGAGCTCAGGGCCTAGTGTGAACCCCCTCGGGGCTGCTGAGTCAGGATCTTAGTACTGCCAGGAAGCAGGGCACAGGTCCCCATTTGTCCTGGGCCTGTAGGCCTCTCTCCTTCTTCAGGCTCTCTGAATCAGTCATTTTAGATGGATGGTACTATATCACTCTGTATTCCCCAGTGAATTTGGGACAAAAGTCACATATCGTAGGCTCACGGACTGGACTCAGCTGATGCACTGGATTTGATCCACATACATGTTTTGTTTTAAAAATTTAAGTTGCAGAGTATGAACATCTAAACATTTCACATTTAAAAAAAAAAAATCCAGATTTTGAGCTTTTCTTGAAAAACTCAGAAAGCGTGCCAACACTTGGTCCTCGTTCCTGTATGTGGCAACACATAGAGCTGCGCCTGGGGGAAACACACAGTGTGCAGTTTGCCGCGGTCCACACCCTGCCCTCTTGTCTCAGATATGGCCCACTTCCTTGTCTGTGTGACCTGCCTGTTCTCATTTGACTTTGTCAGCCCTTGCGTGGGAGTCTTGGGAGCCTAGTAACGGGAAACTAAAGAACCTGTATGGAAGGGGAGAAGGGAAAGAGGAGACCTACTGGGAGAAAGCAAATTGATATTTCAGAATATTCTTCTGCTACCTTTACTCTTAAATTCCTAATTTAGTTTTTCTGTCTGATGCATGTATTTGATTGGCTCAGTCAACACTGGTCTTCGAATGACCCAGAGAGAATATAATTGGAAGAGAAAAAATGAGGTAATAAACCTGATACTTGGATTCGATTTTTCTTACTGTGACTATTAAACTACATAGCTGGAATGAGCTGTGAAGCTGAGTAGCAAAATGTAGGTGGTTGGGTGGTGAGAAAAGAGATCCTTAGTGGCAGCTCACTGATTAGAAAAAATTGGGATAAACCTCACCTGAATTATTTAACAATTAAAATGATACAATGTTTTTGAAAGATGTGATTTTGCCCCAGGTCCCCCTTCCCAATTTCCCCCCTCTTGACCTCCTTCCCGTGATGGCTCAATAGTGGGGATCACCCTAAGATCATTTTAGCAGAAATTCTGGGCCTGCCCGGTCATCTGTGATAGTCAGGGTGGTGTACAGAGTGTTTGTTGGGGGAAGGAAAAGTCACATTGACCAAGCTTATGATTTATGGTTCCTTTAAAGAAAGCAGCTTAGTTCTTTTTAGGCAGCCTTCCTAGGGTCATCCTCTCCTCTTTCTTAAAAGGACCCTGTTTCACAAATGGGAAACCTAATTGGGAGTCAATTAACTGACTTAACTGACTCCTCATTGTCACCGTCTTTTCCAGGCCCCATTATTTAAAAAAAAAAAAAAAAATTCTCGTTTTTTAGGAAAGAGGTTTCCAGTTATCCTGGAATCGGTCACAAAGTTAACCGGAATTCAACTCACCTGCATCTCTTTTCCTGAGGCGCCCCTTTGTCGGACTGCTCTTACTGAATTAACGCAGTATGTCTTCACAAGAGGATGTTTGATGGCATAGAAATGCACACGTATCTCTCAGAGCCCTTAATATAGAAGATCTTTTAGAGGGAATGTTCTGGATGATAAGAGAAACTTCTCAGTAAGTTTTCTGATTGCATTTAACAGTTAATGTTTCTCCTGAAACACTCATCGTCTAATATTTTGCTTTTGAGTTTCTTGTATAGTTGGAAAGTGGATCCCATTTTAGAAAAGAATACTAACGGTGCTAATGTGATATGCAGGGTCAGGTTAAAGACTGAGCTAACCTCCTGGCCCAAGTGCCGAACGATTACCTGGCAAGGACGTTACTTAAAAGTTGCTGGAACAGTGAACTGCTGTGTTTATTTCAGAAGTGATGGACTGCTGTAAAAGTTCTAATTTTAAGCAGTCGCATTATTACTTGAGATGTTTAGAAATTCGTCAGGCTAATAATACAGTTCATGGTCTACCAATGAGAGTAAAAGTCATCAAGGGCATTGTACAATTAATATATTACTGACTGAAGCATATGACCCATAGTTTGATATGTTGTTAGTGCCTCCCTAACATTTTCCAGAGAAAAGTTATTCCCTCCCTCCCCAATTTAGTAAATGTTGAAAAATGGAACTATGTTCTCCATCTTAGTTACTGAAAGCAAAGTTTAGGAGAAATTAACAATCTTACATTGCATAATACTGTTTGGTATCACTTTTCAATTTCTTTTTAAAAGTCAAATAAAGTTTAGTTTTATGGCCTGGTTGTTTATTTGGAATCCATCATCTCTTTTCATTTCAACAAGATTTTGAAAGGATATTCGGTTCTCTGCTTTATGGAAAACCAGAATAGAGGTAAGAATAGAAGAAAAGGTGAGAGAAAAAGTCAGTCCTAACTATTAGAACCTTCTGGGCACCTAGCATAATAGGGCAGTATTTCAGCGTGGACTGTGGATTACCAGCGTGTCAGCAAATTCTGGATGTGGCTGCAGATACAGGAACCTGGCCACTGGGACTGAACCACACAGGCTTCATTTTCCTTTTTCTCATTATATAAAAATGTTGACACACAATGCTACGTTGGTTTCAGGTGTACAACATAGCAATTCAATTTCTCTAAACCTTATGCTGTGCTCACCACACAATGCTATTAGAGTAGCATTGACAATATCCCCTACGCTGTACCTTTCATCCCCATGACTTATTCTATTAAGGGCTTCATTTTTCTTATGGTAACAGCATGTCTGGAAATAGGCAGAGGGGGGTGGGTACAGCGGCTTGCGGAAGTCATCGTGGAGCTAGGCTGCAGCCCCTGCCCTTGTCCTCGTCCTGGGACTTTGAGCCTCAGGCTGGCAAAATGGCATTTGTACGCCCAGGCAGCCTACTGGCTTTTCAGTAGGGCAAGGAGGTTTTGCCTTTTCTTCAGGAATGGACCTCATCCCAGGCCAGCACTGTCAGATGCCCAAACCTATCACCTTAAGATGAATTTTAACTGGCACCTCACTTTGCCACCCTTACTACAATCTGGGTGTTTTTGGTGAAAAACAAGGGGTAAGTGAATATTGGGCTAACCACTGCAGTTTATCTGCTGGACTCCGCATCATCACCACCTGGGTTGTTACCAATGAAGAGCATCTGGCCACCTAGAGCTCAGTCTCTGGGAGTGGGCCCCTGGGGTCTGCATTTCAATACTCCTCAGGTGATTACATTTTGAAACTTGAGATAGGCTGCCCTCAGTCTTTCTTAGGAGGCATGTTACCACGTATTTGAAAGAACTAGAGGACAATACATTCCATGTATATGTTAGGATGCTTTTGGCCTAAACCCAACTCAAAAAGGCTTAAATCTTAAGGAAATTTATTATTTTATGTAGGGTTCATGGATGGGTTCATGGTTGGTGGACTCTGTGGAGATGATGCAGGATCATTTTCCTCTCCACTTTGCTGTTGACCTTTACAGCCTCACTCTGTCGTTCCCCACTCCCAGGTTGTCAGATGCTGCCTCCCGATTGCTGTCAGGACATAGAATTCTTCTAGAAACTCCAATGATCCTTTGTGTCTCATTCGCAAGAACTGAATCACTTGCCCATTTCTGAGCCAGTTACTGCAAAGAAAGTGGTAATGACCTTATACCCAGTTAACACACGCTTTGAGCTAAAATTAAAATTGTCAGTATTTCAATTCGCATTGCCCCAAGGGGTGGAGTTGGAGGGAGTAAACCACTACACCGGCCAGTTCGTTGCACCCAATCGGCATTTTGACTTGGCCACTTAGACACAGCCATTCTGGCTCCTCCCCCCCTTTGCTAAGCATCTCCACGATGAAGATTCCTACACTTAGGGTGCAGGTTAGAGGTGAGATCAGACTTGCAGCAAGACCACACAGGCTCCCCACTTTGAGAATCTTAGAAGCCTGTGTATTCCCGCCGAAGTCCCATGGACTGCCTCTCAGATTCCTTATGTTTCTCTCATAGTCACGATGGTCATATGTTAATTCACTTCCAATTAATAAATCTTGGAATGAATGATGCAATTTATTCTGTTCTCCCATGAAAATCGAGAGCAGCAACTCTCAGTAGGGGAGCTCTACTCTCCATGCCCACTAGTGTATTAAAGATGTACTTAGGATCACTTCTACCCTGGAAATGCGTATTTATTATGTGATTTTTTATATTTGGAAAAGAATACTTTCACAAAGCCTCATGGCTGCTTGGTGACAGAGCCAGAACTCGATTTGGGGGGGTAAATGGCCCCCTTTTCTTTGAGCTTTTTCACCGTCTTTATATTGACATCATATATACGGAGAGAGTAGAGATGGCCAAACAAAAACACCAAGGTTTGGGTGCCTGAGGGAGTGAGGAGGGGGGCGGTAGATTTACTGGGGGAAAAGTTGATGAATCTGATTTTGAATTTGCAAATTCAATGGGACATGTTCCATTGGTTAGTAAAGACCAATACTCAGGTCCGGATAATTACTGTTGGGAGATTTAGACTTTGAACTGTCCCCATGAAAGAAAAGTTGAAGCCATACTGTCCAAGAGACAAGGACTAGAGGTGTCAAACAGCCAACGGAGGAGAACAGCGAGGAATCTAATAGCTGGGGAGGTGACAGGGGACCAAGGCTCCCGGGATTAGTTAGGACCAGGTATTAGTTCTTTAAGGGCAAAATATACTGTGACTTAAGAGGTGAGAGCAGAACACCAGTCCTCTTGTCTTTCAGACCAGCATTCTTCAGGATACTGGGTAACTTGGAATTTTCACTCCATTCTCAACCTTCCTGGTGTCACTCAAATTTTACATGTGGAGAGTTCAAGGAAACTAGACTTAATGACTTGTCCAACACCTGGCACCAGGCATCATGTTTTATATTATTACACTCAATAAAAATATAAAGGGCTCCATGCAAGAGACTCCACCAGGTATGGGACCCTTCTTTCTAAACCCCGGACGTATTAGCACAGTCTAATAAAAGTCCGAGAGACCATGAGCTCAGAGTAGTTGGTATTCTTTTGCGAAAAGCACAGATGTACTATTCTCCTCGAGATTTATATTCTTAAGCCTAGTCATCCAATTAAAGTAATATGTCAGGAGAGCTCTTTCTAGCAGGATCCACAAACTGAAGGACCCAGGGAAGTAACAGGAAGGAGCAAAGTGGGCCAAGAGTTGTGGTGAAATCACTGGTTCGTCAGCTGTTCCTGGCTTTTCATTATATGAAATCTTACGGATCTGCCTTTGGAGAAAAGCAGCAGTACCAATGCTAGCAAGCCTCTGCCCTGCAGGACGGTGTCTACCCGAGTGCTTCAGAACGCGACGACAGAATTCTCTGATCCAGTTCTAGCAAAGGATTTATTTGCTGATCCCCAAAAAACCAAGAATCAGAAACAGCCTCACTGCCCTCACTGCAAGAAAAGTTCTACGATAAAACATCTTCCATCCTCTTCTCCTCTCTTCCCAAGGTGTGCCCTTGCTTGCGTCCATCAGCGCAGAGCAGACCGACAGATGGAAATATTTTGTATGAAAGGCACATGGCACCCAGTACGCCTCCCCGCAGGCAAGTGGAGCCTTCTCCACAGCCTCCCTCTTTTGAAAGAAATTTATTGAAACATTTTCTTTAGAGCAAAATATTTAAAGATCCTTCCCCCTGCTCATCCCACTTCAGTTATCTACCGAAAAAGTATAGAATTGAAAGGTTTTTTGCCCCTGCTATGATCCAAACACCGAACAGTGAAGAACACCTGGATACTCTTAGTTTTGGGGTTATATACTCACATATCACAGAGGAATCTGAACCTCAAGTTCTGGATTTGATTAGAACAGCTGAAAAACAGATAGTCATTCTATGATGGAGCAAAGCAGGCTTTTTCAACCGCGCTACCTCACTGATCCCAAAGCTCGTAGAGATCCAAGATTTGAGCCTCTCACATGGACTGTATTTCAGAGAGTCAGCGGAGGAGAGTGCTAAGGTATATGAACAGAGTTGAATGCTGGTGAAGGCACAGAGTAAAGGATCCCAAGAGATTTTTAGTGCCATTTTCATTTAATAAGCCAGTAGCAGAGCAACCTAAAGACCCTCGCTGCGATCACACCAGGATGTTTCTATGGAACAGCTGCAGAACAGGACTGGCAGCCGGCATCGTCCGGCTCACTGAGCTCGGCCAACAGCCCCTGCACCAGCTCCTCGGAGAGACTAGGGCTGGGGTGTGTAGCGGAGGTACTTCTTGCCTGATGGGAGCTCTTTGGTGAAGACTCCTTTAGGGAAGAGTTTTTTGGCTTCATCTTCAGGGATGGTTGGAAGAACCATCACGCTATCTCCAACCTATTGGAAGACATTGAGAATGGTGAAATCCAGTCTTACAGAGAAGGCTAAAGGCAAGAGTTGACTTTAGACAAGTAGCTATAGGTGCTCATGAGAAGAACTCAGTATTGGTTACTCTCCTCTGAGGAATTTTGTTTTCACAGGTTGATCTTTGACACTTTCGTGAGGGAACTATTTCCCTATCCTAACAAGTAGTCTTATTTTAAACCCTGTGATGGCTTGGCACCACACTTTAAAATGTTAATTGTAAGTCCTTGTTGCTGCCCTGTGTGAATGATTCCTGCCTCCTCTCTCATCCCCGGCTCCTCACCCCATTTCCTGCTCCTTCCCTTGCAGGCACGCTGGCTTGTCTTCTGTTTCTTGAACCTACCATGCTCGCTTTCATTAGCTCTTCCTTCTGCCTGCAGTGTTCTTCTCTCATAGATACCCATGGCTTGGTCCCTTGCTTTCTTTGTGTCCTTCCCAAAGGTCCCTTCAGAGAAAGGCCTTCCTTGACAGCCAATAGCAGAGCAACCTAAAGACCCTCCCACCCCTGCGTTCCTATTCTCTCCACCTCTGCTTGATTATTCTGTCACACTCACTGTCACCTAACAGTAAACTTGCTTACTGTTTGTCTCCACCCACTAGAGTGTAAGCTCTAGGAGGGCAGGGACTTCTATTTACGTTTATATTTATATTGTTTGCTGCTGTATCCCAGTGCCCACTGCCCAGGCTCAGTAGACGCATGTTCGGTGGATGATATACAGAATTTAAGTGATTCGCCTGCCAGGAAGAACAAAACAACACAACCTGGTATTCAGGTTAGCATATTTTAAAAATGTAGCTATGTGAAGATACCCTTCTGATAGCCCTGTCCTACCTTTTGCAGAAATCGTAGAGATTAAAAGTTTATGAACAGGATTCCAAGAATTCTACATGAGTTTAAAAGACTGAATGAAGCTTAAGAGAAATGAAATGCTCCATGACATTAATACACCACAGAGTTTTATAGCCATGACTTAAGTGGCCAATCTAAGTCTAGCTATAAATATTCTGCCATCATTTTGCTAGTTTTGGGAAGGGTTAAAGGTTTTTTAAAAGAATTCTTTTATTGAAAGGCATCATTCTGACCAATTAATTTGGTCACATGATCTAAAATTTAGGAAGCAATATAGGGAGTTTGTATTTTATAATAAAAGGTGTTAAAGACCTTGACAATGGCCTCACAGCAAATCTGAAACTCAGCCATGAGAAGTCCAGCCAGTGTGTCTGCATACCAGAAAAAGAGCCCCATGTAACAAAGACCCTGAAGATAGCCATTGAGAGACCAGCCCCTTAGGCGTTGCAGGCAAGGTGAGTATCTTTACCTTCCAATCAACTGGGGTGGCAACCCTCTTTTCTGCTGTTAGCTGGAGAGAGGTAATTACTCTGAGAATCTCATCAAAGTTCCTGCCAGTGGTCGCTGGATAGAGGATAGACAGCTTCAGTTTCTTATCAGGACCAAAAATAAACACCTGCAAAGCACACAAATGCATAAATAGAAGAATTCTTGAAGTGTTTTTGATGTTAAAGCCTCTTTGAAAGCTCTTAAGTCATCAGAAATGTTCAAGGCTGTTAAAAATAAAAATAAAGACACACAAAACACCCCCCACCCTCCAACACCTAGAAGGATACATCAAACTGTTAACCTGGGTAGCTGGAGTTTAGGTAATTTTCTTCTCCATGTTATTTTTCTTTTTTTTAAGATTTATTTTTTATTTTTAAGTGATCTCTACACCCAACATGGGGCTTGAACTCACAACCCCAAGATCAAGAGTCACATGCTCTACCGACTGAGCCAGCCAGGCACCCCTCCATGTTATTTTTCTAAACTTAGAAGGGAATTCTCTTGGCTCTGGCTGGCTCAGTACAAAAACTGATATGCAAATTGAATCCGGAAAGGCCTCGGGAGGGTACTATGTTAACTAGGGATGGTTATCTTAAAAAATATACTCATGGGAGTTGATACTGGTCCTCAAATAGTTGTACAGTTTTGCAGATGAGGGACTAAGTTTGTTCTGGAGTGGGTAAGGACAGAACAAATAGGAATTCCGAACAAATAGGAATTCCAAACCAGAGCTGCCTTATGGAAAAGGGTATGGCCCACCACTTTGAAGAGAGGGCTGTCAGGAGAGCTGAAGAAAAGATTCCTCATTTCTAGATTACATCTTAGGACAGCTACTTATTTTATGTAGATTTCCAAAAGCTGTCAAATTCAGCAACTTAAAAATTTAGCTGAAAACTTTATTTGCATTAGCAGTACAGACGGTCAGTGAGACTGCCATTAATACAGTTATTTTGTAATTGGAGATATTCCCCTATTTCCAGGAGTTGGTGCAAGCACTCAATTAGACATAGACCCTGGCCGGTCATGAGGACTCGATAATGGATTTCTAGGACTCACCACACGCGCAGTCACAGGCATGCCCTTTTCGTCCTTCTCCACCGGGTCCAGCATGCCTAACAGGATGGCAAGGTCCCGATTCTTATCATCAATGATAGGGAAAGGTAATGTTTCTGTGGGCTCCTGACCGTTGTAAGCATTGATATCCTGAAATGCAGGTGAGAGAGGAAAAAGAAATCTAAACCAAGCACATCTTCGGAATTCAATCACAGTTAACGGCTCTCATCTTGCAAGATAGGGAAGAGGACCACAATCATCATTTTCTCTAAGCAATTTGAGCATGAAAATGAATGAATGAACGCTCCTCATCCCAATCAGTCACTGACAGAAAGAACAGTGTGGTACAGTACTTAGGTTACTTAGGTTATAACCACAGACCCTTTCCATGCCCAGTTCTCTTAAAAATTGGCATGCTTTTACTGCTTGAAGTGGCAAGAAAGCAGCAAAGTTGAATACTGTAGAGGTAGATCCCAATCCAATGTACCTCAGGATATGCAACAAGTAAACACCATTAGAAATAATGGGTTCATTAAGTCCATCACATCTAGAAATAATGCCACATGCAGAGATTAATTCTATAGATCTGGTCCCTGCCCGCTAAGTACCCTGACCCAGACACGATGCTACTGGAAGGCAGATTATCAAGAAATGGGAAAAAAAAAAACCCACAAAACTTAAAGCAAATCCAAGAATAGAGAGTTGATTATGTACTTTAAGGATAAGTAAAACGTAAATTTTACGGGTGGAAAGGCAGAGGTAAATTTACACTAGGGTGAAATCCACATAGAAAACAGCATTTCAGGTCTGAACTGAAAGACAATAATGTACTCTCCCCCCTACTCTGTTTTCTTCCCCTAGTTAACTGCACTCATTCACTTCTATTTTTCCTATCCCTAGAAGTCTTTGGGGAAAAAAAAAATCTAGCTTCATTATTTGATGAAGCATCGATATAGCACTTAAAGTGGGGTCAGCAGGGTGGATGAGCAAAGTTCCTGCCTTCAGAGAAATGTCTCCTTTGGTTCAGATGATTCCCCTATGAAGTAGCAGCAAATGCAAGATTTTAACATGTAAATGGCAGATTGTGAACGCTGAGGTATACTGGTCCCCATTTATAGGTCTGCTGTGTTAGTTGAGACTTCAGGAAAGACTTCGGCCTCGGGCCTTGGAGGCTGGATCAGATTTTCACAGGTAAGGGGAGCACTATTAATGAAATAGGAAGGCAAGTATGAGCATAAAGAATTGAGAAGAGAGTGAGTCACTTAGCTGGGCAGAGTTTTAGGAAGTAGCGGAAAAGAGGATTTAAAGTTGGAATGAGGTTTATTTATTATGTGGAGACTTGAAAGTAAATCGGGTGGATGTCATGGCAGTTCTAGAATCTTTAATTTCTCCACAGAGACGTGACAGGGTAAGAGTGGCATTGATGAATTCTGAAATGGATAACAGCACATTTTGAACATGTTCCTTAATTTTATTATCTTAACTTCTCTTCTCTAGTCACTGGCTCCCTTCAAGTCACCACACCTAAAAAATGATCCATATGGCTTCATGCGAGAGGCACCCCGAATTCTCCTATTTAACCAGCTGAACGTCAAATTCTGGCCGCTGCTTCGGATAATTGGGAAGTGTCTTCTATTGAATGCAATCCCCACCGTGAAAATTCTGAGGCAGAGGCTCACCAGCTGAAATGAACCTGGGCACACTCACACTGCTATACTTTAAGAGGTGTTATACAGTAGGTGATAAGCTCTTCCTTCAGTGATTCCTAGTTTTAACCATTGCTATACCGTAAGAATTGTCAACACTGCCACTTGCCCAATGGGTATTCCGTGACATCCAGGAACACCAAAGAACCACATGCTTTGGCTTTATTCTATCCTAAATCAGGCTAATGCCTGCCCTCTAGCAACTTATATCACAAACAGCATTGGTGTGAGGTTTCAACTGTACTGCCATCATTTTCCAGCAGGACCATCCTGAGCAAGTCCCTCCAACTCTGTGGAAGAAGGAAAAGGTATTCCCATGGGCAAATACGAGGGCACGAACTACACACCTCCCTCAAAGGGCTGTTTCTGGACACAAATGAGAAATGGCCTGTGAGACCGCTGTAGGAATGCAGCCGCTATTCACAGCCAGAAGTAAGGAATGAGAAAAAATTCCACCCCGAGAAAGAGCAATGCCCTTGTCTTTTCTCCTGATACAGTTCTTCTAATCTGACACTGAGAATCAACGAGCGTGAGACAGCCAGGGGATGCAGCCCCAGGTGGCCAACTCACAAGTCAGGACCATACCTTTTATTCAGTTGTACGCGAAGTGCCTGACATACCGCGTGGCACACGGTAAGTGGCCCTCCAAGCTTACCTATCAGCATTATTTAGTGGCACACATCGTAGCAAAGTCATCAAAATGTTCTTGAGTTAAGCCTAGACTACCACATTCATTGTCCAAGTAAATCCTTTTGTTGCAAGTAGGCAATTCCTTCAGTTCATGCATTCCACACGTACAGACCGACTGCCTAGGACATACTGGGTGCCACGCATTGACATACTGGGTGCCAAGCATTGCTCAGCAGTGCACAGAATGGCAGTCGGCCCCGCCGAGCCTCCACTCTGCTGGGTGCGGACAAATGAACAAACGAAACTAGCGATTTGCAGAGCATTTTCTTTTAGATGGTGACAAGTGCTAAGGAGAAAATTAACCAGAGGGGGCTGGAGGGGCGTTATAATCTTAGATAAGGAGGCCATGGGAAGGCTTTAATGAGGTGTCATTTGAGTCAAGACCAGAAAGAGGGGAGGGCAAGCCACAAAGAGTCTTCCAAATAGGATTCTGGATAATTTTAAGGTGGAGTAGACGAGTTTACTGATGAATCAGACATGGATACAGAAAAACCAGAGGCATTAAGGATGACGCCTGGCTCTTTGGCCTGAGCAACTATGAAAATGCAGTGTCCATTAGCTAAGATGAGTAAGACCTTGGATTAAGAAAAGGAACCCCGTGTTTGATATACTAGGTGTGAGATGATGGGACATCCCAGGGGAGAGGCTGAGTTGGCACTGGTTGTACTGGTCTGGAAGCCAGCAGAGTCTGGCCTAGAGATGGAAATTTGGGAATCACAGCATTCAGATGTGAGTGGATGAGTTCACCAAGGGGAAGGGTGTAGGTAAAAAGAGAAGGCATCCAAGAAATGCATCCAGGGCAACTTCAGCAGAAATTAGGAGATGATGGAACTCAGTCTGAGCATAAACAGGAATAGCTAGAGATGTGGTATCTGGAAGCCAAGAGAGAAAAATGTTTCAGAATCTACAGTGATCAGTGGGTTGAAGACTGCTTGTAGGCCAAGAAAGATTAGGGCTGAGAACCTAGCATTTAGCAAGGTGGAGGTCACAGTGCGGTCTAAGTCAGATTTTCACATAATCAGTGAAGTTTGAATTTGAGGTTACTTGTACCTTTACCTCAAAAAACCAAGCTACTCTAAAAATTAATAACTCAGGAAACAACAGATGTTGGCGAGGATGTGGAGAAAGGGGAACCCTCTTACACTGCTGGTGGGAATTCAAACTGGTGCAGCTACTCTGGAAAATAGTATGGAGGTTCCTCCAAAAGTTAAAAATAGAGCCACCCTATGACCCAGCAATTGCACTACTGGGTATCTACCCAAAGAATGCAAACAGTGATTTGAAAGGGCACATGCACCCCAGTGTTTACAGCAGCAATGTCCACAATAGCCAAAACATGGAAAGAGCCCAGATGTTCATCAACCGATGAATGGATAAAGAAGATGTGGTATACACACACACACTGGAATATTATGCAGCCATCAGAAAGAATGAAATCTTGCCATTTGCAATGACATGGATGGAACTAGAGGGTATTATGCTAAGCAAAGTAAGTCAGTCAGAGAAAGACAAGTACCATATAATTCCACTCATATGTGGAATTTAAGAAACAAAGCAGATGAACATAGGGGAAGGGAAAGAAAAATAAAGATAAAAACAGAATGGGAGGCAAACCATAAGAGACTCTTAACTATAGGAAGCAAATTGAGGGTTGCTGGAGGTGGAGGTGGGTGGAGGGCTGGGGTAACTGGGTGATAGACATTAAGGAGGGCACATGATGTAATGAGCACTGGGTGTTACATGCAACTGACGAATCACTAAATTCTACCCCTGAAACTAATAATACACTGTATGTTAACTAAATTGAATTTAAATAAAAAATAAAAAAACAAAACCAAAACCAAGCTACTCTATATAATTTAGAAATTGATCTATAATTTCAAAGCACATGCCAACGGGTATTATACCTTGCTCCAGGCAAGATGGTCTTCAACACTGTCCACCGAAAGGGCAATCATCTTAACGTTCTTTTTGGCAAATTCTGGTGCCAGCTTCGCAGCTCTGCCAAGCTCTGTGGTGCACACGGGGGTAAAATCCCGAGGGTGGGAGAAGAGAATGCCCCATCTGAAAGAAAGGAAGAAGAAGTCACAACTTACTGGAGAGGTTATCACCATCAATGTAGAATGAGAAATCACAAATCCTAGGTCAAAAATGACTTTCTTTTTAATTTATTTTTAAAAAAGATTTTTATTTATTTATTTGTCAGAGAGAGAGAGCACACAAGCAGGGGGAGCAGCAGAGGGAGAGGGAGGGAGAAGCAGGCTTCCCGCGGAGGAGGGAGACCGATGTGGGGCTCGATCCCAGGACTCTGGGATCGTGACCTGAGCCGAAGGCAGACGCTTAATGACTGAGCCACCCAGGCGCCCCGACTTTCTTTTTTAAATGAATGCTTATGAGGACAATTACTTTTAGATTTTTGTCGAGGAATGCTTTCTGATCTTCTTACTTCCAGAAAAGCCCATGTTTAATGCCCAATTCCACATGATAAATGTCTTAAAAGACTCTAATTTAAGGGTCTTGCCTCCTTTAATAACTATAGGGCCACCCTGACTCTTTTCAGCTCATAAAATCTGTGCTATTTAAACCAACAAGCTTATTGAAATAACTTCCCCCCCCTTGCTTACTCCTATTTTTTTTTTCTAGGCACACAGACCCTGACATTTAGCTTCAACAATTGATGTCCCAATGTGCCCCAATCCAAACAAATGCCTGATTGCAATAATAAGCAGGTTATGTAATCTGAAATAAATAGGCTTCTATCCCCTATTTATATGTAAAATTAAAGTTGACACTTGGCTTCTGTGTAGTGAATGGATATAAAAACTTTTGTAAGTAGGCTTTCCTGACCTAGCCTGCCAAACAGGACACCCAGTCTTTGCACCCTGACAAAATAGCTGTTTTACCTGTCTCTTCGTTTGCAGTTTCTTTTTCTTCCTGCTTTAGACCAAGTGGGCAGAAAACTGAGAGCCTACAACAGATTTTTAAAACTACAGATTCTTAGGTAAATCCTGGTATCTAAATCATCATTGCCTAAGGTAAAACTTTGTATAGATTTTAAGCACAGTTCAAGTCACCAAGAACTTTTGGACTACCACTTCCTTCTCTTCGGCAACAGAAGCTACTCTTCTGACTGAAAAGGAAAATTTAACACTCGGTTTTCCATGACCCTTGTTGATGTATGTTAAACCAGAATCCTAAACTATCTTTAAAAAAAAAGTGCGCCCGGGGGGCTCAGTGGGTTAAACTCAGGTCATGATCTCGGGGTCCTGGGATCGAGTCCCGCATTGGGCTCCTTGCTCAGTGGGAAGCCTGCTTCTCTCTCTCTCTGCTGCTCCCCCTGCTTGTGCTTACACTGTCAAATAAATAAATAAAATCTTAAAAAAACAAACAAACAGACCAGGATCCTAAACTAGTAGATTACTAAACCTAGCCTAGATGCCAAGCTGACCTCTCAAAGTTTGCCAAGTTTCCTGAAGCACAAAGAACAAAAGCAGACACAAGGGTACCTCCTTTCCACCTACATCTGTCACTTGGACTCCCAGAGCTTCAGGAAAGGAAAAGCCTTCCCATAAAAAGGATAGAAGGCCCTATGGCAAGACTGGGAAGAGAGGTAATATTTTAGTCTTATCTCGGAAGCTAAACAGGGTCGGGCCTGGTTGGTACTTGGATGGGAGAGAGGTAATATTTTTAAGATTCTAGAGGATTGTGGTAGATTTACTTTTTTATGAAGGGCAGTAAGAGGGACATTCATCTTTTGAAAGAAATAATCTAGGCATAGGTAAAATCTAGGCCTTAGATTCTATGGAAAAGGATCGGCTTAAGGGTCAGATGAGACTTAAGAGAGTCTCCAGGAGTTGAGAAAAAAATAAACAGGACATTTCTTCCTGTGTTGTTACAGGGTTGATGAATTACAAGTGTGAGACATACTCTTTCCATTGTGTGTCGAGAAGGTTTTGCTGAATCATGCTAAGGAACTGAGTTTAAGCCACTTGACAACCTGCACCCCTCAGTAGCCAAACTCCAGTTTGCCATGTGGCTAGGAATAGGATAACAGAATGTCTTACTTCGGCCTGCCTTCCCCTCTAAGTCTCCCTACTGTGCTCTTAAGAGTAGTTCAATTACATTATCCCATTTCCTTCCTTATTTTCAAAAGACAAAAGGTTTCCTCCTTTAAGGGAAGGGTCCCTACTCACCCCCAGAAAACCCCAGGAAAACACGTTTTGTTTGGTGAAAATGTACTGTAAAGTATCTGCTCTACCACATACATACAAAAATAGCGATAAAGCTCATTAAACTCACCAAACGCAGCACCCAAACCCCTTAGCTGTTTCCAATTGTCAGAGGTAGGGCAGATACCTGTATTGTTTGAAATTATTATTTTTTTCTCCAAAAAACACCTGGATCAAAAAGTGGCATCTGAATTAAGATCACACACAGAATGGAGTTGGGAAAAATTGTATTAGGCAAAATCAATATGTTATAATTATATAAAGAGCTCAAACTTCTTTTTGGGGTAGGGGAGGGAATACTACCCCATGCCTTATCTGAGGCCGACTTGTTATACTACTTGTTTATAAATGCAGGTATTTTTCTCATCTTCCTACTGGTGGCTCCCTGAGAAGGTACGACTTTTAATGAAATCAAGATAGATCCAGGGGCCAATAAGCAACAACAAGAGGAAACCCAAAAATTAGGGTTAGGGTTAGCTTAAATAGTGACAGCATTTATAATTATTGCTATAGTATGTTAATATTTATCTTTAATCTATACAATCTAAGAGTTCTGGTAAGATTTTGTTGTATGGGCTATAGATGGGAATGGGAAGGAACATACCCTGAAAATCCCATGGACTTTTGGAGAAATACTAATACCTAGATTATGAGATTGGATACAATCTGTATGTCTGAGGTCTTTTCCTACCTTTAATGTCTGAATGTTCCAGTTCTCATCTTTTTTTCTAGCCTAGTTCTCTCTTTCACAAAGCTTAGCTCTTCCCTTAATCAGTGGCTGGACAATGGATTTAAGGGATTGTAAGGGGATGCGTAGGCCTAAAATGCAGGTTCTCTGCATAGCCCCATCCAGTTATTGATTAATCTCATAAAATTCCCTCTCTCTGCCTACAGACACATATACCTGGATGCTGTATATAAAAAGGATACAAATCATGGAGGAATTGTTAAGCCTTACAACATCACAGTGTAAAATGAACACACAAACAAAAAGCCAGGAACAGAGTCATACATACAAAGAACCAGCGGTTGCTAGAGGCGGTGGGAGGATGGGTGAAATAGATGAAGGGGATTAAGAGGTGCAAACCTGCAGTTACAGAATATGTAAGTCATGGATATGAAAAGTACAGCATGGGGAATACAGTCAATAATACTGTAATGTATGGTGACACACGGTGACAACACTCACTGTGATGAGCACTGAGTAATGTACAGAATTCTCTAATTACTCTGCTGTACACCTGAAGCTAATAAACACTGTACGCCAATTATCCTTCGATAATTAAAAAAAAAAAAAAAGGAAAACCAGTGTGGTGGGGCTGCTGGAACTCCAGAATATAATGACACATCTTTGGGATGTTTCAGATTAAAACTAAGCAACTTGACAGCTTGCTGATTCAGGAGCTGTAGAATGGAAAACCAGGGCAACGCCGACCTACTCCCAGTCATGACGGTCTGACTGCCAGGCCAGATTTGGCTATCACCAGCAAGGCCACGTGCGGGAAGCAAGGCAGCAGGGGCAGGAAGCGGTGAGGGGCACACCACTGGGAAACAAAAGGGTCTCCAGAGCGGGGAGGGACAAGCGTCCTGGCGCCAGCAAGAGCCTGCCTACTGCGGCGCCAAGAACCGGCCACCGCCGCGGAGCAACCTCAGAAAGCCCTCCCCTCCCAGTGCTGCAAGTGCTGGAATGAAGGGCACACCTACATGCAGAGTGTTCTTGGTTCCTCCCAGGGCTGTTATCAAATCATATCCCAGCCCCGGCAGGAGGCTCTGGACAACAAGTCTTTCAGCCAGTTATTTGGCAGCTGGTGGTTTTAAATTTTACTTTTTGTGTCGAGAAGCCTGAAACGCCAGCGCAGCAAGCAGGACTTCAGATAACGCGCTGGGCCGTCCCGAGCCTTCAGCCGGCAGCAGTGTCTTCAGACCGGCCTGAAACACCCACCTTCCCCAGGGAGCAAATTCCAGAACGCAGGGAGGGAGGTGCGACCCTGGGCACGAATCCCGGGACGTGACCGCTGATGCCGCCCGACCCTTGCCCCCGCTGGGCCTCGGCTTGACCGCGCTACTTGGCACCGCTCACCAAACCGAGTGAGACAGGCAACCAACCCTCCGCATCCGCCTCCGGTTCCCGGACCTGCGGGAACCCAATTTCGCTCCCCTCCCCCTTTCCCGCCGCGGAGCTAGCTCAGCCACGCGGGGGCCGCAGGCGGGAGGGGGGTCCAGTGGCCGGCCCCCAGCAGCGCTCGGCCGACGCGGGGCAGGGGCCACTCGGCCAGAGGCACGTGCAGGAACCGGTGCGGGGAGGAGGCGGGCGGCGAGCAGGAGGCTGAGCGGGAAGGAGGACGGAAGGGAGAAGAAATAGGGAAGGCACCTCCGAGGCCGGGCGTAACCCGAGGCCAAGGCAGGGCTATGAGGTGGCCACTTACGAGTCTCCCAGATAGTCGTGGAAACGGATGCGGCCGACGGTAGTATTGGCCTCGAAGTTGGGCGCCTCGTCCCCGAGAAGGAGACCTCCGGGCATGGCGGCAGCGGTGACGCGGGAAGACGAGGACGCGCAGCAGCGACAGCCACCAGCTTGCCGGCTCTGGCGGTGTGGCTACCGGCCGCAGAGTAAGCGCGGCCGCGAGGGGTGGGACGCGGGCGGAGTGGGCGGGGTCAGAGGCGGAGTCTAGGTGGGCGGGGCCGTGGCAGGAGAGGGTCGGGACTGGACCCGGCCGCGGGCGGGGTGGACCGAGCCGAGGTCCGCGCGGGTGCGAGGGAGGGTCCGGACCTCCCGAGCGAGGGGCGGGGCAAAGGTGGATGAGCTCTAGGCACTGGTCGGCTGCCTCTGAACTGGCCCGGAGCCTGCGGGCACTCGCCCGCGTCTCCACTCACGTGACGTTGGACTCAGGGACCTTACCCCCTGGAGGCTTGGAGGTGAGCTAGATTTGATCCTGCAGTGCGTCCGGGCTTTGAAGGTGCAAGGAAGCGGAGCGCAGTAGAAGGGGAGCCCCGAGGCGGAGAATCGGGGTGCGGGATGACGAATCCGCGGAGGTTCTCCTGTACGCTCACGCTCGGTCTCCTGACCCCTCCACTTACCCCTCTTTACGTGTGAGCTTCTGGAATCCTGACCACCCCAGCCAGGCTAGCTGTCATGAACTCTGTATCAGAGGATGTGGCAAGACCCAGACATGTAGGGGACCTTATGTCAGAGGAAGTGGCTTTCATATTGCAGCAAAAATTCCAGCACCTATGTCATCAGTCACCGCCTGGGGGAATGTGACTAAACTTTTATTTCACTTCCCTCTCCCAGGGGAAGTCAACGCAATTATCCTGAAATTTAGATATCCATTTTTAAAAGATATATTTATTTATGGGGGGAGGGGCAGAGGGAGAGGGAATCTGAAGCCGACTCCCCGCTGAGCGTGAACCCCAGGAGGGGCTCTATACCACAACCCATGAGATCATGACCTCAGCGGAAACCAGGAGTTAGTTGCTCATGGGACTGAACCACCCAGGTACCCCTAAAATCTGCATATACATTTTAAAGCATACTTATTGCGATCTGCTGTGTGCAAGTCAACTCTGCCACCCAAGGAAGTGGGAAGTTTAGATTCATTTATTTGCTATGTGCCGAGCATGAGGCAGACAAAATGACTGGTCTCTTGGAGCTTTCCTTCTAGTAGGGGAGACATAATAAACAAGAATATATTAGATAGCAGTAAATCCTATTTAGAGAAATAAAATAAGGTTCTGTGCTAGAGGGTGGCTGGGGAGCTGCTTTGGATTGGATGGTCTGATCTGGGAAAGCCTCTAGGATGATGTAGGTAAACTACTTGGCACATAGTAAGTGCTCTGGAAATGGTAGCTATTATTTGGCTGATGATAATGGCTTATGCAGTACCTCTTGCTTTGCAAACTGTGTGGGAGGCACTGTTCCAGGCCTGGTGGTACAGTGAAGAGCTACAGTCCCTGCTCTTACAGGGAAGGCAGATGTACATACAGTTATGATAAAAATATAGAGTAAATGCTGATGGGGGAGGGTGCTAAATGGTTGGCGTTCAGAAGTGGGAAAATTCACTGCATGGAGCTCCTTAGGCTTAAGGAAGGCACATAGCAATGTTAAGAGAAGTGATTCACATACTGTGATTTCAGTTTTCATCATAGTGCTGTGTGTGGGGTGTGTGTGCGGGCTTGCTAACCGTATTTACTCAGTTTTCCCCTGAACAAGGATTTACAGTAAGATTACTGGTAAAATTTCTAGCAACTCTAGAGAACGCTATAGAGCTACTGTAATTTCATATCTAAACTAATTTGACTCCAAGCTTTGGTTTTAAAAGTGCTATGTCTTAACTCCTTTTGCAGGGGGGTAGAAAGAGAGGAGGGAAAGGAGGGTAATTTAACTTTAATAGACTATTATTAATGCCATGGGGATAGGGTAGACAACCCAGATTTACCACAACTATGGAGAATACAGAAATAGACTATTGATCTCTAGAAAAAGCATAATTGGGGTGCCTGGGTGGCTCAGTCGTTAAGCGTCTGCCTTTGGCTCAGGTCATGATCCCAGGATTCTGGGATTGAGCCCTGCATCGGGCTCCCTGCTTGGCGGGAAGCCTGCTTCTCCCTCTCCCCACCTCCCCGCATGTGTTCCTGCTCTCACTGTGTCTCTCTTTGTCAAATAAATAAATAAAATCTTAAAAAAAAAAAAAAAAGCGTAATTGTGGAACTGTCTGTTGTAAATTAAGCAAATATAATAAAATGAGATAAATGCCTGTTAGGATTTGCAGTGCCAGAGACTGCACACTGGAAGTCTTCTTGGCCCCTGCATGCTTCTTTGCTTTAGCCTCTGCAGCATTTTAAGTTCTTTTGAATTAGCTGACAACATTTGGAAAACAGGATTTTTTACAAAAATATCTGGATTTCTGTCTCCTGGAAAGTCAGATCTAGCCACACTGGGCCCACGTTGCATGTGGGTGAACAGTGGCTGGAGAGTAGCTTTCTAAGAGTGCATATGTTCCCTGTTACTCAGAAGGTTCCTCACCACATACCGACATTAGTGTCTATTGTCACTTTAATGCCCCCTTGCACTGTTATAGTTTCTAGAATAGAATTAGGAGGAAAATGAATCCTATCCTAATGTATCCCTATCTCTGTCAAAATTGTGAAAATGAAAGGTTGACCAAGGGCCATATGCTCCAAGGAAGAACAAGATAGAGCGTATTTCTTTGTCAAAGGAAAGAAGAGTCCCATATACTTAATGTGCAAAATTGTAAGAATACTGTTTGTCCTGTGTGGCCTGTGTAAGAATACTGTTTGTCCTGTGTGGCCGCTGAGGTCATGATCTCATGGGTTGTGGGATAGAGCCCCTCCTGGGGTTCACGCTCAGTGGGGAGTCGGCTTCAGATTCCCTCTCCCTCTGCCCCTCCCCCCATAAATAAATATATCTTTAAAAAATGGATATCTAAATTTCAGGATAATTGCGTTGACTATTTTATAGTTCGCAATACTGGGAGAGGGAAGTGAAATAAAAGTTTAGTCACATTCCCCCAGGCGGTGACTGATGACATAGGTGCTGGAATTTTTGCTGCAATATGAAAGCCACTGAAGGTAGGTGCTCCATGGGCTGAGTCCCTCCCGGAGGGCAGCAGTTAGAGCTCTTTTCCCAAGGGCTAGCAGGAAGCGCCATGGGAAGGAGGCAGGGAGGAGGGCCAAGGAAGGCGTTCCAGGGAGAGACCAGAATGTGAAAAAGGGAGACCGTCTAAGGGAGGAATTAACTCTGCAGACAGGGGAGAGGCTGTGGTATCAGGGGAGGAAGATGTTTTCTGGCAGCTGGCAGGGTTGGAGAGAGTCTTGAAGTTCTGAGAAATAACCGCTGAACGGCAGGAAGGAAGGGATTGCTGGGATTTTCAGAGGGCTATGACTCCTGTCTGACTGGTAGGCCCTTCTTCCTTTACCACTTTGGACGGACTGAAGGAAAAGGTGGAAGGATTGGCAATGGCCATTTGGAAGAGCAACAGTGCCTTACTGTCTCTCTCTCATTGTCTCAACTAGGTTGTGAACTCCTAAAGGCTTGACCGTATTTTACTGATAAATATTTGTGACCCACTAGACATGCTGGGCATGGGGCTAGATTACACGACTCGCTGGAGAAGCAGTTAGCTACCTCCTGCCGCCACAACAACAAAGTTTGTCAGCCTCCAGCTGGGAATAAAAGAGCTGCGTGGCCCTAGTGATAACTGTAGCTAGGGAAAAATCCTTATGCGTTGTGGGGGGTGGTGGGGGGAGATACATAAAACTTGAAATTAATGTTAGGGAGGTGGAATTAGGTTTTTAAAAGCAATTCTTATAAGCTTTCTTGTTAAATCTGATTGTCATTTCAGAAATAAAAATAGAAAGAAGGCTGGTGCACGGGAAACTTGTGTGTGGATCAGGACAGTGCTGCCCACCTGCTGTATGAGCAGGGCTGCTAATCTCTCCACTGCTCTTCTCTATCTTTGGTAATGCGGTCACTCCTCCCTGTTGTATCTACTACAGGACATCCGCAATCTGGAAAGAAACCAAGGTGGGAGTGAAAATGAAAATACAACAGCTGTTAAAATGCTGGAATGATGAATAATAACTCAGCAGGGCTCTGGAGTTGTAAATTCTGACACTTATTTTCCCAAATAAAGCACCCTGAAAGTTTACTTTTTACCCTGAAAGAGACTGCTTACAAAGTTCCACAAATAACAATTTTTTGGGGGTGGGGGAGAAATTTGTTCATAAGTGGTTAAAGGATTAGATTTAGAGACATTGTATAATTATTGGGTAACTAAAGACCCCAAGCCAACTTAGAATTGTTTGAAGGGTGGTGAGGTAAGTTAACCAGTTCTCTTATCTGCTTTTAGTTAAGCATAAGAGGCCCTATGTGCTAAGGGGAAGCATTTATTACGGTTACAGAGTGGGCAGTGAATATAAATTTGTGAAACTCCATATCTGTATATAACAGAAACTGTCATAGAAAGAGGGGAAAGGGGAAGAGGGAGAGAAAAGAGAGAGAGCAGAGAGCAGAGAAGTCACAAGAGCAGGCAGGCAGAAGAAAGAAGGAAAACAGGGAGAAAGGGAATTTGGAGAGGGACCCATTTGAATGCCTGCCTGCCTTGCCTGGGCTCCCTCCAAAGGAAAGCTGACCATATGGCCCCGCCACTCTGGCCCTCGGTGATTGCTCAGGGCTGGGTGTTGGCCCAAAGGCAGTCGGCCTCCAAACTGGCTAACAGCCCCTGAGGGAGCCTGGCACAAAGTGTTTTATTATGGGACCCTCTCTTGGTGATGGGAATGCAAGACAGCAGAGTGGGTCAGCAGTTCGCAGCAGGGGTGGAAGACGAAAGATGGTCCTAGGCGCGGAAGGGAGCAGAAGCCGTGAGCCGGAGAGTGGAGAGTAGCAGGAACTCGAAGCAGAGTAGCAGGTGAAGGGAGCAAGATAAGCACCAAGTCACTAAAACTACACTGGGGACTAGTGGCCGGCTAGCTTCTGAACTCAAACTCTTTGAGGCCTACTGCCAGGAGGGAGCTAAATAAAGGTCAGTGGTGGGAGAAGCCCTCCCCAGGAACAGGGAATAAAGTTCTGCATTTCCTGAGAATTTAAAGACAAAGACAACAACAACAAAACAACAACAACAACAACAATGATGATGATGTCAGTCTGCATGTTATTATCAACAAAATCTGGCACTTCTAAGCAATGTTGGTAATAAAATACTCCTCCCAGAAAAATCTTGATGTTGGTCTAACTTGTCAACGGTTGCTACGGTTCTTGTGGAGTTTTTAATAATGTATACATAAGCTCCAGCTTAGCACATTTTAATTACTTATCCTCTAGGAAAAAAAGTATTCTGCATACAAGTTAACTTGCAGAATTCTCCATTATAGAGTCAGCTTTCTGAATATGTGGACCCCATTCATCTCAAGAGTGAACCGATTGTGGGTCAAGCTGTCTTCCAGCACAGTTTCTGTCTATAATTCCTACATTTAATAATTGCTGCCTTTAAATAGTAGACTTGAAGTAAATGACAATAGCTCAGTGGTTATAAAGTTAAAGTAAGAGAACTTAAGTTATTTTCCTGTGAGTGACTTCTTGAAATTTTTGTTTAAAATTTAAAACACATGCTTCAGCTCAGGTCATGATCCCAGGGTCCTGGGATGTAGCCCTGCATCAGGCTCCCTGCTCAGCAGAGAGTCTGCTTCTGCCTCCATCCCTCCCCTCTGTCAAATAAATAAATAAAAATAAATAAATAAAATTTAAAACACATGTACACTGAAAACTATAAAACATTACTTGAAGAAGTTAAAGAAGACACAAATTAATGGAAAAATATCCCATATTCATGGATTGGAAGACTTAATATTATTAAGATGTTAACACTAACCCAAAGCAATTTACAGATTCAATGTAATTCCTATCAAAATCCCAAAGTTATTTCTTGCAGAAAGAGAAAAATCCATCCTAAGATTCATATGGAATACCAAGGAACTCTGAATAGCCTCAAAATTGTCTTGAAAAAGAACAAAGTTGGAGGTCTTACACTTTTCTGATTTTAAAACATATTACAAAGTTACAGTTATCAAAATAGTGTGGTATTTGCATAAACACAGACGTATAGACCAGTGAAACCGAAAAGACAGCCCATAAATAAACCCTTATGTACATGGTCAAATAATCTTTGACAAGGGTGCCAAGGCCACTCAATGAAGAAAGACATCCAGATATCTGCATGCAAATGAATGAAGTTGGACCCTCTTACTTACACCATATACTTACACCATATACAAAAAAAGGGGGGGTGTGCTTTTTGAAAAAACAAACTGCTATGAAAACTTCCTTGCCCCAAATTTAGTCCAGAGCCTCCATAAGATTACCAGTGGAGGGCAAATACAAATCCTAAAAGTTTTCTACACAAATACTAGTAAAAAAGCTTTAGCAATCCAAGTAGGTTTCCTTAACTTGTTCCATCCGTCAGAAACACAATTGGATTCAACTGTTCTTTTATAAACTAGTGAATTTTGTGTTATCATACCTGTCTCATGGCTAAAATTTTAGAATCAGAGCTATAAGATTTCTGTTTGTGTCTATATGTTTATGCATGTCTACATATGTATGTTATGTATGTGATACTTTTTTTATATTTATTTTTTTATTCTTATGTTAATCCCCATACATTACATCATTAGTTTTAGATGAAGTGTTCCATGATTCATTGTTTGTGCATAACACCCAGTGCTCCATGCAGAATGTGCCCTCCTCAATACCCACCACCAGGCTAACCCATCCTCCCACCCCCCTCCCCTCTAGAACCCTGTTTGTTTTTCAGAGTCCATCGTCTCTCATGGTTCGTCTACCCCTCCGATTTCCCCTGCTTCATTCTTCCCCTCCCGCTACCTTCTTCTTCTTTTTTTTTCTTAACATATATTGCATTATTTGTTTCAGAGGTACAGATCTGAGATTCAACAGTCTTGCACAATTCACAGTGCTTACCAGAGCACATACCCTCCCCAGTGTCTATCACCCAGTCACCCCATCCCTCCCACCCCACCCCCCACTCCAACAACCCTCCGTTTGTTTCCTGCGATTAAGAATTCCTCATATGTATGTGATACTTTTTGACCTCTGGATGCTATTGCCAGAAGTAAGTTGTAAACGGGCTCAATTTAATTGGCTTAAAAAAATAAGCACTTACATAAATTAAGACTACTCAAATGAGTTTATGTTGTCTCTATTAGATATTTAAGATTATAAAATTTTGAAATCATCCTAAGAACAAAACATATAATAAAAATACACATATAATTAAAATAAATTGCTTAATGTAAGTCAAGCACAGGAGAGAGAGAAACCATGTAGATGCTTTTAACAGATGCTTTGCTTCTATGATATTCAATGTTACAAAAATTGTCAGCAAGAAAAATAACTAAAGATGATGGCTAACTGTCAGTTTCATGATTAGTCTAAACATAATTATTTAGAAATGGGAATTAAATACATGTAAATGGAATAGGTTTATAAATGAACTTTTCAACAATGATTATGTTTTATAAAATATGGCTGCTTAAAAATAGTTTCTAAAATCTTTTTGGTAACTTGAATCTTTAAAGTTATACTAAGTTAAATTAAATTAATATACTAGATATTTATTGAATATTTAGATAATAATAAGATAAAATGCTGAAACATTAAATGCTAAATATAAATTTACCTACTTTGGCTTTTTCTTACAGGGAGACAAAAGATATTTGGGTCTGTTCATAGTGTGGATCTTCTTGCCACACTGAAAAAACTATCTATAGAAAAAAGCATATGCTTCTAGAAATTCTGAAATGATATGTTTATACATTTGCCAATCTACTACAGAATGCTGGTATATAACAAACACTTCACAACCAGCAGCTTCCTAGTTTTCACTAAAATTAGAGTTTCTAAGAGTTAAAAATTCTAATCAATATATGTAACTAAAAATGCTAGAAATAATAAGGAAAAAAATTCTGTAGGGAAAATATACAAATAAGGCAGGATATGTTTTTGGTTAAAAAAAAAGATATGAGGTATGATGTGTCTTTGTTAAAGAAAATGGAAAGTAATCTTGTCCTAGGTTAGAGGTTATTTAAAGTTTGTTTCCAAATTAAAAAAAAAAAAAGAGGAGGATAAAGGATAAAAACTAAATAGATACAGAAAGTTGGGAAGAAGACAAGGAGAGAGAGAAAATCTTATCTTGTGTTGTCAAGCTGGCTAAAAGTAAATGAATTTATTATAAGGGTTTAAAAAATAAGATTTAATATCAATAACATACCTACGCAAAGAAACCAGAATGTTATTCCCATATATGCCTCTTTGACATAAAATTTATTTTGAGCTGAAGGCAACTCAGCAAAGCCAGGAAAAGCTCCTCTTTTTCATAAAAGGCAGGACATAAATTCTCCTTTTGTTGGAGACAGACTCTTTAACAGTTTAGACATGGCACTAGAGAAATCCACAAACATACATTACTGCCTTTGTTTCCTCCTGAATATTTACCTTCCCACAGGATTTATTAGACATGCAGATTATCAAGCCCCATGCCAGACCTGCTGAATCAGGAACTCTGGGGATGGGACCCCGAGCAATATGTGTTTTAACAAGTCTTACAGGGGATTCTCATACTCTGGACTAAAATAGTATGGTGTCATTTACTGGGATTGGTTCAAGAATGGGCATTCGATCCAATACTTGCTAATGAGACATAATGTCCACTAGGAGAACTTCTGGGAAAACCATTCTCATTCCTGAGTGAAAATCAAAGGGAGTGAGTTTTTCATCTTCTTCTGGAAATTTTGCTTAGAAATATTGCAGTTATGTTGCTGCAAAACCAGGAATGACATAATACCAAGAGCAGCAGAGCAGAATGATGGAAAAGATCTGGATTCTTGGGGCGCCTGGGTGGCTCAGTTGGTTAAGTGTCTGCCTTCGGCTCAGGTCATGATCCCAGGATCCAGGATAGAGCCCCGCATCGGGCTCCCTGCTCCGCGGGAAGCCCACTTCTCCCTCTTCCACTCCCCCTGCTTGTGTTCCCTCTCTCGCTGTGTCTCTGTCAAATAAATAAATAAAATCTTAAAAAAAAAAAAAAGATCTAGATTCTTAATAGCGTCATTGAACCTACAACCTGCCCTGAAACTTATTCTACCTCTAGACATACTTCTAAGTCAAGAAATATCCTTATTTTTAAAGAGAATTTGAGTCAGGATTTCTGTTAGTTGCCATCAAACATATCTCATAGTCTGATACATTCGACTTGCTAATATTTTACTTTGGATTTTAAAAAAAAATTTTAGAGAGAGAGAGCGCATGAGTGGGGGGCAGGGGTCAGAGGGAGAGAGAGAGAATCTTTTTTTTTTTTTTTTTAAAGATTTTATTTATTTATTTGAGAGAGAGAATGAGAGACAGAGAGCATGAGAGGGAGGAGGGTCAGAGGGAGAAGCAGACTCCCTGCTGAGCTGGGAGCCCGATGCGGGACTCGATCCCGGGACTCCAGGATCATGACCTGAGCCGAAGGCAGTCGCTTAACCAACTGAGCCACCCAGGCGCCCCAGAGAGAGAGAATCTTAAGCAGGCTCCATGCCCAGCCCTACACGGGGCTTGATTTCATGACCCTGAGATCATGACCTGGGCCAAAATCAAGAGTCAGATGCTTCACCAACTGAGCCACCCAGGCACCCCTTTATTTTAGATTTTTAAATGTATATTCATTAGTAAAAATGAACCAAGATATATTTTATTTTTGTTGGCATTGCTTTTAGTATCAGGATTAAACTTCTTAAAGTAAATTGGGAAGCTTGTCATAATTTTTATTATCTGAATAATTTAAATAACTCAGGAATTAAGTGTTCTTTAAGATATGTAAGACTTTCTGATAAAGTCATCTGAAACTAGTGCTTTTTTTGAAGTTAGATCTTTTGCTACATTTTCAAGTTCTTTGATTATTTGGCTAATTTTCTCTCTGTGAGCCAATATTAGTAATTTATATTTAAAAAAATCTATTTCAGGGCACCTAACTGGCTCAGTGGGTGGAGATGTGACTCTTGATCTCTGGGTTATGAGTTCAAGCTCCACACTGAGCACAGAGCTTACTTAAAAAAAAATCTATTTCATGTAGACTTTGTAATTTACTGGCATATATAAGAAATCTGAGAATTAAAAAACTCTAGTTTTGGTTATACTCCCTTTCCCATTATATATATATATTTGTATTTTCTTGCCCTTTATTTACTTGATCAGACTTACTAATGATTTTTGTGTTGTAGCAGAGACCAAAAAAACCCTATTTTTTATTTATCAGGTCTATGCACTTCTGTTTTGCTGTGCTCTCTAGTTCATTAATTTCTCCTTTTATTTTTATTGCTTTCTCCTATTTTCTGTTGGTTTGATTTTTTTTAAGTTTCTTTTTTTTTTTTAAGATTTTATTTATTTATTTGACAGAGAGATAGAGAGAGAAGTAGGCAGAGTGGCAGGGAGAGAGAGAGGGAGAAGCAGGCTCTCCGCTGAGCAGGGAACTGGACCTGGGGCTCGATCCCAGGACCCCAGGATCATGACCTGAGCCGATGGCAGTTGCTTAACCGACTGAGCCACCCAGGTGCCCCTTTTTTAAGTTTCTTGAATTGGATGCTTAAATCATTTATTTTCAGTCATTTATATATATTAGTAAGATCACTAAAATCTCTGAATTTTCTTTTCAGTTAAGGTTTTCATGGTATCCCATAAGATTTGAAATGTAGTGGGTTTTATTAATTTCTAAACATTCTGTATTTTAGTATTGATTTCCGCTTTAACCCAAGAGTTATTTAGAAAACTGTTTTATAATGTTCATGTGATTAGATTGGGTTTGATATTTTTTTCTTATTAATTTCTTGTTTTATTGCAATTTGATCTGTACCTTCAGAAGCATATAGAGATTTTATTTGCAACCTAGACCTTGACAAATGTTTATTAAGCCTTCAATGACTATTTAAAATGAATGGATTGTGTCTCCTTTTAAAAGATAGGACAGGGGTATCTGGGTGGCTGTTGGTTGAATGTCCAACTCTTGTTTTTTGGCTCAGGTCATGATCTCAGGGTTGTGAGATTGAGCCCCATGTCTGGTTCCATGCTCAGCAGGGAGTCTGCTGGAGATTCTCTCTCTCCCTCCACCCCCTCTCTTTCAAATAAAAAATAAATAAATAAATAAATAGATCTTAAAAAAAATTAAAAATAAGGGATAAGACAAATATCTGCCTATGACACCTATCTTTCTGTCTGCCCACCTGTGATTGTATCCCTCCTCCCATCTACTTAAACTTATTCAGGTCTTCCCTCTTCTGTTCACTCTTTTTCTTCCTACGTCATCAACCTGTGCTTCTCTTCTGCTCGTTCTATTAGCATACAAACATGCTCTAGTACAGTTCTCTCCAACAGGAATATAATGTGAGCCACACATGTAATTTAAAATTTTATGGCAGTCATGTTAAAAAAGTAAAAAGAAAGGTAAAATTAATTGTAATGTATTTTATTTAACCCAGTATCTACAAAACTCATTTTAATATGCAATTAATATAAAAATTATTAATGAGATTATTTAATATTTTTTGTACCAAGTCTTTGTGTAATTTATACTTACAGCACATCTCACTTTGCACAGTCACATTTCAAGTGCTCAGTAGCTACCTGTGGCTAGAGGCTACCATATTGGACAGCTCTGTTGTCCCAACATTTCCTCTTGCTTCCACTCATTTCTCTGTTCCTCTCTTTTTCTCTTCCTCTATCCATTAAAACTCATCTTGTTAAAGCCAATGGAAGCTTTTCTTCACTTTCAACATATTAGACAAAGTTGATCCCTTTTTAGGGAAGCATTTCTTTCTCTGCTTCCATAACGCCATTCTCCTGATTTTTTCCTCCTCTCCCTGACTTCTCTGTTTCCTTTACTGACTCCTCATCTCTTCTCTGATTTCTACATGCTGGAGCTTCTCAGGGCACATTCCTTGACTGTTTCATCTATCTCTAGTTCCTTTGGAGGTGATATCATCGAGTCCTGTGGCCTTAAGTAGCATCTATATGCCGATAATGCTCATTTTTATCTTTGGCCAAACTCAAGATTTGTATTGCCACCTATCTGCCCATTTAACGCCTTGACCTGTGTGCATCTTATGACATATGCCCAAAATGTAATTCTTAATTCCCTATTTTCCCCACAAAAACTCATTTGATACAAGACTGGACATCCCCAGTTTTCCCCTTCTCTCTTGAAGAAAGTCATCCTGACTCCTTTTACTTACCTCCCAGGAGTAAGTCCAAGTTCAGTGATTTTGCCTCTCATGTATATCTTGTAATTGTTCATGTCCCTCCATCTTTACTACCAGCCCCTGTATTCAGGTGTTTCGGTTATTAGTTTATTTTCCCTTAGATCCAAATCCACCTTTGTCTTTGTCCTGCTTTACAATCCTGGAGCTGTACTGTGCAAACTGTAGTTTTTCTCTGCCAGTGGGGTTGATGTTAGGCTCAGACTGGGGGTGGAAGGTGTGCTGGAGGGATTCTCTCAATACTGGCCCCAGCAGTATTCTTTGTGGCGATGGATTGCTCCCATGGCTCCAGCGAGTAAATGTCTTCTAGAAGATTTCTTCTTCATCCCAGTGGTGGGTGGCATGTTTCTTTAGCAGCTAAGCCATCCTGGAGAGGCCTAATCTTTGCCTGGTACATCCCTTCTCTATATTTTGAAGTTTCCTTCTTGTTTACCATTCCTTTAGCCCTATATGTGATAGCCATAGTCTGTGGTCACCACCTCTATGACAACATAAGTTTCTCTTTTGCCTTTTTCACTAACTAGCCACCTTTTAACGGAGTGAATAGTTCTTTATATTAGGCTTTCCCTGTTTGAATTACTGGTGGTTTCTGTCTCTTGACTGGACCCTGACTAAAATGGAAATTCGTACCAAGAATATCCTAGAAGAAAACCTCCATGATTGTCTTTTGGGGTTGGTTTGGTCTGAGCCCCTTGCCAATGGGAAATACAATGCTGGTACTACATGACACTCAATGGCATAACAATCAAATGATCACACATGTTTGACTGTAATGAAATGTCAACTGAAGCAGGTGCTTTGGGGGCCCCAGCGGCTGTGCACATGGCAGTAGCAACCCCTGCAAGGACAACACTGCAGGATGGTAGTATAGTGGAGTGGTTATAGAAAAGTGAAAATTTCAGATCCCTAAACTCTTGGTTCAATTTTTGGTCTGAGATTCAGAGAACTTCCATGGCAGCCCTAAAAGGATTTTTTATTTCTTATAATCGCAGGGCTGATACTGTTGAAAATCAAATGCAAAACTTCATTTTGTTGAATTCATAGCCTTGCCAAGTTTCCAGTGTGGAAGGGACCAGAAAGGATCAGAAGAGAATAGGATACTCAAACTTGAAATAGGGAGTTCTGGTTAGACTCAAATGAAACTGAGAATCTTGAGTCACTCAGAGTCTCCCTTGCCTGACTTTCTGTATCCGAGGAGTCCACACTCCCCCAAAACCCTGTAACTCCCTTACCTGGAACTGACATGTCACCAAGGAGAGGATGCCCATGCTCCTTAAAATCTATACCAAATACCCCTTATTGCCATGAGACCCATAATTAAGGTTAAATTTCATAGCGTTCTAGTGGCCTGGAAGTGGCAGTGGGTCTCTAAACTGGTGCTGAGCTCAGGTTCCCAGATTTGTCCCTTCTTCCAGAGAGTCACTGCTTGCTCGTCAGAGTATGGAAGGGCCCAGATAACCTCAATAAACACTAGATTCCAGATTCTCAACCAGTGTTTTTCAACACCATGGTTTCAAAAACTAAATTTGAGAAGTAATTTTAGTCTCTTAAATAGAAGAATTCTCCTTATAGAAACATTATCTAGGGCGACTATTGTTCAATTCCAGACCTGTCGTCATTGTCCCCGTCCTTAGCTTCCAGACTGTGTGATACTTAGGGGGCATATACATCTTGGGTGGGAGAAATGGGGTGTTTGGCAGAGGCAGTGCTCTCTTCCTCTGATATTTGTTCTCTAGAGCTTTCTGAGCACTGAGTCATCTTTAGCAAGTGGCTGGGATTTAGCCATTGAAAGAGAAGATCCCTATGTTCCACGGAGAAGGAATGTGGGCTTGTCGTAGTCCTTAGATACTGAGCTCAAGTGTCTCTAAACTAAATTCTTTCATTGTACAGACAGCTAGGCAATTAAGGCTGTATCAACAAAGTAATTACATGTATAAGTCAGTCAGTGAAACTCTTCTGGGACTCCCCATGGACAGAGAGGTTTATTATTTTGTGTACCCACTTACGTATGTAGTCAGTTCTTGTGAATAAGCATTCAGCCTTCATCTTATGTTAGTTGAGAGCACAGTTCCAGGGCAAGCCAAACCATGGGTTCAGGTCTCACTGGGAACTGTTAGCTTTGCTCTGTTCCATGGTCCTGTCTCTAGGATCAATACCCTGATCATAAAGGGAGCGGGGTGGGATATAGGGCTCATTCATCTGTAATAGAGGATAAACAAACAGTTGAGAGTACACACTTCCAACTAGAGGAGCTGGAATATCATTGGTGTTGCCTTTTTATATAAAGGCAGATTTACTTACCATTTAAAGAGACTGAATATTTTAAACTAGTTACAAAGTTAAGTTATTCATATATGTTGTTTCCCTCCCCTTTTCCTTCCTCATTCTCTTGTTCGTCCATTCAGCAAGAATTTGCCTCTCTATGTATAAGCCATTGTGCAAGGTGCCAGGATAAGACCTCAGTGAGCTTATAGGATAACACTTTTTCCTGACCTCTTCTCAGTTTTTTTCATCCCTTTTCCTCTAAACATTTCTTCTCTCCCATCCCTTTTTCTCTTTTACATTATTATTCAAGCATATAATAAAAATAAATTGTTGCCTATTAAGCTATAGCTAATTCAGGGCGCCTGAGTGGCTCAGTTGTTTAAGCGTCTGCCTTTGGCTCAGGTCATGATCCCAGGGTCCTGGGATCGAGCCCCACTTTGGGCTCCCTGCTCAGTGGGAAGCCTGCTTCTCCCTCTCCTCCCCACTTGTGCTCTGTCTCTCACTATCTCTGTCACTGTTTCTGTGTCTCTCAAATAAATAAATAAAATTTAAAAAAAAGATATAGCTAATTCAATTCAAATTCAAATCTGGGAGATTTGCATAGTTCTTTAGCCATAGTGGGCCACACTCCATTTTATCATGGTCACTAACAACACCTGCCTGTGGGACGACTGGAGGCATGGGGTTGGCACAAGCAATGCTAGCTGCCCTACTGAGATCAGTTCCCTGAGGCTGGACTCGAAACTCTAACCGTCTGTTCCTTCAGATTTCATCTCCCTTGTCCTCCTCCAGCATGAGTAGAACCACTACCTCCCCCAGAAACACTTTGAGTTTTAGGGTATTTTCTCCGCACAGCCACTTTGCCCATGTGGGTTCTGGAAAATTTCATCGCCTAGAGGTATGTCACCATGAAAGGGAGTTTGGGAATGCCCCAGTAAGCACAATCTGTGAAAACACAAAGGCGTGTGTTTACTCTTCGTCCAGAATGGACTCTTGAAGGTTGGGGACTCTGGCTCTGTATTTTCCTGTAGCTGCATAGCAATGATCTGTTTTTCTTGCCCAGTAGGTGTGTTATGATTGCTTAATAAATACTTAATGTTAGCAACGAATAAAAACTAAGAAGCTAGGTTAGGTATTTCAGTGGTCAGGTGGACACATTCTGTTAGAACAAACTTTTCCACCTTCCTTTCCAAACTTGGGTTTGTTTTGTACTTCAATCTTGGGTCCTAAATTGGAGCCAGAAACAGTGGGTCAAAGAAGGAAACAACCCCTGAAAATAAACAAAGCTAGAGATGGGAGCTATGCATACCTTAGGCTATTTCATAACATGTACTTAGGGAGGACATGATATTGGCATTTATTGTCTTTCCCTTACAAATTGGTCATCTTTCCTTGGTTCTTTGTGTGTTGAGTAATTTTAGATTGTATTTCAGACATTTTGAATATTGAATATGAATGATTCCCACTAAAATCCCCCAGAGAATGTTGACTTGTTGGGGTATTTTTTTTTTAAAGATTTTATTTATTTATTTGAGACGCAGAGATAGAGAGAGAGAGAGCATGAGCAGGGGAGAGGCAGAGGGAGAGGGAGAAGCAGGCTCCCTGCTGAGCCAGGAGCCTGATATGGGGCTCAATCCCAGCACCCTGGGATCATGACCTGAGCCGAAGGCAGACACTTCGAGCCACCCAGGTGCCCCGTGACTTGTTGGGGTATTTTAACAGGTAATCCACTTGGGTTATTTCAGACTGTCTGGCTATATTCTGTGGGTGATAGTTCCATTGTCATCTCAATTTTTGGAATCTTTGCTAGGCTGCTTTGAATATGTTCCATGCATGTGCAGCTCAGGGTTAAGACTGTGTCTTGTGCCAGTTCATACACAGAATTGAGAGAGTCCTTTCTCTAATTCTCTAACTCCCTCCTATCCACGATTCCCCCACATTCCCCCACCTGCAGAGCCCCCTGTTCTTGGTCCTCTGGGCCAAATAGGTGGGATTCTCTTAGAGTCTTGGATGCCGTGCTGCTACATAGTTCCTGTGACCAGGACCACTTTTGGTGCTAAGGGGAGAGTGAAAAAAGAGAGAAAATTTACCCAGTAATTTACTCCAATTCTCTTTGGATCACAAGGCCCCCCCCCCCCCCCTTTTTTTTCAGTTTGTTTGACCAGAAAGACAAGGTTTTTATTGGGATTTTAGCTGACCATGCCATTTGACATCCTGGCTGACTCTGCTAGAGTGCCTCCCTTGGCAGGCTCTGAGAGAAGGGATACACACACATACACAAAAACCCCAGATTCTCTCTCATATTCTCTAGCTCAAGTGGTCACCTTTCCCAGTCTTTCCAGATGGAGGGACTTCTCTTGAGGTGTTAGCTGTCTGCAGCACCACCATTGCAGCTCCATTGCATGACTGCCCTTGGCTCAAGAATGTGAACAAAAGAGGAAATAAAATGAGAACCCCACCCCTGCACAAATTGCTTTTACAGCTTTTGGCTCCCCTCCTTATTTAAGTTTCTTTGCTTTTCAGATTCTTTAGGTTGTTGCTTTTTGTACTTCATCTGGACTTTGTTGTTGTAGTCATCAGAAGAGACAGGTTTTAGTGAGCTGCCTCTTGCCTGCACTTTCTTTGTGTTCTCTTTCCACTTCCATCTCAACTGCCCCTGTCACAGTATGACAGACACCTACCCTATCCTTAAGTGAATGGAAACCATGGCTGTCCTTTTAAAACTACACCTTTCACCTTAGTGTTTTACTTGTGGTTTTCACATCCTGGCTAACTAAGTAAAACTTGATTAGGAGTTGTAAAATTGAAGAACTTCACTTTGAAGATGACTGATCACAAGTCCTGTTTACCACTAAAATGCAAGTATGCAACCACACCAATGGATTGTCTGTCTCTCCTGCATCTTCGTTATCAATCTTCCTCTTCCTTCCCAATCCACCTATTCAATCTCTAATTCATTCTTCTTCTGCTGCTCTCCTCCCACCCCACTTTCTTTTCCCAACCAATCCACCCATTCTTTCTGAAAGGACCTTCTTCTTGACCAGAATTTCAACACTCACTTCTAAGAACCAATCCGACTTGTAGCTCACATCTCTATCCACAATTAAATCTCTCAGAAAAATCCACAACTAAATTTCTCAGGAAAGTAAAGGCATATATATTCATTTTCACTTAAAAAGGGATTATAGTTATTCTAGAAAATTTGCACATTTTCAAAAATTAAAAACAAAAAGAATTCCCCAATAGTCTGACCACCCAAAGAGAAACACTGTTAATGTTGTATGTGTGGCCTTGAGTGTGATTTTAAAATTTAAGTTAGAAAAACTTGCAAATTACCCACATTCTTTGTAGAAAAAGCAGAAAATGTAAATAATCAAAAAGAAACAAAAATCCCCCATAATCCTACCCAGAGGTAAATACTGTTTTTAGTTCAGTGTGTGTACACGTGTTTGTGTGGGGTTAGTTGGTTGGGGTGGGGAATTGGTTGAGCCTGAACTGGTATCACAGCCTTGCTGTGCTGGAGGAAGGCGTTGGGTGAAGCAGGTGTTGATTTGTAAAGGTTGATTTACATAAAGGACTTTTGATTATGTTATCTGGACTAGGCTTGAGATGGGAACTCCTGATGAGCAAAAATTTAGGGAATAGAAAGGATTTAGTGATGTGTGTTATGTGCCTTCTTGGTTTTTTTTTTTTTCCCCTGCTGTCCCAAAAAGCTCACCCACTTGCTTTGTATATCTTAGGTCTATGGAAACAGAGACTTTAGGCAAAAGGCTTAGACGACAAAGGAAGCAGGAGTGGGAAGGGGTTTTCTTCACTTTTCAGTCAGAGCATAGCAGGTCTCCAGAGCAGTGAGCACTGAGGTCAACTTTATTTTGTGCTGCATTGGTCTATAGGTTCCTGGATCTCTAGGAGGCAACCTCTTGTGTTGGGAACGAGCATTCTACCAGTAGCTCTGGGCAGAGTGCAGCAGAAGCAAAGAGGGCGTTGCAGTGAAGGAACAAGAGAGCATAATTGAGGAGTACGTTAAAATAAGCAACCCGTGGAGACTCTAAAAGAGAACAGGGTGATTTTACTGGGAAAAGGTCCTGGGCCCCAGAGTGTAAAGAAATGTGCTTGTGTGTGTATTTATCTCTAAATCTATCTAACCAACTTAAAAAATGAGACTCTTCCAGATATCCTATTATATAATCTTTTTTCCCTTAATAATATATCTTGAACATCTTGATATATTAAATATAGAAATATTTTTTTATCATTTTAATGGCTGTATTGTATTCAATTGTATGTGTTGTCTGCATATATCATAATTACTTTAACCATTCTCTACATTTTAGGTTGTTTTCAGCTTGTTAGGATTATTATTAATTCAATTATTATTAGTAATTTATTTTATTAGTAAAATAATAATGCATTTTCTTGTTTTAAAAAAAGTCAAAATACTGTTCTAGCTTCCAAGCTTTCAGTCTTAGAATCCTGCTTGAGTCTCTTTTACTAGTTTGGTGCCATTTAAAATGTTTTGACCTATTTCTGCTCATCTTTTCTGTGTATTATGTTAAATCTATTCTCAGTTTGTTTTCCACAGCTACCAGTGCTGCCCCCCAAAAGAGAGACAAAGTGGACCCTAATGGTACCCATATATCGTTACCCTCTCTTCTGGCCCATCTCTAAGCCCACTGTCAGGAAAAGGGCTCACAGACTTACATATTCTAAATATAAATGTTATCAAACAGAATAGATTAGACTTCCTAGGGACAATTTCATTTTAAAGGCAACAAAGAAGTCTTAGAGCCAAATGATTACAAGTCTTATGTATATGGTATTTGGGTTTTGGGGAAGGGATAAGAGGGAGGGGTTGGGAGGAGTTCCGGACCAGGGGCACTGAAATACCCTTGAATTCCACAGAATGTGACCTATTTTTTTGATAAAAAATTAATCCTGGCCATCATGGATTTGAAAGGATTCTCAATGTCTTCCTCTAAAGGTTGTCACAGCAATTAAGTTTAATGATCCATTCTTGTCATGATCAAAGACATTTTCATGATTTTTCCACCCATGAAACCAGCATTTTGAGATTTAAAAAAATCAAACATATTATGTACTAATTATCTCTACTTCTTAAAATAGAAACATTTAAAAAGATTTTTTTTCTAATAATAAAAGAAATATATGCACATTGTACTAAAATTCAAGGATTATAGGAATGAACAAAGTAGAGTCCCCAGAATCCAATCCCCAGATGCAAATAGATTGTGCACATCTGAATAGATTTTATTCTGTGCCTACATATCTGCCCCCCACCACCCACCCCTTAATACCTAACAGAGGTGGAATCATACTACACTATTTTGCAAATTGCTTTTTTCCACATAAAACCTATAACAGGCACCTTTCTTGATCCATTCAGATGGAGGTATTTAACCTATGGATATGTATTTAACCTATTTTTTCTTCATTGATATTTAGATTCTCAATTTTTTTGATATTTTAAGCAATAAAGAGTCTCATAGCTGCATCATTGCTGACTTTTTTTTTTTCTGAAGGAATTTCTAGAAATAGAATTTGTTTTATCAAAGGGTATGAGTATTTTACATTTTAAAATATATTGCTTAAATGCTCCAGGAAGGTTGGACTAATTTATATTCCCACCTATCAGGGTATAAGAAAACCTGTTTGTTTCCACACTCTCTTGCCAATGAAGTGTATTATCAAACTTTTTAATCTTTGCTGATCTGGCCGGTACAAAAATTTCTTTCTTTTTTTAAAGATTTTATTTATTTATTTGAGAGAGAGAGAGAGAACATGAGCAGGGGGAGGGGCAGAGGGAGAAGCAGACTCCCCACTGAGCAGGGAGCCCAACATGGGGCTCAATCCCAGGACCCTGAGCCTGACCCATGACCTGAGCCGAAAGCAGAGGCTTAACCAACTGAGCCACCCGGGCGCCCGTGATACAAAAATTTCTAAAAACATTAATTAATTGCTCTGATTTTCAATGCTCCTTTTATTATAATTTTCCTCCAAAACCTAGGTTTATTTTTAGGCTCTCTTTTCTGTTTTATTGGCCTTTTATTTTCTTTACCAATATCATACTGTTTTACTAACTTCTTTTTACTAACTTTACTAACTTACTAACTTTACTGACTTTTACTAACATTATTTAGTAGTATGTTTTGATAGCTACTCGAGATGACCTACCTTCAGGATATTTCTTTTCTAAAAATGACTTCTTGCCTACATATTCTTCCATATAAGCTATTCTTATCAATTTGCCAGTTTTTAAAAACAAATACATTAAAAAACAAAAACTGGCAAGAATTAATATCGGAATTACATTAAACTTATCAGTTAAGTTGGGGAAAGGATTAACATCTTGTAAATAGTAAATTATTTTCATTTAGAGACTTGGAAGGTCTTTCCATTTTTTTTCAAGGTTAATTCTATATTTTCATATATAAAGCATACAATTTTATTTATCTAGACATTGCTTATTTCTTGTTATGTTTACTCCAAGTTGTTCTCTCTTTTTAGTCACTTTATGAAAAAGATTTGTTTCCTGTTATGTTTTCTAACTGGTTATTTCTGCTTTGCCAGAAGCCTTTGTATTTGTATATGGTTATCTCATAGCTTGCTACCACTTTGAAATCTCCTTTTAGTTCTAATGACTCTCAGTTTACTCTCTTGAATTTTCTCATTATGAACTAATGATGTATGCAAATAATTTGTTTTCTACTTTCCAGTCTTGTTAATTTTTCTCGTATTTCTCTGTAAAACAACCTGCACAATTCAATATTGAAAAATAGTGGTGATTGTGGGTGCTTTTTTTTTTTTTAAAAATTTTATTTATTTGTTTGAGAGAGAGAGAGCAAGAGAGTACACAAATGGGGAAGGGGCAGAGACAGAGGGTCTAAGGCAAACTGCATAGAGCACAGGGCCTGGCATGGGGCTCCATCTCAAGACCCATCAAATCATGACCTCAGCTGAAACCAAGAGTCAGATGATCAACCAGCTGAGACACCCAGGTGCCCCTGGGAATGGGTACTTTTATCTTTGTTCATAACTTTAATGAGAATATCATTAATTTGGTCATATAATAATTTGTATTAATTAAATTAATTAATTTTAAATTATTAAATTTTAAATAATATTAAATTGTCTTCTAACCTCAGTTCACCAAGTATTTTTATCAGGAATGGATGTTGGATTTTAACAAATACATTTTTAGCATCTCTTGAGCTGTTGGTATGATTTTTCTTTTTCTTTCAAGATTTATTTATTTATTTTAGAGAGGTGAGGGACATGCAGGGGGGAAGGGCAAAGGGAGAGGGAGAGAGTCTTAAACAGATTCTGTATTATTCTGTACGATTATTGTATTATTATTAATGTATTTCTTTAGTTTTGTTATTAATTGGTGTATATAATTGGCTGCTCCTATTTAGGGGCATAAATATTTACAATTTTTAGATCTTTAAATATGATATAGTGTCCTTCCTCATCTTTTATTACCATCTTTGTTTTAAAATCTAATTTGTCAGATATAAGGATTGCTACTCCAGCTTTCTTTTGATGTCCATTAGCATGATAAATGGTTTTCCACCCCCTCACTTTAAATCTGGAGGTTTCTTTGGGTCTAAAATGAGTCTCTTGTAAGCAGCATATTGATAGGTCTTAATTTTTTATCCAATCTGATATGCTGTGTCTTTTGATTGGGGCATTTAGCCCATTTACATTCAGAGTAACTATTGAAAGATATGAATTTAGTGCCATTGTATTACTTGTATAGTGACTGTCTCTGTTCCTTTCTGGTCTATGTTACTTTTGGGCTCTCTCTTCGCTTACAGGTTCCCCTTTAAAATTTCTTGCAGGGCTGGTTTAGTGATCACAAATTCTTTTATTAGTTTCTGTTTGACCTGGAAGGTTTTTATTGCTCCTTCTATTTTGAATGATATCCTTGCTGGATAAAGTATTCTTGGCTGCATATTTTTCTCATTTAGCACTCTGAATATATCATGCCAGTCCTTTCTGGCCTGCCAGGTCTCCGTGAATAGGTCTGCTGCCAATCTGATATTTCTACACTTGTATGTTACAGACCTCTTGTCCTGAGCTGCTTTCAGGATTTTCTCTTTGTCTCTGAGATTTGCAAGTTTCACTATTATATGTCAAGGTGTTGACCTATTTTTTTATTGATTTTGAAGGGGATTCTCTGTGCCTCCTGGACTTGAATGCCTATGTCCTTCCCCAGATTAGGGATGTTTTCTGCTGTAATTTGCTCCAATATACCTTTCTGCTGTAATTTGCTCCAATATACCCCCTCTTCTGGGATCCCAATTATTCTAATATTGTTTCACTTTATGGTATCACTTATCTTTCAAATTCTCTCCTCGTGATCCAGTAGTTGTTTATCTCTCTTTTTCTCAGCTTCTTTATTCTCCATCGTTTGGTCTTTTATATCACTAATTCTCTCTTCTGTCTCACTTATCCTAGCAGTTAGAGCCTCCATTTTTGATTACATCTCATCAATAGCCTTTTTTCCCCAACTTGATTAGATTTTAGTTCTTTTATTTCTCCAGATAGGAATTCTCGAGGGTCTTCCATGCTTTTTCCAAGCCCAGCTTGTATCTTTATAGTTGTTATTCTGAAGTCTAGTTCTGACATCTTACTTAATTCATACTGATTAGGTCCCTGGAAGTCAGTACTGCCTCTTGTTCTCTTTTTTAAGGTGAGTTTTTCCATCTTGTCATTCTGTCCAGAGAAAAATAGATGAACAAGAGAATAAAATACTAAAATGGCAACAGTGACCCCAGGGAAATATACACTAAACAAATCAGAAGAGACCCAAAACTAAAATATATGAATAGAATAAAATAAAATAAAAAGAGAATATAATTAGACAGGTGAACAGAACAGAGCAATACACTGTGTGTATTTTGTTCTGTTTATTATAAAACTAGATCCCACAATTGTAAAGAGAGGAAAACTTATATATATACAAAAATAAAATTAAATACATTGAAAGAATAGAATGTAACTGTAAAAATGAAAATTAAAAGACAAAAAAGTATAAACAGACAGGGGAACAGAACAGAGCAATACACTATATCCTGAGTGTATTTTGGTTTTTTTGTTAGAAGAAACTACATCCCAAAATTGTAATGAAAGAAAAACATATATAGACAAAAATAAAATTAATTACATTGAAAGGATAGAATGTAAGTGTAAAGATGGAAATTAAAAAAGACTTTAACCAAAAAAAAAAAAAAAAAGGAAAAGAAAAAAAAGAGAGAGAATATGACCAAACAGGTGAAGAGAACAAAGCACCCAGAATCTGGGTGTATTTTGGTCTATTTGTTAGAAGAAACTGCATCCAAAAATTGTAAAGAAAGAAAAACTTATATATATACTATAGAATATATATGTATGTATATAGTATATATGTATATATGTATATGTATATAGTATATATATACAATATATACAATAATAAAATTAAATACAATGAAAGGATAGAATGTAAGTGTAAAAAAGAAAATTAAAAAAGATAAGAAAAGAGTTGGTAAAATAAGAAATTGGTTGAAAAAGGAAAAAGAAAAAAAATTAAAATTGAAAGACTAAAGAATTGTGAGTAAAAACCATGAATTCTATATAGTATTTTCCCCTAGCAGTGGAGTTTTGTATTTCTTTATGATCTGTAAACTTGGTCTTGGCCAGATGTTCTTGCTGATCTTCTGGGGGAAGGACCTGTTGCGCTGATTCTCTGGTGTCTTTGCCCCAGGTGGAATTGCACTGCCCTTGCCAGGGGGCCAGGCTAAGTAAGCTGCTCTGGATTGCTCTATGTGGATTTGTTCCCTGAAGGCTTTCCTTGCCGCTTTAGAGGATGAGAATGAAAATGGCGGCCTCCCAATCTCCAGCCCAGGCACCAAAAGCTCAGGGCCCCACTCCTCAGTGGGCCCTCAGGAAAAAGCAGTTAATCACTCCTCTCTTCCTGGTCTCCCTCCTCACTCCGTGCTCACCCAGCCTGTGGCCACGTCTTTCTATCTCAGGCATGCGACCCCATTTTGAGTCTCCAAACCCGCTCATGTGCCGTTCCTCCCAGGGAGGAAGGGGGGGGTCTTCCCACAGTTCTGCTGCTTGCTGGGCCGCTGCTGGGAGAGCGGTTGCCTGACCATGCCACAGTTCATGCTATAAGTCAACCCTCAGCTGAGAGCCCATTCCTGGGCTGGCTGATTGCAGTTGGCTTCCCTGCTCCAATGCCTGGGAATTCTGCCATACACAAGCGTTCATCCTGTGACCCTGGAGATCCTGAGACCACACTGTCCCACCTAGGATTCTGCCCCGCTTCACCACCTGAGCGTCTTTCAGTCAGGGAGGTCCTTCATTGGAGCAGACCTTTAAAAGTTCTGATTTTGAGCTCGACTGCTATATCACTTTCCAATGCTAGCTGTGGGAGGCTCCCTCTTCCCATGGTCTACCTTCCCATATACTGCCTTGGATTCACTTCTTCACACCTCCTACCTTGCAGAAAGTGGTTGCTTTTCTATTTGTAGAGTTGCAGCTATTCTTTTCTTAGATGTCTGATTGAGTTCACAGGTGTCCAGAATGATTTGATAGCTATCTAGCTGAATTCCTGGGACCAGATGAAACTAAGGTCTACTCCTCCACCATCTTGGACTCTTTATACGTGTTTCTCTCTCTCTTTGGTGGGGGTCAGATTTGCCAGAGGTTTGTCTATTTTACCTTTCTTTTCAAAATACCAGCTCTTATTTTTATTTATCAATTCTTTTATCTAATTTATTAACTTTTCTTTTTCTTTAATCAATCATCAGCATAACTGCTAATCAAACTACTACTCAATGCAGTAACTAGTATCATCAAACCAACTTGAATTCTGTCCCAAAGCAAAGAAACTTGACATTTTATTAACTTCTGCAGCCTTATCATAAATGAAATAACAATTTTAGTTGGACTTTTTACACTATGGGAAATGAGTCAGAGATTTCCGTTATTACATTTGGGATCCTAGGTAGGGATTGTTAAGGATATAATTGATATAATTGTCAAGGAAAGGGGACTGAATATATTTTATTTAACAGTGAATTTAATTTATAACTTTAAAATATTTATACTTTTAGAGGGAAAGAGAGAGATACCAAGAAATAAACTCTTAATTATAAGAACAAACTGATGATTAGTAGAGAGGAGTGGTGTGGGGGGATGGGTTAAATAGGTTATAAGGATTATGGAGTGCACTTGTCCTGATGAGCACAGGGTGCTGCATAGAATTGTTCAATCACTATATTGCACACCTGAAACTAATACAACACTGTATCTTAACTAACGGGAATTAAAATAAAAACTTAAAAAAAAAAATTTGTACTTTTGCCATGTGAATCTAAGTATTCTGTCCTGGAGCTCAGCAAAGTGTTGGCGCAAGCCTGTGGGGGATTCTTCTTGTTGTGCAAACTTTAATCCTTTTGTTTTAAATATATATACATATATATTTTAAATTTTATTTTATTATGTTAGTCATCATACAATACATCATTAGTTTTTGATGTAGTGATTATATTTTTATTCCTTGTATTTATGATGCTTTGACATCCTGAGGCCTTGCTGACTGGAGAATGTCTGCCTCTCCCAAGGTTAGTTAATTCCTAGAGATAGCAAGCAACTTGCCTATATACATGCCTTTGATATATAAACCAAGCAATCCCAAGTCCATATCCCTAATTCACTTGCTTTTATCAGGTTTCTGTAGTCTGGGATACTACCCTCTCTATCCTAAATCATCCCAGGCATAGGTACTGGACAACTAGGGATCACACCTATAGCCAAGAGCCCACTGAAATTACTTCAACTTTCCAATCCTATGCCTGCTCAGTTGCTTACCCTGCCTTGTCCATTTCTTCCTGTGAAAATCGTAATAAAGTCTTTTGGCCATACCTTCCTCTCTTTCTGCCTTCTGATCAACCCTGGTGCTTCCCCATGTGGACCTGTGTGGTGTGGCATGCCCCTTTGTCTTCAGAACTGTTAGTAACAAACTATCATTAGTGGCAAGTGTCCCCTGATCTGCTGTCCTTGCCATAGTTGAATAAAACAAATCCTGGGTACATTTAAAAACACCATTAGTTGTTGGATCATAAAAAAATCTAAGGCATGCTTGGGCAAGGTTGAGTGGTTGGGATGGAAAGGTGGAGGCATTGGGTAGGGGACTTGGAGTACCAGGTATTTACCATCTGGTGGGAATGCCATGATAAATACTGGCTGAATATCAGCCCTGAGTGCATTCCTTTACTTTATAGGTGAATCAGCTGAGTGTCTGAGGTTTAGGTAGGGGTAAATCTGGGAATGCAACTGGCCAAGACTTTCTTGTCTTGTCAAACTGCCCTTTTTAGAGAAGAGACTGCATCTTTTGTGCCCATTCATTCTCCTCAGAAGGTGTTTACCTCTTAGTAAGCGAACCATGAGAGAAGAATCTAGAACTAGGTGAAGGGGCTCCTGTTCTTCAAGACCTAAAGATCTCCTTGGGAAGAAAATATGTAGTGGGTATGTATCCACAGGATGCAGATTAAGAAATGTACAGTTAACCAGAGCCATGAGAGCCTTGATCCTGAGTCTGGCAAGTTGGAGGAGATGACAAGAGAGAGGTAGGATCTAAGCTAGTTACTGAAATGTGGGCAGGACTTGGCAAAAGAGGAAGGTAAAGGGCTTCTCAGCAGAGAAGAATAGCTGGAGTAATTCAAGCTAAGAACACATGTGCTTGGGGAATGATGCTTAAGTCTGTAGAATTTGCTGGAGATGGGACACCTGGGTGGCTCAGTCGGTTAAGCGGCTGCCTTCAGCTCAGGCCATGATCTCAGGGTCCTGGAATTGAGCCCCTTGTCTGGCGCCCTGCTCAGCGGAGTCTGCTTCACGCTCTCTCTCTGTCCCTCCCCCCACTCGTGTACTGTCTCTCTTTCTCTCTCAAATAAATAAATAAAATCTTAAAAAAAAAAGAGAGAATCTGCTGGAGATGAGTTGGAGAGGTCCAGTGTGGAGGGCCTTGATGGAAGTGAGGACTCAGGAAGGCTGAGCTGGTGGTCGAGTAGGTACTGTGTTTGGTGCATCACAGGCACTGAGAAGATATTCTTCTGCTTGAAGAAGTGAACTCTTTATTCACAAACGCCAATGCCAGTGTGAACTTACTTGTTGCTAGTTTGACTTCATATTTGTAAAAAGGCCTCCTTCCATTCTGTTATTACTACAACTTTTAAATTCCCAACCTGGGTGGCTGAGCTGATTGAGCATCTGCCTTCAGCTCCAGTCACGATCCTAGGGTCCTGGGATCAAGCCCTGCTTCAGCCTCTGATCTCATTGGGGAGTCTGCTTCTCTCTCTCCCTCTGCCCCTCCTCTCAACTCTTTCTCAAATAAATAAATAAAATATTAAAAAAAATCCCATTTGGTCTGAGCAGTTAGGCTTTCTTGTATAAGTGGGTGAGAAGTGGTGACTCTCCTGAAGGTTGTGCGGGAGCTGGCTTGTACCAGTTTATGAGAGCAGAATATTGAATTTTCAACAACTCAGCAAGCTGGTCATTAAATAGAGGCATTCTTTTTTTTTTTTTTAAAGATTTTATTTATTTGAGAGAGAGAATGAGAGACAGCACAAGAGGGAAGAGGGTCAGAGGGAGAAGCAGACCCCCTGCTGAGCAGGGAGCCCGATGCGGGACTCGATCCTGGGACTCCAGGATCATGACCTGAGCCGAAGGCAGTCGCTTAACCAACTGAGCCACCCAGGCGCCCTAAATAGAGGCATTCTTAAAAATTAAATTATATATACTTACACTTAAATAAGTTACACTATAGACAAAGGTCAAAATACTCAAAAACTCATCAAAACTCATCACCTTCTGATTATTTTACCACATTTTAGTACTACATATCTCTTGAGGCTATTTACAACCATCTTATGAACAGTGGGCTTACTGCATCTACTCCCAGCTCAGTGTTCGGTGATGGCAGCTTCGGTAGCTTGGCATTGGTCATTCCTCAGTTTGCTAGGCCGCTGCACAAAATTCGCTCTCCAGCCCTACTTTGGAGCAATTAGGTACCCCAGCATCTTGATCTGTCTTCTTGGATCTGCTTTGTGCGGAAGACCTGGTATCTGTCCATTGAGAAGAGATGATTGAGTTCAAGCAGATTTGATGGGGCTTGTCCAAAGTAATACAGTCCTAAAGCAGGTACCCGTTTTTCTTTCTAGGTCCACTAATCCCCAGGATTAGTACATGTGGACACACGTGGGCACAAACAAACACACATCCAAGGACACCCACATATAGAAAAGTAGATTTTTATCTTAGAGTGAAAAACAAAAAAATGTTCAAAGCACCCTTTAAAAATTAAAACTAAGAATTCTCAAAACAAGTAGTAACAATTTATCTTTGGACTTAATTTTATAGTCTTCGAATGGCAAGGGGTGGCAGGCGAAAGGGAGGGCAAAACATGAGACTGAAGCAGAGAATGGGAAAAGAAAAGAGAGGGGAGAAGTGTGGGGATGGAAAAGAGGAAAAGGGTGGGAAGGAAAGGAAATGAGTAGAGGACACGTGTGAGAAGAGGTTCATTGTGGGACGAGTGGGGAGCGCGCTGGGAGGGGGATGGAGTCAAGTGACTATGGTTCCACTTGGCCAAAGGAGGAGGAGAGGAGTTGCCCGTGCTCTGACCAGCACCCTACAGGGGTCGCAACAATCTGAGAAGTAGCTTTGATTCTTATTTTCCATTTTACTGTTTATTTTTGACAATGAGAGTTTTTTCTCATGAGCGTGTTCACTTTGTGGTGAAGTGTGAAACCGTATCAAAACCAGGCCATGGGCTTCCAAGTTCAGAGCACTCTGCACTATTTCCATTTAGCAAGTACTTTTGTGTACCTACTATAAATGGGAGTACAAATAAATGGGAGTACAAGGGAAATATGACACATATTCCCCGACTTAACAGAGTTAAAAACTTGTACCCATAAAACAGTTTGAGACCACGCCCACCATCAACACAGGCTGCCAGAAGGAACTCAGAGACAGGCCGACGGGCAGGAGAAGCTGTTCCAGAAGGCGACTTTGAGTTCTGCACACAAGTCCTGTAGACCTTGTCGATGCAGAGGAGTGGGCTTGAGTTCACTGTGTTCCCTCCCAGCTCCCCTCCTTGACTTTCACTGATGGACGTTTCAGAACAGAGAGTCTCTTTTCTAATCAACAGTGTGCTGTACGCGCAGATACCTGACACTGTTACAGCTGGCAAGACTCTTCTCACCCCGATTATTCCACGATCAGTCTTGTATCCTCTTGTTTCTTCTGCTCTGCCATTTTCCACCTACAACATTCAATTCCTGTTAACTCAGGGACATAGAACACTTTTCTTCTCCAGAATGCCCCAACATCTCAAAATAAGACTCTGCCATTGCCCATCACAAGTGCCTTCCTTTTGGTCACCGACCACCTGCCGTGTGTACTGATGGGGCACCGGTGGCTCCAGCTCCGGGTGTCTCAGAGAAGGGATGCTGTCTCTGGGTGTCACTCTCACATGCCCTGAGTCATTCATGGAAATCAGGGGACAGCAGCAAGAGAAGGGTGTGTTGATGGTGGGCGTGGTCTCAAACTGTTTTATGGGCACATGTTTTTAACTCTGTTAGTTTCATATTTCCCTTGTACTCCCATTTATTTGTACTCCCATTTATAGTAGGTACACAAAAGTACTTGCTAAATGGAAATAGTGCATTGTGCTCTGAACTTGGAAGCCCATGGCCTGGTTTTGGATATGGTTTTATGCTTGTTACGCTTGTTAGCCCCATGAACTTGAGCAAGACTTTCAGCTTCCTTACCTCTCCACAGAGAGGAGTGGTCTCTGCCCCGCCTACCCCACTGGGATAATGTAAGAATTCACAAAAAGTGCAAATCTCCGTTGGTGAGCTGGAACTGCTGTAGAAGTAGAATAAACCCATCCTTTAGGCCTTTATTCAGCTGTCATCTCTATTGTGAGAACTTCCTGGTTTTTGAGCTTGGATCTAGGCTTGGGAGAGTGAGACAGCCCAGCTGGGGAGACTGGCCCCAAGCCCGAGCCTGCCCTTGCCTGTCACACCCTGCTCTGGGGACAAGCTACTTACAAAGTCTCAACCGGTTTCCTAAATGCGGATTTTTATTGTGGGCCTTTAGAGGTCTACGCTGTAGAGATGGTACAACATTGGACTCTGTTGTCTATAGGCTGTGGACAGACTACTTCTCTTGCTTGTCTCTTTATTCAGCAATTTGTTAGAGGCTGAGGAGTCAAAGATGAATAAAAAAAAAAAAAAGCTTACAGTCCAGGGAGGGAGACAGCACAAAGAAGAAGACATATATGATTATAAATTGTGATAAGTGCCAGGGAGGAAACAGACAGGGAGGATAAGGTAGAGGGAGACAAACTTCAAGCAGTTGGCAGGGACCTGAGGGAGAACATGCCCGCCGGGCAGAGATAAGAACATTCTGGGCTGAAGGAGCAGGATTAGAGAAGGCGTTTTCTGAATGCAGAGCTGCAAGTTGTTGGGTGAGGCTGGAGTCTAGGGCAGAGACAAAGAGCACCGCCCAGGATGAGTGCAGAGAGTAGACTGGGGCCAAGTCACGTATGACTGAAAACTGGAGTATGTAGTTTTAAAATCACCTCATTGTCGGAGTCCAGGACATTTCTCTGTCTCAAAGTCAAACTAAAAATATTGCCTCTGATGCTCACACTTACATACCCATCAAAACCTGGGAACTATTCTTATCTTTCCCCTCTCTGACCACCCTATCCCATGTCCACTTCATCAGCAAATCCTGCTAATTCCCTCTGCAGATACCTTTCCAAATCCACCCAATTACTTTCACCTCCACTGTCACCACCTTCCATCAAGCCGCTGCCCCTCCTGCCTCCGATCCCCGGACGTAGAAGCCTTCTTGTTAGTCATGGGAAGGAGGGTGGGAGGGTAGGGACACCCTGATCTGCCGCCTTTGCAAGTTTCCGAAGTATAAATACATCATGGCCTCTTTCAATCTACCAAACTGATGCCGCTAAGTGTGGCCTTGGGGAGATAGGTTCACAGTCAGCTTTCTGGAGTCAGAACCAGGCAGCAGCAGCCCCGGCACTGCTTGGGTGGTCCTGTCCCCAAAAAGGAGAAGGAAATCCTGTCGTTTGATCAACATGGATGGACCGGAGTGCGTTATGCAAAGTGAAATCAGTCAGACAGACAAAGACAAATCCTGTATAGTCTCACTTGTATGTGGAATCTAAAAAAAAACAAAAACAAACCAAGGTCATGGAAAGAGATCAAATTTGTGCTTGTCAGAGGTGGGGGATGGGGTGTTGGGGGGAGGGTGGTTCAAAGCACCAACTTCCCGTCTTAAGATAAATAAGTCCTGGAGATGTCGTGTGCAGCATGATGAATCTAGTTAACACTGCCAGCTGGATACTTGGAAGTTGCTAAAACAGTAAGTCATAAAAGTTCTCATCACGAGGAAAAAGTTTTGTTTTCATTTTTTGGTAACTATATGAGGTAACGTATGTTAACTAAACATATTGTGGTAATCATCTTGCAATACATGTGTGACAAGTCGTTGTGTTGTACGCCTTAAGCTTATACAGTGTTGTGTGTCAATTTTATTGCAGTAAAATTGGAAGAAAAAAATAAGTACAAGTAAAAATAACTCATATTTTTATACCACCATTATTCAATTTACAAATAAAATAACAATTTTAATTGGTCTCTAGTCTTTTAAAGGAAGGTTTTTAAACTTATAAAACTAGTTTTAACTTAAAGATCTTTCTAAAATTTACAACTTTGATAAACTATCAGTTGAAAGACAGGACACTGTCAGAGCTCCTTTCAGGGTGCAAAAAAAGCCTCTCTCTGACATTAAAAATTCAACTGCCGCCCCTCTAAATAGGGGTAATTTCTGGAAGGACAGCTGGACAATGGCTACCCCAAGGTGGGAAGGAGGTTTACATTTTGTCGTATAATCTTTTGTACTGTTTGAATTTTTGAAACTACATGTCTGATTTCTTTTTCAGTGAGAAATAAAAACCAGTTGGAAAATGGCCTTCCACGCTAGAAGGAGAAAACCTCCTGATGGAAAGGATGGAGATAAGATGCTTGAGGGCTCTTCCTCCCCCTCCTCCCCCCCTGGGGGGACTAGAAAGAGCTGGGAGGGAATTGTTTCATATAAAGAGAGCTGACGTCTAATAGATTGCACAAACAAGTCTTTGACCCAGCTGAACTTTTTAATCATTTACAGATATTCCATTAACTCCACGCAACTAACATTCTCTCCCTTCCCCAGTCCTAACACTGCCCAAGGGTGGACATGTAGGTCACACGTGTGAATACCCTTTGGCCAGAGATGTATGTTGGGTCGTTATGGACTGCATGAGCCTGGTACAGCTGAAAGTCAAGACAAGAAAAGACAGGACTGCCATACCCATCGCTCTTTTGCTAGCATATCTTTCAGCACATGGTAGGTGCTCAGTAATTGTTATTCCTCTTTTCCCCCTCTAGATGCAGTGTTTAATTTGTTGGCGGCCCTAGGTTTAAGCTAATGTACATGTCTTCCCTGGGCAGTGCTGCAGGCAGGAAGCATGTGTGGTTCAGACGTTCAGTGTGATGTGCTTTCGACTGTACCATATTTGATGTTGGGAGAGGTTCTTCCTGCTCCTTACCTTCACTGGGCAGATAGTACAGTGCTGGAAACCGTGGATCAGGTCTGACAAACATTTGATTTCTCAGAGGTTCATGTTTCCCTTTGGTAGAGTAGCTTTCTTGTAAGAATGCCAAATTAATGCTAAATTAATTCCTTGTGCCCTTGGGGGAATAAGCCTTCCAAGTGAATTGTAGCAACACATTTTTATAGATGCTGTTGGTAAAATAACCTGTTTAACTCTTTGCAGACTTTCAGAGGACTCAGGAAAGCCCCAGCAGGGGGCAGCTGACTGATACTCAACCTTCCTTAATCTGAAATGTACCTTGTTACATACACAATAAGAAGGCTTCAGCTGTAATTGCTACTTTTTTTTTTCATAGTGAGAACATTTTATTACTCCACTGAATGGGTGTGTGCCAGGAAATTCTGTACTTAAAAATTACTAAGTAAACCAAATAGCTTGGACACAGTATAACTTCCAAGAAGATGCCCATAGTTCATTCAACATACCAACTCAAACCAACCAACCCTTAAAGCTCAAAACAAAATCCAGTCTTTACTTCATGTACACCATAAACTGATATAAATCCAATGTGGATTAGGGAATTAAAATTTAAACAGGAGCTATAAAAGACATAGAAGAACGTATAAATGACTTTGCCTCTCCCCCTGCTTGTGCTCTCTCTGTGTCAAATAGATAAATAAAATTAAAAAAAAAAAAAAAGATTTGCGTAGATGGAAACATTTTAAAATCTGTATATCAGAAAATGTAATAAAATTAAGAGGCAAAGGACATACTGGGAAAAATACTTCTACTTGTTAAGTCAAAGTCGTTGCCGTCTTTTTCTTCTTCTCCTCCCCTCCCCCTCCTCTCCCTTCTTCCTCCTCCTCTTCTTCTTCTTCTTCAAGTAAGCTGTATGCCCAACGTGGGGCTTGAACTCACGACCCTGAGATCAAGAGCCACATGCTGCACCAACTGAGTGAGCCAGACACCCCAATTCTTAATATAGAAAATAGGCAAAAGATAACAGCTCACAAAAAGGAAATACAATTGACCAATACATATATGTGGAATCATTCAATCTCATGAAAAGTCAAAGAAGTACACATTAAATCCACAGTGAGATTCTTTTTCACCTGCTCAGATTTGCAAGGGGGCATTTTCAGTCTTACATGATGCGGGTAGAAGTGAAAATTTTCTGGGGGTAATATAACCATGTGCATTAAGAGCTGTAAAAATTCTTATTTCCTTGAGGTTAACAAGAAATTTGCTGGACCTGTATGAAGAACATCTATTAAAAATTTTTTAAAAGTATTGTTTTTACTGTGGCACATACCATCTTTCTGCATGGAAAGATTCCGTTTTGCAAATAGCATATCAATTTCCTAAAATTAATTTTTTAAAAGATTTTATTTCTTTATTTGACACAGACAGAGAGCACAGAAGCAGAGGGAGTGGCAGGCAGAGGGAGAGGGAGAAACAGGCTCCCCCCTGAGCAGGATGCAGCTCAATCCCAGGACCCAGGGATCATGACCTGAGCCAAAGGCAGACACTCAACTGACTGAGCCACCCAGGCACCCCAAATTAATTTTTAAGTTTAATGCAATTCCAATGAAAAACTGTAGTAAGATGTTATTTTGGAAGGCTGATGGGAATTGACAAAGTGATTTAAATTTTTCTTTTATGTTCTGGGTATTGCATTTTCTTGGGGTGCAGAAAATTTTATTATGGATGAATAAATAGGAGAGCAAGCCAAGAAGATCTTATATAGGAACAATATGTAGGAAAGATGCATGCAATGTGATCTTAATCTGTATTCCAAAGCCACAGAAACTAAAGACAGGGTGATGCAAGAAAAGACCTCCATGTAGATAGAACAAAATAGAGTGACCACATACAAACCCTAGAATATGTGGGGACTTAGTATGTGATTAAAAATATAGAAAAATATGATTATCCAAAGATGGGTCAATTGAGAAACTATTTGGAAAAAAGTAGCCATAGATTTTTACCTAGCAGCATATAAAAAAAATCCCCAACAGAATTAGGTAAATGAGGGGAAATGATGCTGTAAAAAACTAAAAGAGATGAATACCTATATGATTTGTAGTGAGAAAGGCCTTTTTAAGTAAATAAAAACTATAAAGGGAAAGATTGATAGACTGGTTTCACAAGAATTTAAAACTACCACGGCTAAATTATTAGGCAAACGAGTTATGACAAAAAGACAATACAATGTCAAAATTCTTCAAAAAGAAAAAGCCTAGAGAGGGCGCCTGGATGGCTCAGTCGTTAAGCGTCTGCCTTCGGCTCAGGTCATGATCCCAGGGTCCTGGGATTGAGCCCCGCATCGGGCTCCCTGCTCCGCGGGAAGCCTGCTTCTCCCTCTCCCGCTCCCCCTGCTTGTGTTCCCTCTCTCGCTCTCTCTCTCTCTGTCAAATAAATAAATAAAATCTTTAAAAAAGAAAAAAAAAAGAAAAAGAAAAAGCCTAGAGAGTTTGTTGTGACTGCCCTCAGGCCCGATGAGTCCCTACAACGACCTCAGGAAAGTGTGATCACAGTTTTATTACAGTGAAAGGAAACAGATTAAAATCAGCAGCAGGAAGAGGCGTATGGAGCAGAGTCTGTGAGGGCTCCACATATGGGGCTTCTGGTTGTCCTGTCGCCCTAGAGTCGTGGGTGACATCACCTCCCGGCCATGATGGGTGAAACCCACGGAGTACTGCCAACCAGGGGAGTTCACCAGAGCCTTTGGCATCCAGAGTTTTTACCGGGGCACGATCACATATAGTACACCTGGCTGGCTCCTTCTCCATCCCCTCCGGGAGGTCAGACTAATGCCTTTCTTTAGTGTCCCGTCCCTCCGGGGGTTGGAACTGGTACAGCACGGCTCAAAACCCCCATCATAAATCACATCATCAGCCTGTCTGGTGGCTAAAGCCCCTAGGCAAACAAGGCACTCTTATCAGGCAGCACTTTCCAGGGGCCTAGAGATCCCCTACCCATAGCCAAACACAAGGGACAGAACTCTCTTTGGGAAAGGTTAACCCCTGACACTTGACTACACCCCCATGGACCTCTAACTGCCATCATCCCCATCTCTGTGCCTGAGAACTTTTTTTTTTTTTTGACTACCAAAGGTCCTCTGCCCTCTTCCTTCAAGCAGCCTTACTTAACTGCTCTTGGAGGTAATAATCACCCTGTCCCATCCAGGTGGGGCAGTTCTGAGGGATTTCACACTAGTTCCCGGGGTTTGTCTACAAGATTAAGCTGCAGTTGTCCACCGCGGGAGCGGGCTTAGTAACACACTCCTTATCAGCTGCCTCTCCTTCTGAGGACCACTTACCCATTTCTCTCCTCACACTCCAGTCACTCAAACTTCCGGCCCTTGAAACTTTGTCTCAGGGTCGGTCTGCTTCTGGGAGACACTAAATACACAATTCAAAACAAAATTCAAGGGTGGCATGAGTATTTGGAACAGACATTCTCATCCACTCCGTTGTGGAGTGTAAATTGGTTAAAACGTGTTGATGAGTACTTGGGAAATACTTATCAAAGAGCCTTAAAATCTGCATAATCTTCAATTTAGTAGTTCTGCTTCTGAGAATGTTTCCTGAGAAATAGCTAGTGACGTGTACAAGATTTTCTTTTTTAAACAATAAACTACTTTCAAAATGAGGAAAAAGGCAATAAATAATATCCTTCATGGGTAAAACTTTTGCTTCACGGATTTAAGGTTGGATGCAACAAATAATTGACGGCAATTTTCCTTTCACCAGCCACTAATAGCCTCTTAAATTTTTCTTCAGGGGCGCCTGGGTGGCTCAGTCGTTAAGTGTCTGCCTTCGACTCAGGTCATGATCCCAGGGTCCTGGGATCAAGCCCCACATTGGACTCCCTGCTCAGCGGGAAGCCTGCTTCTCCCTCTCCCACTCCCCCTGCTTGTCTTCCCTCTCTCGCTGTGTATCTCTCTTTCAGATAAATAAATAAAATCTTAAAAAATATATTTTTTTCTTCAGAGGTGGATTAACTTTTGCTGACTGTAGCCATCCGTGAGAAATTATTAGGTTTCCTGTACACTGCATTCGTCTGCTCAAGTTGCCATAACACAATACCATAAACTGGGTGTCTTAGACAATAGAAGTTTATCTTCTCACAGCTCTGGAGGCTGGGAATCCCAAGATCGAGTGCCAGTGGGTTTGTTTCCTGGTGAGAGCTCTCCTCCGGGCGTGGAGAGGGTTGCCTTCTTACTGTGTCCTCACATGGTGGGGAGAGAGAGAAAGAGAGAGCTCTCTGGTGTTTCCTCTAATATGGACATGAATTCTATAGGCTAAAGCCTCCACCCTTATGACCTCATTTAACCTTAGTTACTTATTTACTCTAAATGCAGCCACACTGGGGGGTTAAGGCCTCAACATGTGAATTTTGGGAGGATGTACAGAGATCAGTCTGTAGCATATATTAATAAATATCTCAGTTATTTAGTGAGTTCCAGAACTTTCTTATTTCCTCGGCCTTGGCCATTTCCAGCTCCCTGGGTTATATCTACAAATGATATGTCTGGTAGGCTCAGGTCCGTTTTCCATCACCTTCCAGATCCATCAATATAGGGGCATTGGATGCTATTACCCGAAAGATTCAGCCTTGCTTCCTATCATGTGGTGTCAGAGTGCCAGAGATGATCATGAGTACCCAGGAAGCTTAGAGGCTCAGCAATCCTCACAACCTTCCCTTTGATGACCCCCTCCTGTCCTGTTTTGGTGGTCCATCTATAGGTAGAAACTCAGTATGATTCATGCCCAACATTCCAGTTTTCTACCAGGAGTGAGCCCTAGGCTATGTGACTAGGGTCCTAGGGTACTATTTATTTAGTGTTTCACAATCTCCCATGGGAGCAGTGGGTTGCTCTCCCAGCCAACAACACACTTGTTACCAGACACTGAGAATTTCCCTGGATTTCCTTCTTTCGTCTGCCAGATTAGCTCTCCTGAAATAAAAACCTATGGGAGCCATGCTTTTATTCACCATTCCTTTCAGAAGCTGTGTATCAATTACCAAGATGGCCTTGTGAGTGCCAGCCTCTGCAGAGGAGTGTCTTTGCTGGCTTCCCCCATTTAGACCCTATGACATTGAATGCCTGCACATTTTTTTTTTAAAAGATTTTATTTATTTATTTGACAGAGAAAGACACAGCTAGAGAGGGAACACCGCAGGGGGAGAGGGAGAAGGAGAAGCAGGCTTCCTGCAGAGCATGGAGCCTGATGTGGGGCTCGATCCCAGGACCCTGGGATCATGACCTGAGCCGAAGACAGGCGCTTAACGACTGAGCCACCCAGGCACCCTGAATGCCTGCAGGTTTTAATATCCACCCCATTTCATCATTCTAAAACTGCCCAGACATTAAATTACAACTTTTAGAAAACAACCAAATAGTGGGAACACCCCTGTCACTCCTCTCCAGCACAGCCATGACCCCTCACCCAGTCTCTGCTGTAATCTGTCTTTCATTCCCACTCCCACGCTGGGCCTCACTAGCATCTTTCACTGGTTCAGCACTTGGTGAAAGGTGTGTGGTCATACTGGCTGAGTCAAAATCTCCATTATGTGGCAGCACATCAATTGTTGCTTTACTCACCGATTTTTTTTTTTTGCCAGGTGCCCTAAGTGATATTTTGTATAAAAAGAAGAGAAAATGCCACACTGTAAATTATATGAGGTTCACCAGGGACCAGAAAGCAACTAGACCATCATAATAATAGTTATCAGGCACAAGTAACGTATCTTAATTAGACACAAGACAAGAAAATATAAGGGAAGGTAAAGTCATTAAAATTTTTTACATATTACTTTTCTAGGGCTGCCATAACAGAATACCATAAACTCAACACAAATTTATTGTCTCAGAGTTCTGGAGCCTGGAAATCGGAGATCAAGGTGTCAGCAGAGTTGGTTTCTGGTGAGCCTGTCTTCCTGGCTTGCAGATAGCTCCCTTCCCACCGGGTCCTCACATGGCCTTTCCTCTGTGTGCAGAGAGAGCTCTCTGGTGTCTCTTCTTCTTATAGGACACCTATTGGATTAGGGCCCTACCCTTATGACCTCCTATTTCCAAATATAGTCACGTTGGGGGTTAGGGCTTCAATATATGAATTTTGCAGTCAGTTTATAACACTCTGGTTTTGACTGCATTTTCTAATAAATATCTAGCTGCCTTGGGCTCAGTGGATTGTCTGAGAGAGCTGGCTTCTGGCTTTGGACCAGGTACTTCACTGGGGAAGACCTCCTGACCCTGACCACCTCTTTATAGCAGATTCCTAAAAAGTGATGTGTCTTGCTTCACGCTCGTATGCACCAAGTACCCATTGGAGAGAGCCTCTTCTTCCTTCACCCCGTTGGCCATGAGTGGTTAGGTATCAGCTATCAATCCTCATGGCTTCCTTCCCCCACTTCCTGCAGACCTCCTCAGGGCATTGCCATGCCTGGCTTATTTCTCTTCGCTGCTTGATTAAATACACATTCTGACCAGAGGGCTCCGTGCTGAGCTTTAACACCAGCCCTGTGTTCATGAGACAAGTGAAGTTGGAGGAGTACAAGTCCGCTGAGAAAATAAGCACATACCCTGAGGACTGCCTTAACACTCCCTTTCCTCCAGGAAGGCCATCAGAGTAGCCATCATAGAGGGGAACCTGGGTATCTCCGTGACTTGGATCACAGGCTGCAGGAGGCTGGGGAGAGAGATTCCTTTCCCTTTATCTTTCCTTTCCAGATTTGCCTGCCACAGGAAGTTTCCCTGCTTTTCTAGCTCTTGGTGTTGAATGTCCTCACCACAAGGCCCCTGTATACAAGGGGAGAGCAAGGAAGCTATCATACTTTGAGCACCCATCCTATGGTGGATGTTTGTTATACACCACTTTACTTCTTTCCCATAAAGCCCAATCTACTGTGAGGGTCAGAGGTGCTCACAGATTAGGTAATGTTCTCAGGTCACCTGCAAGTGCTTGGCTGGGATCTAAACTCAAGTCCAAACTTCACCCAAATTAGGTTATGGTCCTGAATACTCTTTTATTTTATTTTAAGTATGTTTGTTTGTTTATTTATGTAATCTCTACACCCATCATGAGACTCGAACTCATGACCCTGAGATCAGGAGTTGCTCGCTCCTCTGACTGACCCAGCCAGGTGCCCCTGAATACACTTTTTATCCCATGCATCCTGAGACCATGGAATATTGTCAGTGGAGGACAGCAGGCCCAGTAAGGCATGGGAAAGTGATCTGTCAACTGTGAAATACTTTATTCAGAAAGTGGTAGTATTGGCAAAAAGGATCTTTTTAGCAGCCAACCAACATTCCCCCCGGGAAGAAAGCTCCGCTGAGGTTAGCTCGCTAAAGGCAGATGAATTGGCACATTGTAGCTGAGGGCCTAAAGAGGCACAAAAGGGCAGTGCTTTTTAAAAAAAGATCTTATTATTTGACAGAGAGAGACACAGCGAGAGGGGGAAGACAAGCAGGGGGAGTGGGAGAGGGAGAAGCAGGCTTCCCGTGGAGCAGAGAGCCCGATGTGGGGCTGGATCCCAGGACCCTGGGATCATGACCTGAGTCGAAGGCAGACGCCCTACGACTGAGCCACCCAGGCAGTGTTTCTGACCGGAGGGCTGGGCAGAGCCCAAAGCCCAGGGGTCAGGGCAAGGCTCCTTTTCTGCTGCACAGCCAACAATTCCTGCCCCAGCGTGCTGAGAGCGCCCTCTACTGCCCATCATCTTACTTAAGAGGGAGCATAAAAACGTTTTAAGAACCTCAACCTGAAAGGCCCTGAATTTTTCTTTTTTTTTTTTTAAAGGTTTTATTTATTTAAGTAATCTCTACGCCCAACATGGGGCTCAAACTCACGACCCTCAAATCAAGAGTTGCGTGATCCTCCAAATGAGTCAGCCAGGGGCCTCTATTTCTCAATTTCAAACCCAATTTGAAGGTTATTGTTTAAGGAAATCAACATATTTTCTTAAAAAAAAAACCTTAGTGTTGAATGATATTAAAAATGTGAGAACATTCTGCAAGGATATTGGAAACAACCACAGTTATTTGATCACTTTAAAATGTTTGTAAATAATAAATATTAATTTAATAATATAAATAACATCCTCTTTAGCCCTTTGGAGGATGGCAATGGGGAGAACTGAAAAAATAATGATCTAGCAATTGTTGGCTGAACCACATTTTAAGAAATCTAACTAAGATGAAAGAAGAAAATTCAAAATCCAAACTATCCCTCTGGAGGCTGGTTATTCACATTATATGCTGATTCTTCATTTTACAAAAGACATCAGCCTAGGCCTGGCTACCAGTGTCCCTAACCCCAGCTGAGCTCCAAGAGCCTGAGAAAGGTAGGGGTTTGTGGGATCTTTGGGCACTGGGGGAAGAGATTTGTCTGGGATTAGGTGCATAGCCTCAGATTTACATCTGACCTAAGTAACACAAATTACATAAATGTTGGGATTGCATATGTCATATAATACAATTATTTGTACGTGCAGAATATGAAATTAGTGCCTGCAGTGAACACCTCCCCAGTCTTGTCATCAGAATATACTACCAAAATGGGGATTAACATGAGAATTAAAAAAAAAAATTAAAAAAAAAAAAGAATATACTACCATTTTGGGGCGCCTGGGTGGCTCAGTCAGTTAAGTGTCCAACTCTTGATTTCGGCTGAGGTCATGATCTCAGAGTCGCTGGATGGAGCCCCGCAAGGGACTCTGCACTCATTGGGGTGTCTGCTTGGGAGTCTTTCCCTCTGCCCCTTCCTCCTGCTCACCAGTGCGCTCTCTGTCTCTCATGAATAAATACATAAGTCTTAAAGAAAACCTGTACATAATTGAATACAACTTAATGAGTTTGGGGATAAGTACACACCTGTGAAGCCATCACCATCATATATGCCATAAACATATCCATCTCCTCCTGAAGTTTCCTGTTTTCTTCCTTCCCTCCCTCCGTCTCTCCTTTCTGCCTGTCCGTCTGTATTTATTATTTTTGTGATAAGAACACAGCGTAAGGCCTCCCCTCTCAGCGGTTTTCTAAGCATCTGATGATGCGGTGCTGTCAACTCCAGGCGGGAGCACGAGGGGTGGAGCCTGCTGGGGGTTGACTCCGCCGCTGGGGGCCGGGCTCGCCTCACGCTACCTTGAGGACTGTGGTAAAGGTGAACATAGCGCGCAGCACTAGAGTGGGCTTCCTGAGCAGGGGCTACTTCAGTGCAGGATTTATTTGACAAAGCAGAGGCTGACAGCTTGAGCCCAGCATTTCCCTGAAAGTTTTTGTTAAGACAGTCCCGACATCTGTCGTGAGGTCGCATGATGGTCGTGGTGGTTGGAGGAGGGTTGAAGATGCTGCTAAAGCTCCTTAAGATATTGCATTTATGCTCACTTAAGAACTCAACCCGTTGAATTGACTTCCTGCCTCCTTCCCTCAGGACACATTTGTAGGGTACCGACTATGTGCCAGGCACCTGCCAGTGCTGGGGATTCACAGGTGACCCAGCCCCGCGGGCTTTTTCCCAGCAGACACTGGAGGTGATGCTTAGCCTGTGTTCAGGGCTGACTCCAGCCTTTTGAGGATCAATTCCTCCTTGGGCTCATGTTTCCAAGAGCCACAGAGAGTTAGCCTCTCTCTCTTTGCAAGTGAATGCCACACACTTTAAACCGGAATGCTTTCTATTTATTTAGGACCTAACGAATGGTAAGAGAATTCTGGATATTTTTTCTTTTCTGTTTTGGTTGAGAGCTACGAGTCTAAGCATGACAAATGCGAGCAGATCATCTGGAGAGATGAGGAAATGCAGGAAAGGGGAGAAGACCATTCTCTCTGTTGCTGAAAAATAGAAATTTTTCATAGAAACAGACATTTTCATAATTTTCTTTAAAAATGTTTTAGAATGAAAAAAGGTTTTAGAATGGAAAAATTTAAACGTGCAGAAAAGTAGAGAGAATACAACCAACATGTGCCCTCTGCTCTGCTTCAATAATTACCAACTCATGGCCTGATCTGGTTTCACACACAGCTCCTCATCTGCCTTATTTTGAAGTAAATTTGATATATTATTTCACCTGTAAACATTTTAACATGTAGTTCTAATAGATAAAGACTCCTTTAAAAAAAGTAATCACAAGTAATTCACCTACATTAGCAGTAATTCTTTAATATGGTGTACCATCTAGTCAGTTTTAAGTTTCTAATTGTCTCGTAAGTGTATATGTGCATATCTTACAGTTTATCTGTTTGAATTAGGATCCAAATGATCTCTACCTATTGTACCTGGTACCTCTCTCTCTCTTTTTAAAAAAGATTTTATTTTTTAAGTAATTTCTACACCCAACGTGGGGCTCGAACTCACAACCCTGAGATCAAGAGTTGCACACTGCACCGACTGACCCAGCCAGGTGCCCCCTTGGTAAATCTCTTAAATCTCTTTTATTTCATAGATTTCCCCCATCCATATCCCTCTGTCTTTTATTATGCTTGTAATGTGTTGAAAAACTGAGAAATTCATCCTACAGATTTTGCTGATAAGTGGTGCTATTTTATAGGGTCCTCCATCCTCTGTTCCCTGTAAATTAGTAGTTGGATCTAGAGGGTTGATCAGATTCATTTTCTGTCAACATGACTTTGTAAGTAGTGAAATAATTTCTCTCTTTAAAAATGGCGTTCTTTATCATTTCATTGGTTTCTGAACTTGGTTGCAGTGTTTCTCAACCTTGGCACTATTGAAATTTTGGGCTGGATAATTCTTTGTTGTGGGGGCTCTCTAGTGCTCAACATAGGATGTTGAGCAGCATCCCGGCCTCTACTCACTAGATGCCAGTAGTACCCATCCCCCAGTTGTGACACTAGAAGATATCTAGATGTTCCAAATGTCCCCTAGGGAGGGTGAGGCAAAGCCACCCTTGTAGAGAACCACAGCTATGAAGAACCATCAGGTCTTAGAGGTTATCAGTCCACAACATTTAAATGTTCAAGTGTCAATTGGTTGACCATAAGGCCTTGGCCATTCACTACACCTGTCGTATGAGTTTCCTATTGCTGTGATGACAAATTACCACGAACATGGTAGTTTAAACAATGCAAATTTACTGTCTTATAGTTCTGAGGACCAGAAGTCTGAATTGGGTTTCATTTGGCTAAAATCAAGGTGTCGGCAAGGCTGGATTCCTTCTGGAGGCTCTAGGACAGAATCTGTTTCCTTGCGTCTTCTAGCTGTTAGAAGCTGCCATCATGCCTTGGCTCAGGCCACTTCCTCCATCTTCAAAGCCAGCAAGGTAGCAGTATCAGCCCTCTTTCGCTCTGTCTATGACTCTCTTGGGTTCCCTTTATAAGAATCCTTGGGATAATAACCCACTGGAATAATCCAGAACAAGCCCCCTCCATTTAAAAATACAAAGTCCCCTTTGTCATGTAAGGTAATATAGTCACAGTTCTGAGGATTAGGACTGGACATCTTTTGGGAGCCATTATTCTGCCTTTCATATCCATATGACTGAGAATCCAAAGGAGTGGAAAATACATCAATAGATTTAAAGAGTGCTCCTAACAGAGAAGAGAACAAAAGGGTGTAGAAAGAAGAAGCAGTCATGATTTGGTCATAGCCCCCAGGCTTGGCTTCCTTTTTGCTGGTTCATAGAATCTTCACGGACACACGAAAGGCTGTGTGTGTATTTATCGTTCACCACCCCCTTCAACAGGACTGAATTGCTAACTGCTAGAGGAAAAACCAGAGTTGGACACAGAGTGGTAAAAAAAGATTTTATTTAGAAAAACGATTTCAGTAGGAGAAAGGCTGACCACAACAAGGACGAGTGGAGATTTATAGCTAAGGAACAGAATGGAGGTTGGTGGATGGAAAATTACTAAGAGGAAACATCAGGGATGAGGGGGGTGTGGGATTCTGGCTAAACTGACTTAGCAGGATTCTTGCTAAAGTGGAACAATGCAGAGATGAACACAGAAGCTCAAAAGAAAGGGTCTGTTTGAGAAGAGAGTTCAGGGGAGGCTGAGCAGAGTTTTGTCAAGGAGAGAACCTGTCCCTGACCTGTGCACTTTTCTGTCTGGTTGTAGTACTGACTCCTCAGACTGAATGTATCCCAGAGTCACCGATTTCCCTTCCAAAGTATCTCCTTTTCCCTCTAGTTGTATTAATGATGCTATCTATGTCCTTCTAGAGCCCAGAATTCAACCTCTTCCTTTACCTCATCTTACACATCAGTTGTTTGCTAAGTCCGAGGTATTTCATTTCCATGAGAGTTTTAAAATTTATCCTTTCTTCCCTGTCCTCACTACCATTCTCTTATTTCAGACTCTCAGATTCTTTTCTTCGATTATGAAATAGTCTTCCTAAATTACCCCCTAACCAGTCTCCACGGCTCCAGTTTCTTCTCCTCCCAGTTTGTCCATCAGTGATAATAATAGCTATTCTTATGCAGCACTCTCTATATGTAATCTCTTTAATCCTTATAACCTTTCCATGAGCAGAGTTGAGCCAAGGGACAGACCAGAGGGGAAGTTCAAAATCACAACCGGTAAGGGGTGCAAAGACATCATTAGAAATCAAATTCACCAGGAATTCCTGTTGGAGGGCTGGTACCTAGTTGAAAGAAAGGAGAAGACTCAGATTAACTACAAAGTTAACTGTTTGGCTGGATGGAACACTGAAGTTGCTTGGGACAGTAGAGGAAAGGCAGAGGGTCTCTACCTAAATCAGTGCTTGGCCTTTCCTTAAATAAAAAAAAATAAATAGAAGTTGAAACAATATTTAAAGAATCTCTTATAGAAGGAACACTACATTATTGCATACTTGGGGCCTCACTTATCTGGTCCCATTTTATAGATGAGGCAAATGAGCTTCAGAAGATTTAAGTAACTTGCCTGAGTTCACATAGGCTGTAAATGACAGATTTGGAATTTTATCTTAGGACTCCAAAATTCCATGTTCTTTCCACCCTATGATCTGGCTTCCATTGCATTTGCAACTTAATTTCCCACTCTTTTCTCCAATGTTGCAGTAAAACCAAACCCCTCAGTCCTCTTTGGTAGACTTTGAGTTTTCCCACCTTTGCATTTTTTTGTATGTGGTTTCCTCTGCCTCCTAGAATGGCCTTTTTTTTTTTTAATCATTCAGAATGATTTTATTTTAAGGATACACAATATATATACATTTGTAAGTGCACATATGATGTATTTTATGTACATGGCTTAGATAGCTGTTTAAAGACAGCCAGTGCCTACTGGGAAATTATTTTCCACAAAAGTGTGGAAAACAACAAAGGTCAACTTAGGAGACAAAAACTAGACATGGATACAAGGTAGGGATATAGGTTTTCCTAATCAAGAACAGTATCTTCACCAGCTCCTCCCTGCCAGGTGGTCACCCCAGGGCAGAAAACTTTAATCACACACGGAGCTTCAGGATGCTGGTGCCCAGAGTCCCATCTTCATCTTTGCCAAGACTATCCTCCTTGCACGCCTAGCAGCAACACATTGCCTCTAGCAAACCATCACAAGATTCCCACCTGGAAGTAATGGGTTCTTCTAAAGACCCCTCCCATAGCAGCCCATACCTTGTTTATGGCTGTTTCCACTTTGTACATTTTATTATGGATATTTATATATGGGTCATTCTCTTAGTGGACATGTCTATGAGGGCAGGTCTGTGTCTAACTCAATTTTGTGCCTCCCACAGAGCCTTGCCCATCGGAGGCACTCAAAAAATATGTATGGCTTAAAGGAGCAGGTGCAGAGATACTTCAACTGGAATTGTCCATTTCTCTCTAATTATCAAGGATTTGGTAAAACATAATATTAAAGCCAGAGACATGGAAGGTGGGTGTAGTTTTGTTTTGCTTCCATTCTGTGCCTTTGTATAAATTGTTTCTTCTCTCCTTCCTATACCACATGCTTTTGCCAGTTCATAGCTACCACTGTCTTCAAGACCTGGCTCAAAGCCGACTGGTCCTACAGGACTTCTCTACTGAGTCCAGGCCACTGTCATCGCTTTTTTTTTTTTTTTAAAGATTTTATTTATTTATTTGATAGAGAGAGACACACAGTGAGAGAGGGAACACAAGCAGGGGGAGTGGGAGAGGGAGAAGCAGGCTTCCTGAGGAGCAGGGAGCCTGATGTGGGGCTCGATCCCAGAACCCTGGGATCATGACCTGAGCCGAAGGCAGATGCTTAACGACTGAGCCCCCCAGGCGCCCCTGTCATCGCTTTTTACCCACACAGATCTATACTTGCCAAATAATCGAATCATTGATTATCATTGTCAATCATCAAACTGTTACTGAGTAGTTGGTCTATGAAAGGCTGTGCTGTGTCCTGGGAGGTCAGGGAAAGCTTTGCAGGGGAGGTGAGATCTAAGCAGGGACTTGAAGGCTGTGTTTTAGTTAAAGAGGTGGAAAGAAAGGGGAAATAAAATTATGTGTGATATTGAAAGTTTTAATTCCTACTCTTCCTGTTACTAGCAAGCTTGAGAAAAACTATTTAATCCCATCAGGGATAAATTTCCTCTTATGTAAGATGGGGATAATAAAATCTATGCTCGGGTGGTTATGAGAATTAATGTGGAAGGCTCATGTATTGGTTAGAACTCTTTTGGTTACAAGCAATATTAGTGCAGTTAATTAAGGTGCTACATGTAACAACATTTTCGGTGGTTAGCATATGGCACTGAAAAAACCTGTCAGTTTATGATGGGGACATACTCTTTTCTTCATGTCACCAAATCTCTCAACTTGTAGTCTCTACCTTGCTTAGGTTGGCTGAGGATGGGAGCAGTCTTCCATTTGGGCTCCCTTCTGCAGGGGAGAACATTTGAGTGTCTGCTGTCCCAGTCACTACAAATGGGTCAGTAATTGGCTGGTGTCCCAACGGGGAGGAGAACTGAATTATTTCCACCTCCCCTGCACACATTTTGCTGTTTTAAGTCTGTGCCTTTGCTTAGTGTTACCTCTTCTACCTGGAATGCACAGTCTTTCCAAGCTTAGCCTGGCCAGCTCTCATGACCCCAGTAAGGGGCAATGGAGGCATCACACTAGGAAGGCACCTTGGCCCTTTTTGGCCACGTTGTGTGTCTCAGGTTCCCCTTGTCTCTGGGCACCACTCTCTCATTGCACAATGATCACACTGTGCTACAAAGACCTGCTTCTCTCACAGGAACCCTCAGCCCCGCAAGGCTGGTACATAGCACTCACTTAGTAATAGCTACTAGATGAAAGAGTGGACTTCCTCCATTCTCTCCCAGTCCTAACTTCTTTCCCTCTGGGCACCACCATTTATTCTCTATCTTTCTGCATTGTTTATGGCTTATTAGTTACAAGACCGCTTCCTCTTCTGACCATCACTATTGTTCCCCACCCTCCCCCCCATTTTAAAATGAATGATAACATTAGCTCACATCTGCTGAGAATGCTATTTGCCTGGCACTGCTTCAAGCATTTTGCACGGATAAACTCTTTTACACATTCTTTGTTGCCTAATTTTTCTGCCAGAGTTAATGACCTTGTGGAGGTACACTGTCTTGCTACTGTAGTCCCATCACAGCACAACAAATGTTACAATGAGACAAGCCGGCTGGATGTACTATCATTCAAATGTTGGAAGCTATGACTAGGAGCAACAACAACAAAAGGAAGCTAAGAACGGGATGGCCTCACCTCACGATGAATAACACTACAGTTTGTTTCCTCTTTGTGTTTGGGTTTAAATTACTATATTATGTTTCAGGTAATGTAAGCCAGAAGGACAAGTTGGGGGATGGATGGTTGTATTTAAATTTCAGTTTACAGACGTAGCCTCGAGAAAGTTACGGAAGTGTATCAGCATGAAAAACGTGAGGGGAGGTATTCATTGTCTTTTTCAAAAGAGGTAAGCTAGCAAGGAAGATAGATTTGGGAAAATTAGTCATGAGAATTCACCTTTCAGTGAATCCTTCTTGGCTGGGAAGGAAAGCTTTTCTTCTAGTTAGCTGGGAACGGTGATGGGGTTATTTTACCAGAAGATGGAAGAAGCTGGCAGATGAAGAGAACTCCCTGGACAAATAAGGGGCAATATAATACGGAAGAGATGGGGTTCAGTGAGTCTGGAGTTCCTCGGCGACACCGCTTACCAGGTGTTAGCTTCGGTCAAGTTTCTTATCTTCCTGAAAGGCTCAGTTTTCTTATCCATAAAAATAGGGTCGGGTTGCCAATTTTACCAAATAAAAATACAGGATGCCTAGTTAAATTTGAATTTCAGATATACAACATTTTTTTTTTTAATCCCATGAAATATTTGTGTCCCATGCAGTAAGTATGTCTTTAGTATTACATGGGGCATAGTTATACTAAAACATTATTCATTGTTTATTGGATTCAAGTTTAACTGGTCTTTGGGTTCCTGGACTCAGTTCCAACATGTATATGGGGGCCTGGGTGTACTCTCCTCACCTTCAAGCAATTCTTTGGACACCAGTTGGGTATCCTACAATTTGACTCAATTCTGATACTATCAACCCAGAGATAGCACCAGATTCCACAGGTTGGGGGCTCAGTCCCACAAGACTGTCTCAAGCACCCTCCACTTCAGACACCAGTTGGAAGTGCTTCTGATGGCTATAAATCAGAGGTTCCCATCATCCCCTCCTTGGGTTTGACTAATTTGCTAGAGCAGCTCACAGAACTCAGAGAAACATTTTACTTTCTGGATTACCATCCAGTTGATCATAAAAGGAAATGAAATAGGACACAGATGAACATCCAGCTGAAAGAGATACATAGGGCAAGGCATGGGGAAAAGGCACTGAGCTTCCAGTGCCCTCTCCAGGCATGCTATCTCCCAGGATCTCCATGTGTTCACGGACCTGGAGGTTCTCCAAACCCAGTCCTTTGGGGTTTTATGGGGGTTTTATGACATAGACAAAATTGATTAAATCACTGGCCATTGGCCATGAATTCAACCTCCAGCCCCTCTTCCCTTGCCAGACGTCAGGGGGGTGGGACTGAGAGTTCTCACCCTCCAATCACATGGTTGGCTCCACTGCAACCAGCCCCCCATCCTGAGGAGCAGTACAAAAGTCACCTCATTCACACAACAAAAGACACCTTTCTCGCTCTCCACACTTAGGAAATTGCAAGGGTTTTGAGAACTGTGATATAAATCACAGTATCACAACTGGGCATCCTCTATTTGCCAGTCCTAAATGGGGTGTGATGCAAATGATTTTCTTGTAAGGGTGTTGTAAGGATAAAATAATACCACACTGAAGTCTTACAACAGTAATTGGTATATAGTCAAAATCTGAACAAATGGATGGTCTTTAATAAAGGTCTTTATTTTTAAATTTCTGCTTGATTGAGGTATAATTAAATAAAATTGTAAGATATTTAAAATGTTCATGCTGGTGGATTGATATACATATGCATTGGAAAGGATTCCCTCATCTCGTTAATTAACATGGCCATCACCTCACATATTTATTTATTTTTTCTTCTTGTGAGAACATTTGAGTTTTACTTTCTTAGGAAATTTCGGTTATACAATATGGTGTTATCGACTATAGTCACCATGCTTTACATGAACTCCTCAGACCTTATTCATCTTATAACTGACAATTTGTACCCGTTTACCAACCCCTCCCTGTTTTCCCCGCCCCCAGCCCCTGGCAACCACTTTCTACTCTCTGTTTCTATGATTTTACTTTCGTTTGTTTGTTTTTTAAGATTCTACATATAAGTGATACCAGCAGTATTTGTGTCTGTGTCTGGCTTATTTCACTTGTCATGTGCCCTCAAGATCCATCCACGTTGTTGCAAATGGTTCTTTTTTATGGCTAGATAACATTTCATGGCATATACACATCACATCTTATTATGTAGTCATCCATTGGTGGACACTTAGGTTGTTTCCATAACTTTGCAAGTGTGAAAAATGCTGCCATAACATGGAAGTGCAAATATTATTTTGATACCCTGTTTTCATTTACTTTGGGTATATCCCAGAAGTGGGATTGCTGGATCATATGGTAGTTCTAGTTTTAATTTTTGGAGGAACTTCCATACTGTTTCCATAGTACCTGTATCAATTTACATTCCCACCAACAGTGCACAAGGGGTTCCTTTCTCTGCATCTTCACCAACACTTGTTATTTCTTGTCTTTTTGATGATAACCATTCTAACAGGTATGAAGTGACATCTCCCTGTGGTTTTAATTTGCATTTCCTTGATGATTAATGATGTTGAGCACCTTTTCTTGAACCTTTGGTCATTCATATGTCCTCTTTGGAAAGATGCCTATTTAGGTTGTCTGCCCATTTTTAAATTGGCTTTTTTTTGAGTTGTAGGATTTCTTTATATATTTTGGATATTAACCCCTTATCAGATATTATGATTTGCAAACATTTTCTCCCATTTCATAAGTTTTCCTTTAGTTGATGGTTTCCTTTGCTGTCCAGAAGCTTTTTAGTTTGAGGTAGTTCCACTTGTTTGATTTTGTTTTTGCTTCATTTGCTTTTGGTGTCAACTCCAAAAAATCATTGCCAAGACCAAAGTCGAGGAGCTTACCCTTAAACTTTCTTCTAGGAGTTTTATAGTTTCAGGTCTTACCTTCAATTCTTTAATCCATTTTGAGTTAGCTTTTGTGTATAGTGTAAGATAGTGGTCCGGTTTCATTCTTTTGCATATAGCTGTTCAGTTTTCCCAACAGCATTTATTGAAGAGACCACCTTTTCCCCATTGTATATTATTGGCTCTGTTGTTGTAAATTAATTGACCCTATATGCATGGGTATATTTCTGGGCTCTCTATTCTGACCCATTGATCTATGTTCCTGTTTTATGCAAATACCACACTATTTTTTTTTAAAGATTTTATTTATTTATTTATTAGAGAGCGAGCAAGAGAGAAACAGCATGAGAGAGGAGAGGGTCAGAGGGAGAAGCAGGCTCCCCGCTGAGCCGGGAGCCCGATGTGGGACTCAATCCCAGGACCCCGGGATCATGACCTGAGCTGAAGGCAGTCGCTTAACCAACTGAGCCACCCAGGCGCCCAATACCACACTATTTTGATTACTATAACTCTGTAGTATATTTTGCAGTTGGAAAGTGTGATATCTTCAGCTTTGTTCTTTCTCAAGATTGCTTTGGCTATTCAGGGTCTTTTGTGTTTTCATACACACTTTAGGATTTCTTTTAAATTTCTATGAAAAATGTCATTGGAATTTTGATAGGGATTGCACTGGATCTGTAGATCACTTTGGGTAGTACGAACATTTTAACAATGTTAATTCTTCCAATCCATGAGCACAGAACATTTTTCCCATTTATTTGTGTCTTTAATTTCTTTTGTAACCCTTGGTTAAATGTGTTACTAGTTTTTTTAATGCAATTGTAAATGGCATTGTTTTCTTAATTTTTCCTTTTGATAGTTTGTTAATAGTGTATAGAAATGTAACTAATTTTATATATTGATTTTGTATTCTGGAACTTTGCTGAATTAATTTATTCTTATAGATTTATGGTGGATTCTTTAGAGGTTTCTATATATAATATCGTGTAATCTGCAAACAGTAGAGTTTTAGTTCTTCCTTTCCAATTTGGATGCCTTTTATTTTTTCTTGCCTGATTGCTCTGGCTACGACTTCTAGTGCTATGTTAAGTAAAAGTGGTGTGAGTGGGTATCCTTGCTTTGCTCCTGATTTTAGAGAAAGCTCTTTTAGCTTTTCATTATTGAATATGATCTATCCATTGGGGAAAGTGGGGGTATTGGAGTCCCTACTATTATGGTGTTGCTGTCTATTTCTCCCTTCAGGTCTGTCAGTATTTGCTTTAAATATTTAGGTACTCCTAGGTTGGGTACATAAATGTTGACAGATGTTATATCTTCTTGGGATTGATTCCTTTATCATTATATGATGACCCTATTTTCTCTAGTAAAAATCTTTGTCTTAAAGTCTATTTTGTCTGATATAAGTATAGCTACCCCTGCTTTCCTTTGGTGTCCACTTGTATAGAATATCTTTTTCCATTCTTGGGTGCCTGGGTGGCTCAGTTGGTTAAGCGACTGCCTTCGGCTCAGGTCATGATTCTGGAGTCCTGGGATCGAGTCCCACATCGGGCTCCCTGCTCAGCGGGGAGTCTGCTTCTCCCTCTGACCCTCCTCCCTCTCATGCTCTCTGTATCTCATTCTCTCTGTCTCAAATAAATAAATAAAATCTTTAAAAAAAAAAAAGAATATCTTTTTCCATTCTTTCACCTTCAGTCTGTGTGTGTGTGCTTAAAGCTGAAGCAAGTCCTTTCTAGGTAGCTTTAATCCATTTATATTTAAAGTGATTATTCATAAGTATGACTATTGATATTTTCTAATTGTTTTCTGGCTTTGCAGTTCCTTTGTTTCTTCTTTTCTTGCTCTCCTTTGTGATTTGATGATTTTCTTTAGTGGAATACTTAGTTTCCTTTCTCTTTCTCTTTTGCATATCTACTATGGAATTTGCTTTGTGGTACCATGAGGCCTACATGAAACATCTTATATATATATGTATATATATATTTTAAAGATTTTATTTATTTATTTGACAGAGAAAGAGATAGCGAGAGTAGGAATACAAGCAGGGGGAGTGGGAGAGGGAGAAGCAGGCTTCCCGCGGAGCAGGGAGCCCGATGTGGGGCTCGATCCCAGGACCTTGGGATCATGACCTGAACCGAAGGCAGATGCTTAACGACTGAGCTACCCAGGTGCCCCAAAACATCTTATATTTATAATAATCTATTTTAAGCTGGTAACAACTTAACTTAAAATGCATACTAAACTGCATTTTTTTTTAAAAGATTTTATTTATTTATTTGACAGAGAGACACAGTGAGAGAAGGAACACAAGCAGGGGGAGTGGGAGAGGGAGAAGCAGGCTTCCCATGGAGCAGGGAGCCTGATGCAGGGCTCAATCCCAGGACCCTGGGATCATGACCTGAGTTGAAGGCAGACGCTTAACGACTGAGCCACCCAGGCGTCACCTAAACTGCATTTTTACTTTCACATATTTTATGTTTTTGATCTCACAATTTACATCTTCTAGTCTTGTTTTTCAAATAACAAATTATTAGTTATAGTTTTTTTTTTTTACTACTTTTGTCTGCTAATCTTCATACTAGAGTTATAAGTGATTTACCCATCACCATTACAATATTAGAATAGTCTCAATTTAACTATATATTTACCCTTGTCAGTGAGATTTATTACTTTCATATGTTTTCCTGTTACTAATTGGCATCCTTTTGTTTCAACCTGAGGAAGTCCCCTTAACATTTCTTGTAAGTCCAGTCTAGTGGTGATGAAATCCTTCAGCTTTTGCTTATCTGAAAAATTCTTTGTCTCTCTCTCAATTCTGAAGCACAACTTTGCTGAATAGAGTATTCTTGGTTGCTAGTTTTTGTCTTTCAGCACTTTCAGTGTATTATGCCACTCCCTTCTGGCCTGTAAGGTTTCTGCTGAAGAATCTGCAAGTAGTCTTTTGGGGTTTCCCTGGTATAGAATGAGTTGTTTTTCTCTTGCTGCTTTTGAGATTCTGTCCTTTTCTTTAACTTTTGACAATTTAATTATAATGTGGCTCAGTGTGTGGCTTTATTTAGATTCATCTTATTTGGAACTTTCTGGGTTTCCTGGATCTGGATTTCTCTTTCCCGATGTTAGGGAAGTTTTCAGCCATTATTTATTTGAATAAGTTTTCTACCCCATGCCACCCCCTTTACTCTATCCTCCCCACCCCCCACTATTTTCCCTTCTGGGACCTCTATAATGTGTATATTGGTCTGCTTCACAGTGTTCCATAAGTCTTTAAGCTGTCTTAATTCTCTTAAGTCATTTTTTCTTTCTGCTCCTTTGTTTGGATGAATTCCACTGCCTTCTTCTTGGGTTCACTGATCCTTCTTTCCAGCTGATCTAGTCTGCGGTCCAACCCCTCCCTCTATTGAATATTTTAATTCAGTTATTATATTCCTCAGCTCTGTGATTTCTGTTTAGTACTTTAAAAATATATTCTATTTCTTTGTTGAAATTTTCACTTTGTTCATGTTCTCTTGACCTTAGTGAGCACCTTTATGACTATTATTTTGAACTCCCTACCTAGTAAATCACTTATGTTTCTTTCATTAAGGTCTGTTTCTTGCGTTTTTTCTTGTTCTTTTGTTTGGAACATAGTCCTCTGTTTCTTCATTTTCCTTCACTCCCTGTGTTGGTTTCTGTGCATTAGATAAAACAGCCACCCCTCCCAGTGTTGATGGAGTGGTCTTGTGCAGAAAATGAACTTTATCATTCAGCCTTATCCAAGCTCTTGGGTTTCTTAAACCTTTGTGATTGTCTAAGCACCTTCTTTGTTTTTAGTGGGTCCCAGGAGTTGAAGGTGTGTCAATCATGTGGGTATTTTCTTGGTCACCCAATGTGTAGGAGTCACTTAGCTAGTTTCTAGGTTTCTTTCAGAGGGAATTGCTTCAAGTGTAGCTGTAGATTTGGTGTGTCTGTGGGAGGAGGTGAGTTCAGGAAACTCCTGCATCACCGTCTTTGATTAGTACGCTTTCAAGATCCTTTTCTCATTCAGCTCCTCCATGAAAGCCTTTCCTGAATCCCCCAGACTGTGGCAGCAACGTCTTGGTGCATCATGCATCTTAGTTTGATTCTATTGTACTGAGCACACTACTTTCAAAGGAAAGTGCTTAAGAAATATTTGCCCCTTCAGCAGAGACACCGTCCAGAAAGGCACTCCAGCACCCCTACAGGTAGCCCTTGGTGAAAAGTTTCCTACTGTAATTTTGGGGAAGGTGAATTATAATCAAGGACTTAAAATTACACAATGATAATTGGGGGAGGGAAGGGAATTAGTAAATTATGTCATTTAATACTTGGGAGATTTTTCATAAGAGTTTGTTCTGTAGGGTATTGGTAAAGAAAAAAATATTCAATGACACTTGGTAAAAATGGCGAGACAGACTTTATTCAGGACCATTGCAATAGGTATAGGGATTATGGCAATGGGGTTTTACAGGGGGAGAGAGATTGGCATCAATTCCAAATATAGCATGAGCAGGGAGGAATTTAAGCCAAGGATCTGAGTGAGGTTTAGTGGATGGAAAATTACTACGAGGAAACATCACAGATAAGGGGGATTCACGCTAAATTGACCTAAAGGTATTCTTGCTGAAGGCATGCCCGGGTGATCAGACATTATTACCTTGGGGATGCTGAAGGATGAGTAACATGGTCAGATACTCATGATGATCAAATATTGAGAATGGGGAGGGAGAGTTCCGGTTAAACTGACTTCGCAGGGTTTTTGCTAAAACTGGGTTTTACAAGGAAGTTTTCAGATGGGCTTAGAATAAAGTTTGGTCAAGCAAAGACTCGTTGTCAGTATCATTTTAAAAATTATATTTAGTTTATGCTAGTTAAGTTGATCTGTTTGTGGTTTTAGATATTTATTTTCTTTGTTTTGTTTTTAAGCCGAAAGAAAGTGTATTTAGCTTTATCTTATGGAAATTATGAGATGGAGTTAAAACTGCTGGTAGGCTCTTCTGGCAAGGATAAAGGCATTTAGTGCCACCTGGTGGCCATGTCTTCTTACTGCAAAGTTCCCAAGAGCAGCCCTAGAGGAAATTGGCATTTGAACTTTACCAAACCCGGAGAGCACTAAGGATGTGTCATGACAGCCAGAGACACGAACAACTGTACTCTTTCCCCCACTTCCCTCTTTCCCAAGCCTTGAGGTTGAGAAGTAGCAGCTTGCCAAGGGAAGCAGAGTAGTGAAAATGCTGAAGTCCATACCCTCCCCCCCCCCGCCCCTTGATACTGTGGGTTTCTGAGCCTGAAGTGAAAAGCCAGAGAAGGAAGCTTTGTGTTGATTGGAGTACTGATTATTATGTTGGACCGGTCTTTTAAAGGCCATGATGAAGGCCTCTTTATTTCATGGCTAAAAGTGGCTAGACAATCTTTGTTGTTGCTCAGCTTTCACCCAAAGGGCAGGCAAAGTGCAAATCCAAATGGTGGCATTGAAGGGACAAAAAAAAAAAGAAAAAAATTGTGGGTTTCACTTGCATCCTGTTGTGTATAGCTCATTCAGTAAACATGTTTCAAATGCATAAATGTGAAAGGAAAAAAAATGCATAAATGTGAGGAAAAAATCAGTGGGAAAAGAAGCACATGATTCTGCCAAAGAACAGGAAAACTGAATTACATTTGGATTCTGGCTTCTCATCTCACTCATGAACAAACCAAGCTTAAAATCAGGGGATGCAGGAGCCCAAGGTAAAGTTATCAGTAGAGTCTGCTCCAGGATTCATAGTAAACTATTTTTTTTAAAAAGATTTTATTTATTTATTTGAGAGGGATGGAGAGAGATAGAGAGAGAATGAGCAGGGGGAGGGGCAGAGGGAGAGGCAAGCACACTCCCCACTGAGCAGGGAGCCCGATGTGGGGCTTGATCCCAGGATACCTGGATCATGACCTGAGCCAAAGGCAGATGCTTCACCGACTGAGCTACCCAGGTGCCCCAGTAAATCAATTTTTAAAAAAAATCTGAAAAAATTCTCAAGTCCATTATAGCCAGGACTCAAGTGGAATCTAGTTCTGGCCTACTGACCCTGACCCAACCATGGTTAGAAGAGCTATTTCTTTTTGATCTCTCTTCCCCTCCCCGTGGGTCTTTTGCAGGCACTGCAGGCAGGCATGGAGCCTGGTTCTTCCCTAGCCGTCATCCTCCTTTCTTTTCTATGCGCCCTCGGTCTTCTGCTTCTGTTCCCCCAAATAATGCCTACCCTTTGTACATGGCGTAGCAGTCAGCCAGTGTTCACACCCACTGGCTTAGTAAGTCCTTTCTGCCCGCCCCCCCCCCCCAAGGCATTCTATCTCCATTTACATGGGAGGGTCCCCAGGGCAGGGGCTGACATGCCCGAGGCCATCACACACCTGTAAGCGGCAGGGCCAGTGGGAGGCCAACTCTGGGCCTCTCTCCTTTATATTTACTGCCCTAACGTCTCTGCCCTCTTTTTCTGGCTTTCCGTTTTGGACTATGACCATATTTTTGACTTTTTTTTTTTTTTTTTTTTTGGTGTGTGTGTGTGAAAGTTTTCAAGACGCCCACGAGTGGAAACTGTACTCCCCCCAGCCAAATCAAACTCCGCCAGATTCCTTACAGCTGTGTGCCGTTGAAATGACTAATGAAAGCACCTTCTGCCGCTGGTGGAACTTTCACATCGGGCACTGTTGCTGGTGCTCACCAGGACCCGACCCCGCGTATTTACATACTGGATGTCACCCCAAAAGCCCCCGACCAGGGGATTTCCGGGATGTAATAAGAACGTCGCTCGGGGCCTTGGAAGGTGCACTGTCTGAGCACTCGTCCTGCAGGGAAGGCGGGGTAGCATTTCGGACCCCACCCCTCCCTCACCAGGCTCTTCTCCTGGGGAGATGCCCAGTTCAGTCACCGGCCCATCGGTGGCAGGACCGTGCCTGCTTGCCAAGTACTGAGGTGCTGGGAATACCAGCAGGAGGAATTTGGGGCCCCTGGACACCCGGAGCTTGGTGCCTGGCTAAGGCATGAGACCCAAACACTCTGATAAGTTCAATCCATAACACGGGTAAAAAGGGGGCATTCTGGGAGTTCATTTGAGGGGTGCCTAACTTAGCAGTGACCAGGGGAGGCTTCCTGGGGTTTGTCATGACTGGGCTGTCTTCGACATTTTTTAAAAAAAGTCTTTTTTTCTTAAAAATAAGAAAATCTAGTTATAAAGGTAATACATTCAATTGAAATTAATTTAAACCTCATAGAAATATGTTCCTTTAGAAAAAGTTGGGGGAATGAAGAAGAAGAAGAAAGAAAACTTGATTTGTAGGATTTCTACTCAGTTGGTGCTGTGGCTTTCTTCCTGAAAAGTTGTATGTGTGTGTGTGTGTGTGTGTGTGTGTGTGTGTGAGTGTTGCGCAGGTGTGCGTGTGTAAGGGGGTGGAGTAGTGTCCTAAAGAGGGAGGTGAAGACTCTAGGGAAGGCCTTGTCCCTGTGGCCACAACCAGCCCGAGTGAGAAATCAGCCAGCCACTTACTCAGTACCCACCTGCTATGGGACTCTTGTTTTTCTGACCTGATTTTCCAGGTTTGGGTCTTGGCTCTTCCTGTCCAGTAACTTCAGAGTCTCGTCTGTGCCCACTCTCCAAACAGTATATCAGGGTGTTTTTCTATGTGAAAAGGATCTCTCCCTGAAAAGAATGATAAGACCTGGTTTGAGATGTCAGTTTGTAACCTGCCACAATGCCAGGAAGAGCTCGCATTTACTGAGGACTTTCTGGGCTGAGAGCTTTATTCCTTCATAACATTAATGCTCACAAGAACCTTCTGAAGCAGGTGTTTCATCACTCCCATTTCACAGATGAGGCAAGTAAGGCTATTCCTTGCTCAGAACGCATGGCTAAGAGTTGGCAGAGCCTGGCCTCAAACCCAGGTCTGCATGACTCCTGAGTCTACGCTCGTGAACATGATCCTCCCCTGCAATCTTTCTCAAGCATATTTGGCCCCAGAAGTGTTTTTAATTACATGACCCTCATCTCTGGGCATTATTATTACCATTCCATGGGTCACAATGTGGGAAATGGTGCCCCAGGGAAACACTTTGCCCCACCCGACAGAGATAATAGCACAATCTCAGTGCTCAGTTGATGTTTCACAAAATGGGTGCTGAGGATACTTACCTCCCACCAGGGATGTGTGTGTCTTAAAAAGAACATTTGTAATGTCATTGAAGAAATGAAGCAGCGTTTTGCCTGGAATGACAATGAAGATGCCGGTGGCTACTAGGTACAGAGACCCCCCCAAACCCCAGTCCTGGGGGGGGCAAAGCTCTGCACGCTAAAATGGGGCTCAGCCGGCCAAGGGAGCCTGCTGGAGAAGAGGGGTCAGAGCTTGACTAAAGTTTGTTCAACGAAGGCGTTCTTGTTAGCATTCCGGAAGCTGTGCAAGAGGCAGGACCTAGACATAGGACTCAGAAAGATGCGAGTCAGGAAGGGTGTGGCAGCCATGGGCACAGCTGGAGCTCAGCTAGGCACCAGTGGGTGTCTCAGGGCTCCTACAGCCACTGAAGGGCTGACCTTTGGACAGTCACACAGGCTTCCTCCCATTTTTGTTTATGTCTTACTGCATCCACATAGTTTCATCCAGTGCTTTGCAAGCTTGCATTTCCAGGATTTCATACTTTCTACCCTCATTGAGACTGGAGAGCACAAAGGTTTTATTTACCTTGCACAAGGGTTTTAACCTCTTCACAAAGGAGCGATACCTTTTATTGACTGAGTTGTGTCCCCCCGCCCATTCATATATTGAATCCCTAACCCCCATTGTGACTGTTTGGAGATCGGGAACTCTAAGGAGGTAAGTAAGGTTGAATGAAGTCCTAAGGGCAGAGCTGTAATCTGATAGGACTGATCCTTCTAAGAAGAGGAAGGGACTCCACAGAGGAAAGGCTGTGGAGACACCGGCAGGTGGGAGTTGGCTGGAAGCCAGGAAGAGACGCTCACCTGAAACTGAAGTTTCAGCACCTTGATCTTGGACTTCTTGCTTCCAGAACTGTGAGAAAATCAATTTCTCTTGTGTAAGCCACCCAGGGCCAAGTAGCATAAACTAAGTCTGGTTGACTGAGACTGAAAACGAACTACTAAAAGGATACTGAATCCAGTCAGGAAGACTGGAGCCGCAGTGTGGGGTCTCATTAGGCACATGTGTAGAAGGGTGTGTGAGGACCACAGAGACACACTACAGGACACTGGGTGCTGCCGGCGGCTCTGACATCTCCAGCCCTGGACTGAGCCAGCAAGATGGGGGACCATCTTGCAGAATGAACATGCCTGCGGTCCCCGTAGTTCAGGAGCAGCACTATCTCCTTGGTAGCGCCTAAATTACCCAACTGCTACCTTCTAGCTGCAAGGAAGCCTGGAAAACTGAGCATGGGGCATTTTCAGCATTGACAGTGCTCCCATCGAGATTCATAAGGTGGGGGAGCTTTCCCAAACAATAAAGGGAGATTCAAAAATGCCAGTTGGCCAACAGGAACGAAAAGTTTCTCCACAGATAGGGAATCTTAAAGAGCCCCAAAATAGAGAGTATAGCTTCACTCATAGCACCAAGAACCAGAAATTGGAAAGCCAGGAGCTGGGTTACCCTGCCTGTGTCTCTCTGTAGTCTTTCTTTCTCTCTGTCTTCCTGAGGACTGGGTTTCCTGATCCGCTTGCTCATGGTGAGGGTCACTTCCTTCCTGACTGTGGGAAATTAGTTGCCTGTCTCCTCTGGGACTTCTGTTTCTTCTTCTTCCAGAAATCCTTCCCTATTCCCTTTTGAGGGTCCCTTCTCTGTCCATTTATGCTCTGGGTAGCTCCAGCACCAGCTCTAGGAAAGAACCACATGACCCAGGTCCAAGCTAATCATTGTATTGCCTGGCCACAGCAAATGATCCAGGGATGGACATGTGACCTAAGACAGCCTGGCACTTTAAAAAATTGAACTATAACTGGGATGCCTGGGTGGCTCAGTCAGCTAAGCGTCTGTCTTCGGCTCAGGTCATGATCCTAGGGTCCTGGGATTGAGCCCCATGTCGGGCTCCCTGCTAGTGGGGAGCCTGCTTCTCCCTCTCCCTCTGCAGCTACCCCTGCATGTGTGTACTCTCTCTCTCCCTTTCTCTTTCTCTGTCAAATAAATAAATAAAATCTTTAAAAAAATTGAACTATAACTTACATGTAAAATGCATGAATTTTAAGTGTATGACTCAATGAATTTTACATATTTATACACCTGTGGAACCACCACCAAGATGGAGGACATCTCCAGCAGCCCCAAAGGCTCCCTTACACTCTGTCAATACTCCATCCAAAGATAATCACTAGTCTGACTTTCATTACCATAGATAGAAATCTTACCTTTTTTGAATGCCATTTAGATGGAATCATACCGTATATATAATCTTTGGTATCTGGCTTTTTTGCTCAACATTATGTCTATGAGATTCATCCAAGTTGTTTTTACAGTGTTGGCTTACTCAGTTTCACACCTACATGGTATTCTATTATATGACTTTTACCACAATTTATCCATTTTACCATTGATGGACGTTTGGGCTGTTTCTGGTTTGACATTATTAAATAATGTTGCTACGTACTTTACTGTATATATCTTGGCAGATACAAGCACTCATTTCTTCGGGTATATATCAAGAGTGGAATTTCTAGGTCATAGAAAAAAATACATAATTTTAGTAGGTATTACCAAATAGTTTCCCAAGTGACTGTACCAATTTACACATTTGCCAGCAATATATGAGAACTACAGTTACTCCACATGCTTGCCTATACTTACTGTTGGCCTTAGAAGTTGTGGCCATTTTGATTGGATATCACAGTATCACATTGTAGTTTTAATTTGTATTTCCATGATGACTAATGGTGCTGAACACTTTCATATGCATATTGGCCATTTGGATATCCTGTTTGGTCAAGTAGCTGTTTCTGAAAAACACTGGTTGTTAGTCTTTTTTTTTTTTTTTTTTAATTGACTTCCAGCAATTCTTTATGTATTCTCAATGCATGTATCCTTTGAGTCCAGATACAGATATTTGCTTGATAAAATGTATTGCAAACATGTTCACCTACCCAATGGTTTGCATTTTCAGTTCCTTGATGATGTACTTTGAGGGACATAAGCTTAATGTATTAATATTTTCCACAGTTATTGCTTTTTAACTTGTTCTGTTTAAAACACTGTCATGGAGTTTATATACCACAGGATTTTGGAAATTACTTGAAAACACTCTCTTATATTCTGGATTCAGAAACCAGGGTAAGGATATGGTAAATAATATTCTTGTCATCCTAACTGGGGCAAAACCACTGGTAAACCAGAACCCAAGCTAAAACCCAGGTCTCCTGGATTGAACCCTCACCCGCTACCTGTAGTCTGTCAAAGAAAGACCAGAAGGGTGGTGATGAATGACATCACTTTCGGTTCAGGCCTACGGTAGGCTAAGGTAGATGGAGGTTTTCCTCTCTTGCTTTGACCCTGGGCAAATAGAAAGTGAGATCCCGTCTGGTCTGCAGTGGCAGAGACTTCAGGAAGTCCACACAAGTCAAAGGGCCAAAGTAGATGGGTGTCAACAGGTAGAATTCAGAGGGACTTCCCCGAGGTCCTTCCTGTCAAAGAAAGAAACATTAGAGATCTTTGTGAAGAGAAAAACACCTCAAGGACTATTCCAGACTGGGTAATGTCTCCTTGGTGGGGCTGCTACGCCTTGGTTTTTAGGACACTGGGCTCCATCCCACTGTGGCCAGTTGCAGGAATCTGGGATTGAAATCCGGATGCTTCAAGCAAGTCCTAGGGGATGGCTCAGTTCCAGGGAGCAGCAGGGTTTTCTCATTGGCAGCCAGAGGGAGGTGATGGACATTTGGATGCGTTGGTGTTCACCAATGAGTGGAAGATCAGCGATGGGATGATGACTCCACAAGGCCTTTTCTGACCTCCTCTTCCGGCCTCTGACTCTCACCACCTGACTGCAACAACCAGCACCACACGGGTTCCCTTAGACATGCTCACGACTCTCAAAGTGTCACTGGAGTCTCTATACCGACAATAGACATATTTTGAATGTCCCCTCACACGATTAGAGGAATGCAGCACATTTCAGAGTGGTTCCTAAAATCAGATGTGTGGACTGATGCCAGGCTGTGTAAGAATTATCCTTGTGGGTCTTGGCTTGGGCCTGGGACCCTGGCATCTTTTTTAAGCCGGTCCAGGTGAGCACAGTAACAGATGATTCTGGAAATCATTTTGCTACTTAGTGCTTGGGCTCTGACAGACCAGGGTTTCAATTCTGCCTCTGCTTTACCCCTTAACAATTGTACTTTCTTGCCCACAAATAGCCTTTTGAGCCCTCAGTTTTCTTGTCTGCAAAATGTGGAATAATAGCAATATGTACCTCATGACTTTGTTTCTCCGAGTGAGTGAGGTAATGTGAAGCTCTTAGAGCTGAAGCCCAGAGCTTGTCGCTCAGTGAGTCACAATCACATGTGTTACCGTCATTATTATTATCAGTCTGACACGTCTCTCTCCTCTCCTCTCTCCGTTCTCACGGTTCCTTTTTATGCCCTAACTGCATATTCACATTGCTTAGTTACATAAAACCAACTGCCCACACTACATTTTATTTAATACAAAGAGAACAAAGAACACATTATTATTTTGTTCTTATCGGTGAAAAAAGAGGACAGAGAAAGTGACATGATTTGACCCATATCCCCTAACTTGTAAGTGTCAGATCTGTGGTCTCAAGCCCAGACTGTGGGTTCTGCAGCCAAGAAGGATGAATTGGAGAGAAATGCTGCAAAGGGGTGCCTGGATGGCTCAGTCCTTGGGCGTCTGCCTTTGGCTCAGGTCATGGTCCCAGAGTCCTGGGGTCGAGCCCCACATCAGGCTCCCTGCCTGCTTCTCCTTCTCCCACTCCCCCTGCTTGTGTTCCCTCTCTCGCTGTGTCTCTCTCTGTCAAATAAATAAATAAAATCTTAAAAAAGAAAAAGAAAAAGAAAAAAATGCTGCACAGCTGCGGGAGGAGACACCGTCTACTCACACCTGCTCGGCTTCAGGTTCTATGTCTTGAGCGTGTGCGTCATTGCAAAGAAGCTCAATTCATCGCCCGCTCAGTTTTAACAGATCAACTCTTTGCCACAAAGGGGAAGCGAACAGATGAAATGAAGGTTCATCCTTAACGCCTGGCTGACCAGGCGAGGCCACCGAGCCACGTTAGAAACGCGGAGTTGCTGCCCCGCATTTGAACCCACGTTTCAACCAGGTCACGAGGTTGACGTCTGAGAAGCAGTAAGAGGAGGCAGGACCCCCCAGGTGGGGTAAAGGGGTCCAAGCGCTTGCACGGAGCAGTACTTTCCCGATTGAGGGAGTTGGGATTTCCAGGGGAGAGCGACACCATTGGTGAGGAGGACACTTCGCTCGTGGCAGGTCACACAGTAGAAGCGTTCCTTCTTATTCTTACCCACATCCCTGTGCTTCCCGTCACCAGTGTCATTCCGATAGCAGCCCCGTGGGGCCTCACTGAGACATGCTCATGACTGTGGAAGCATCATCGGAGTCTTCATAGTGACCAAGTCCCTTTCCAGTGGGCGTCTTCGAATGCTTGAACCTTTCCTCACATGATTGAGGAAGGCGGGAACAGTGTAGTAGTAAAATTGGATTCGGATAGGCGTCTCCCACATCTGCGAGTCAAGATGACACGGTTGCTGATGAGTATGTTTTTGTTGTTGTTGTTGTTTTAACTGTTCTGGGTTCCAGGGATCTTCTTCCTTGAATTTCTTTGAACCACAGATTTTCACTGTTGATTCGCGAGTGTGACATGTGCAGCTCCCCCGAAGTTGTCATCGTCTAGTGTTTATGGTGGTTTGTGGATTTTTTTTTTTTTTAAGATTAGGGACTATGTCTTTTTTTTTTTTCACTTAAATTTAAATTTTATTGAAGTATAACATGAATACAGAAAAGAGCACAAAGCTTAAGCATAGAGCTTGAGGGAATGCATAAGGATGCACCCTCCTGCACCCAGCACCTCAGTCAGGAAACAGAATGCTAAAACTGCAAAAACTCCTCACCGCTCTCTTAAAGTCACTACTTCCTCTTTCTCCTCCCACCAGGGGGACCAGAGTCCTCGCTTCTCCAACATACATTTGCTTTGTATGCGGGAACCATATTTTTATGTCAGAAAAAAAAATACTTCATTTATGACATATTATAAAATTCTAGAAGCATATGTTCTTCAGGAAATACACAACACTTGGGTTACAAGTTCTGTAGTCCTTGGCTTTACTCGTAAAAGTTGGATTTTCAATTTAATTTTGTCTTCTTATATTGTAATAATTTCAAACTTAGAGAAAACTTGTAAGAAGAGAGTAGTAATTTTTCTCTTGAATCAACTGAGGGGAATTTGCTGGCACTGATGCTCTGTCCCCGCCCCCTCCCCCCAATATTTTAGTGTATAGTTCTTTCACACAGGACGTCCTTCTACATAATGATAATACAACCATCAAAATCAGCAAAATAACATGCATACATTATCACCGCTTAATGTGAGGACACCATTCAAGTTTCGCCAACAAGTCTGAGATCACATACTGCATTTAGTTGCCGTGTCTCCTTGGTATTCAAAGTGGGAGAGTTGCTCACTCTTCCCTTGACTTTCAGAACCTCCACACTTTACAAAATTACAGGGCAGTTATTTTGTTAAGTGTACCTCAATTTGATTTTATCGGATATTTTTTCATAATTAGAGTTAGGTAATGCTTTTTTATTTTAGGCAGGAAGATCACAGAAGTGATGGTCTTCTCATTGCCTCCAATAGGTGGTGCCCAATTTTAATTTGTCTTATTAAAGGTAATATTTACCTTGATCACTTGACTAAGAGTATCTGCTAGGTTCCTTTATTGTAAAAGTATTCTTTCCCCCTTTTTACTTAGTATTTTATGGGAGGTGTTTTGAGACCATTTATATATCCCATTCTATATCAAACATTCACCCATTAGTTTTAGCATCCATTGATTATTATTTTTTTTATTCAGGTATAATGAACATAGTGTTATGTTAGTTTTGGGTGTATAATACAGTGATTCAATAATTCTGTACATTACTCAATGCTCAGATTCAATAATTCTGTACATTACTCAATGCTCACCATGATAACTGTACTCTTAATTCCCTTCACCTATTTTATCCATCCTCCCATCCACCTGCCCTCTGGCAACCACAAGTTTGTTCTCTATAGTTAAAAGTCTGGTGTGTTTTTTCTTTTTATTTGTTTCTTTTTTTCTTTGTTTTGTTTCTTAAATTCCACATATGAATGAAATCACATGGTATTTGTTTTTCTCTTACTGACTTATTTCACTTAGTTTTATACCCTCTAGATCCATCCATGTTGTTGCAAATGGCAAGATTTCATTCTTTTTTATGGTTGAGTAATATTCTGTTATATATATATAACAGATATATATATATCTCACATCTTCTTTATCCATTCATCTATGGATGGACATTTGGGTTGCTTCCATATCTTGACTACTGTAAATAATGCTGCAGTAAACGTATAGGGGTGCATGTATCTTTTCAAATTAGTTTTTTCATTTTGTTTAGGTAAATACCCAGTAGTGCAATTACTGGATCATATGGTAATTCTATTTTTATTTTTTTTGAGGACCCTCCATACTGTTTTCCACAGTAACTACACCAGTTTGCATTCCCACCAATAGTGTATAAAGGTTCCTTTTTCTCCACGTTCTCACCAACATTTGTTATTTCTTGTGTTTTTTCATTTTAGCCATTCTGACAGGTGTGAGGTGATATCTCATTATAGTTTTGATTTGCATTTCCCTGATGGTGAGTAATGTTGAGCATCTTTTCATGTGTCTGTTGGCTATTATGTCTTCTTTAAAATAATGTCTATTCCTGTCCTTTGTGCAATCTAGTGATTATTCTTGTCTGAACCAATGTTATTATGATGGTTGCCAGATAGTTATTTTCTAACTTAATCTAATCATTCATTCTATATTTATTAGTTGGCATTCTCCTGTAAGGAAAAAATTTCTCTTCTTATCAAAATTAATTAATTAACTAATTTATTCATTTGCATCAGTATGGACTCATGGATACCTATGTTATTCACTGGGTTCTAATCTCTTATCATCATTATTTATCAAACCTGTCATCAAATTGTTCCCAATTTGGCAGTGTCCCTATCATTCTTTTAGTACTTCCTTACTTTCTGGAATAAGGTATTCTAAGAGCGTCTTGTAACTCTCCTGCCATTTCTTCTGAGGGCCCTACTTCCTTTTAAAGGAGAATGGTGTTTAGAAATCAAAATGTGGATGCTAGGTATGTTTAGTGTTATTGGAATGTCACTGCTCCCAGCTTCTCTCAATGGCTAGAGCTAAGGAGCACATACACACATACTCTACTCAGGCTTCGACAACCTGCACTAAGCTGTGAGGTCACTCTCCTCATCTGCTCCTGCTCTACTATCCTGCCTTCCTGCTCTTGCCATCTGCCCAACCTACAGCTAGATCCTCTCGTCACCCTGCTCAGAACCTAATATCCTTCACCAGGCTGCTGTCACTGTCTCTCCACACAGTCACCCTCCTTCCCCATTACCATGGCCCACTCTTCTCCAATTCCCCTTCAAGGCTTCCATACCCTGGAATTCCACCTACCATGCTCAGCCCCTTTGAATAACTTTTGATTATGCAGGATGGAAGGCAGGAAAGCAGAGATGGTCACAGGGCCAACCTCTCCATCAGGTACAGTAGACACAGTTCTCAGGGCCCATGATATTTTAGGGGCCCACAACAATGTCGCAACTTTAATTTCTTTTAAATTCAGAAGAAATAATGAACATACTAATGAACCCAACCTGAATTAAATTTATTTTTATATCAATGCAAAATAAAATGTTTAATTTTTTTAAAGGTATGGAAGAGAATTTATTTAGCTTTGTGAGGTTTTACTTTCACAATAAGACATACCCTTGGCACTGTAAGACCCTATTACAGTTTCATAAATTTCCCTAATAAGGTAAATATTCAGGTTGATTTTATGAGGCTTTCAGACATTAAGTTTGAGAAAGTTAATGGTTATCAGAATTTGCACAGATGATGACAATCAAAACAGTAAATAAAATCAAAGACTAAGACTTAACACCCCTAATAACATAGTAAATTGCAATTTCTAGTCAACATCTATTCCTGTGTTATATTCATTTTGATATCTTATTTTCCATTTTATACTCTGGTGTTTTCTTCTGAATATAGGTACAAATAATCTTTTGTGTTAACTCCCACTTTTAATACCACAAAGTCACCTGGTTTACCTTGGCTATCTTTTTATCATTTAGTGTAGGATACACTTTTTAAACTAGTTACACTCTAGTAACTTTGTGAATGAAAAAATTTTAAGAAAGCTAAGAACAAATAATGGAGTCATTCTTTCACTGGGTCTCATCCAGTTTCAGGAAAACCACTTCCCAAAAGCAGCAGTTCTGTATGATAAATCTTCCTGTGTCTAAACAGAAACTGAACGAAAAGTGAAATTATGGGAATCTATGATAGTTTACTAGATATTGTGTGCTTTTAACAGCTCAACACTGGTAATACTTGATAATCAAGAGTAAAGTAATAGGCTAACATTGGAAAATGTATACTTTAATAAGTATATGAACAATTAGGTAAGCGTGTAGAGAAGCTGACCAAGCTACATATATTAGGAAATGCCAGTGTCCATCTAAATTTTCTGTATTTCATTTTTTTAAGAGAATATTTATTCAAGTTGTTTAATGTGTAATTTCTCATGTGCCATTTTGGAAGTCCTTTATTGTAAAGACTCTTCTTTTGTCTGATGACCAACAGCAGCCACAGTGTCAGTGATTATTCTGGACCTCCACGGTGGATAAATTCAATTTCTTTTTGGGACACAAGTTTCCTTCTGTATTTCTGTCCTGAGGTACTGTTTTTATTATTTCTGCAGTGTCTGGTGGACCCTGATGCACCAGCCACGCTGGTGATTTACTTCCATCAGAATGCTGTGAAGTTGAAGAGGAGTGAGGTGGTAGTCCTGTTGATCTCAAAACTTCTGATACATTGGGTTTAGGGTTGTCTCTTCTGTCAGGGGATCTTATTTATTATTATTTTTTATTCTTATGTTAATCCCCATACATTACAACATTAGTTTTAGATGAAGTGTTCCATGATTCATTGTTTGTGCACAACACCCAGTGCTCCATGAAGAATGTGCCCTCCTCAATACCCACCACCAGGCTAACCCATCCTCCCACCCCCCTCCCCTCTAGAACCCTGTTTGTTTTTCAGAGTCCATCGTCTCTCATGGTTCGTCTACCCCTCCGATTTCCCCCGCTTCATTCTTCCCCTCCCGCTACCTTCTTCTTCTTCTTCTTTTTTTTTTTTCTTAACATATATTGCATTATTTGTTTCAGAGGTACAGATCTGAGATTCAACAGTCTTGCACAATTCACAGCGCTTACCAGAGCACATACCCTCCCCAGTGTCTATCACCCAGTCCCCCCATCCCTCCCACCCCACCCCCCACTCCAACAACACTTAGTTTGTTTCCTGCGATTAAGAATTTGTCAGGGGATCTTATTAATGGAGTATGTGACTCGACGACCTGAATGACCCTGCTGGCAGGTGCCATCTCACTGCCCTCATGACCCAAATTAATTTTTATGGAAGAAGGGAAGTAGCAAGGCCTTATGAAAGTTACAATGCAGCCTTGCTGCCTTGATTAGTTTCGTAGGTCCAGCTCCTTGTAGGGTTTCTGGAACATAGTATATACTCAATAAATGTGAAATAAATGAATGATTAAGTGGCCAAGCATTGGGGCTTGTATTTCTTGTTTTTCCCATGGCAGACAAGAATAGAGCAGAAAAAAAAATTCATATTTGTTGATGGCCTGTTTACCAGAATGAGTGTTTGCTTTCCCCCAGTAGTTCAAAGCTATCTATATATTTATCCATTAATTCAAATCTTTACAGACTACCTATTATGCACATGGCTCTGCTCCCTTTGTGCGTCAGGATGGAATTGTGGAATGTCTACTTTAGTCTTAGGAGAACAAGGTGTATCTATAAGAACAAAGTCCTGAACTAATCAGCCAGTGTGGGAATTGAACTGACTCCACCTCCCTGGGAGAGCCCTCCAAAACACGGGGCTCGAGCAGGTCAGAAATGTGCTGAGATAATCCTCCAGCTCCAGCAATACATGTCCTTACTCCATGCAGCCTTTTCTATAATGTTGACACGAGCCAACTTCATCTTTTCTCAGTATGAGCCACTGTTAAAAATGTTCACACCGTCCAAACTGGTTTAGTTCCTAGTGCTGTCAGTTGCTTTTTAAACAATAATAAAATCAAGTCTAAGGCTCATGTTGAGAACTTGGTTTTATTGGTGTTGTACAATGTGAGATGGATGAGATATTTGGGGCCAGAATTGTTTACCATCTACCATTTTTGTTGAAAACTTTCTTATTCTAATCTAACTAAATTAAATGAATCATAATTCAGAAAGTGGATGAAGTTAAATTTTCCTCTGTGCTGACTATGAAAAGTACTTGACAAACACAATAATAACATAGACATGATTGTATAAGGAATACTCAATATACTTAAAATAACACATAACTTTCAAGTACCCTCAAGTACTTTGGCATAAAATCTTCCATTCAAACCTTTACTATATTCTAGGTCAGCTGTTGGCAAACTGTGGCCTGGAGGCCACATCCAGCATACTCTCCCTTTTTTTTATGGCCTGTAAACTAAGTATTTTTTAAAAAATGTTTTGAAGTGGTTGAAAAAAATAAAAAGAAGTATATTCTGTGATATGTGAAGATTATATTAAAATTCAAGTTTCAATGTCCGTAAGTAAGGTTTTATTCTACTCAGCTACATTTGCTTATGTATTATCTGTGGCTACCTTTGAATGATGAATGGCAGAGTTTAGTTGCAGCAGACACTATATGGTTCTCAAAGCCAGAAATATTTGCCATCTGAAACTGAACAGAAGAGTTTGCCTTCCCCGGTGTGAGGTCCTTGAGACACAGCAGTGAACAAAACAGAGATCCCTGTGTTGGAGGAGGTCATCAAGAGGGCATGACTTCCAGCTGACTGTGAGCTAGAGCCAGGCAATGGGAGGCTTCTTAGTCCCTCCCTGTCCTTGGAATGTACTTTTCCAAGGGCCATTCCCATCGTTGGAGCTGTTTCAGGGACACAACTTTAAAAAAGTAATGTGTTGTTTATTTTTTTTTTATTTTTTATTTTTTTTAAAGATTTTATTTATTTATTTGAGAGAGAGAGAATGAGATAGAGCACGAGAGGGGGGAGGGTCAGAGGGAGAAGCAGACTCCCCGCCGAGCAGGGAGCCCGATGCGGGACTCGATCCTGGGACTCCAGGATCATGACCTGAGCTGAAGGCAGTCGCTTAACCAACTGAGCCACCCAGGCGCCCCAGTAATGTGTTGTTTAAAAAAAAAAAAAGGTAATGTGTTATTGAGACCATTTGGACTATGTATGTGACAGAACCCTGTTAAGGCCTCTATATAAACTTTTAAGATTCTGGCAGGTGGGGATGAAGACCTACTCATCTTGTTGTCGCCCAAGACAAGCCTTGTATGTAAACTCCCTTGCTTGTTAAACCTGCCACCTACCAATCCCAAGTGGCCTGTCTCTTTCTTTTGTCTCTCCCTGCCCTCCTTGTATGGGATCCAGGTTTGAATTTCACCCAGAGAACTCCCAAGGTTGCAAACCAACACCCTGCTCTCAGGAAACTTACATTTAAGTAGGGAAAGACAGTAAACATTATATATAATATATTAAAAGGTGATCAATGTGATGGGAAAAAAAAAGTAGAGTAAGGTAACAGGAATGAAGATATTGTTGGGGGGAGGAGGATGTTACAATGTTTTTTTTTTTAAAAGATTTTATTTATTTATTTGCCAGAGACAGACACAGCGAGAGAGGAACACAAGCAGGGGGAGTGGGAGAGGGAGAAGCAGGCTTCCCGCGGGGCAGGGAGCCCGATGTGGGGTTCAAGCCGAAGGCAGACGCTTAACGACTGAGCCACCCAGGCGCCCAGGATGTTACAATTTCGAAGAGAACAATCAGGGTAGAACCTCATTAAAAAGATAGTACTTGAGCAAAGACTTGAAACGGGTGAGGAAGTGAGCCAATGTGGGTGTCTGGGGGGAAAAGCATTCTAGGCAGATTATGGCAGCTCCTCACAGGGTTGTTGTGTAGATTAAGTGAGTAATGTATTTAACTAAAAATAGTGCCTGGCAAATGTTAAATTCTCAAAAAACAGTTCTTTTTTTTTTAGTACCAGCTGGCTGTAGATGCTACTTTCCTCTTTGCAGGGGTCTGCTGCCCTGCGTGACTCTCGGTAGGCAATCACTATAGCAGAGAAAGGCTCTCCTGAGTACAGGGAATCTTGATACCGTAGCTTTATCTGTCCCAGGATTAGCTTTCATCCCTGCAGCTTAGCTTTCAGGGACAGAGCGGTCTTGGAGAATCATGGGCTCAGGAGGTATCATATTTGTGGTCTGCATAATTATAAAATACAGATTCCAGAGTTTGTCATCACACACTGGCAAAGGGACTTGCCCCACCATCACACAATTAGTCAGCAGCAGAGCTTCGATAGGCATGGGGTCTTATGCTTCCAAGTCTAGTGTTCTGTTCCTGGTCTGCACTCTTCGTCCTACGCAAAATCTATTTTTATGCAGCTTATTTTTTCCAGTAAATTTTCAGGTGTGTTTGTGCAGGGACCATGTCTTACTCATTTGTTTTCCCCTTCAGAATCAGGCACCAAACAAACAAAAAACCAAAACCGTTGAAAGAATACTCGGTACCTGAACTTGATGAGCTCTATAAGGCTAGCTAGGCTGATAGATAAGAGACGGCATTTCTAGGGCAAAAAAATTGGGCAGATGATGCAGAACAAACACTTTGTTATCCTTTGTCTTAGTCTGGGTGGTTCTCAAAGTGTGGTTTATGAACCAGCAGCAGCAGCAGCATCACCTGATGCTTGTTAGAAATGCAAACTCTCGGGCCTCAACTTGAACTGACTGAATTTGAAACTCCGGGTGTGGGGCCCAGCAATCTATGCTGGAATAACACTCCAGGTGATTCTGAGGCATGCTAAAGTTTGAGAGTCCCTGGCCTCTCTTTTGTCTTTATGGATCTCTGGCCAGGACTCACCCTGCTCTGCCAAGTGCCTAAGCTATGTGTTGGGTGAGAAAGGAGCTTCTTTTATAAAACTTGGTAATAACCCAAAGGCAGGAAAATCTCTCTGGGGGAAGTTGAGATTGTATCACATTTCCAGGAGGTTTAACATATTTCCTCTGATCGGTGAAGGTGGGAAACACATTGGCATGAAGAATAACCTAGATTAGGTGTTGAAATAAAGGAAGCTTTTAAATTCCTAAAATTTTAACTCTGGTTGGCCTTTGGCTTTGGGAACAGTATGGAATCTGGAAGCTCTGCTCTGATTTAGGCAGGCCACTTGAAACATTCTCTTGCAAAAAAGCAGGAGGTCAATTAATAGTAAGTGACTTTTCCAGAGTCCTACGGCAGATCAGCCTGTAGGAAGCACACGTATTAATCATTCCAGCCTTGCAGGATTGCAGATGTGGTGTACCTTTGGCTGAGGTATGGGAAGAATAACCTAGGAATGCATCTTTGACCTAGGATAAAAGACTCTGAAAAATCCTCCCTGCTCCCCCATATATATAAAATATCTGAGCACAGGAAATGAAACTTAGAATTTGAGACAAATAGTTAAAAATATCTTTGTAAAGAAGACATGGATTTTCAAGACAATATTAACAAGGCAAATACAAACGAACAGTGAGAAGATGACAGAGAGTTCTACCTAGCACAAGCTTTACATCAGCAACATTACAAGGCAAAAATAAAGATGATCTAATCAGGTCTGACAAATGGTTGACCATAAAATCTGACATTATCAATATTTTTTTGAAAAATGGATTTATTTAAAAAAAATCTCTTCCTGCCACGTTAGGAGGACTTGCCTAAACATATAGTAAACCTTCAGGGATACAAACAATAGCATGAGGCCAGCTTGATTAGCAAGATCTTTGAAAACAGACAGAAAACAACCATTTCAGTGCTGTCTGCCTCAGGTCAGTATTTTACAACATTTCACCAATCTCACTCACACATTTTTAGAAGTTATTTTGAAGTTTCTTGCCTGTAACGTCAAAAGACATGATGTACCATGGGGGAAAATTGTATGCTTCCTGCTGAAGTAGACATGTCTGAAATAATTCAAAGGAAAAATGGCATGAAATTAAATTTCATTCTTTGTCAGGAAATACTACTGGAAAATATACAAAAATACCACATGGAGAATTTTGTTGACAAATTGTTCCCTGCGGGATGCTTGTGACACAAATGGATGAAAGTGCAGATGTTTCTCACATGTCTCAGCTAAGTAAGTGCTAGGTTTTGTTTCAGTAGTGGAATTAGGGAAGAACCACATTTCTGAATATATTACCAAGGGAAATAAATACAGATTTCTCAACTGTATATGATTTATTGAAAACATTGTTCTGTGGGGAAAACGCTGGACTACGTAGCTTTTCTGTACTTTTAAACTATCTTCTTTGGGTGAGTTTTCAGAAATGTCACTCTCACCCTTTTCTTCTGTCACACTGCCAACCACAGTGCAAGAAGAATCCCAGGGCCAAGAAATCGGCATGTGTACTCTGCTCGAGGCTTGGACTGTATCCTGGGGGAAAATGGATCAGATTTGTGATATTGGATGGTCAGAGGCTGGAGATGGCAGAGGGCCCAGAAGGAGCCAAGTTGGAGGCAGGGACAGTTGGAAAGCAGGGCAGATGTGCTGGAAGGACAGATGATGACATCCCGAATTAGGGGTATGGGGGATGACTCAGAATGTTGAGTGAGGGTGACAGATGTCAGGAATGACTCCCAGGTTTCTGGCAGTGAGTCAGGAAGCGAGAACATTTGGAATAGATTTTTGGGAACAGACACAGGAGGTAAGCTGAGCTTTCAGTGGATGTTAGCTCCTTGGCTCCCTTCTTACATTTCGCTGTCACAACGTGCCCCCTATCCAGGTATCCTCCCACATCCAGGTAATCTCCCACATCCGGGTAACCTCCCACATCTGGGCTCTGGGCTGGGGAAGTAAAACGGCCTGACCGCAGGAGAGAAACCCCCAAATTTATGAGCTTATGTTTGCAGTTCAACTGTTATATTTGGAGTGAAATTTCTTTAAGAGTTTTAATGGTATTTCATAAGTTTTATGAGAGGTGTTGATGTAGTTTTAGGATATAGGTGAGGTTTGGTGGGGTGAGGTCCAGAGCCAATGACCAAGAAGGAATTCTTGAGACATCTTTGGTGCAAAATGGTGGTTTTATTGAGGCACAGGGACAGGACCTGTGGGCAGAAAGAGCTGCTGCCTCCCGGGGTTGTGAGGGGTGACAGATTATATACTTGGGAGGTGGGGGAGGTAAGGAAAAGGGAGGTTTCAAAAGGATTTTCCTATGTTAGAGAAGGCTCACAGGATACCAGAGGCCTTGGCGTTGTCAAGTTAAGGTTGTTTTTCCCTCTAGCAAAGCAATAACATTAAGATAGTTGGGAGCTTCCTGGAAGAATATCACATATATCCCACCCAGGAGTGGGGGGGTTGGGGGGGAGGTTGCACGGTGTCAGCTTGTGCTTTGTCCTCAGCAAGCCTTCTGTTCCCTCATCAGTGTGTTTATAGTTAAGAATTATGGATGGTATAGTTATAATTTTTAAATATTACACTAAATATAAGGCTTTTCCTCCTAATTTTGCCCAAAGTTTCTTTTCCATCCAAATTGATTTAGCAATTAAGGATGGGCTTTTCTTATATTGCTTGTCTAATCTGAGGAAAGTCTGATTTCTTTGCTTCCTAAAAAGCCATAGAATAAGTTTCTTGTGTGAAAGATATTTCTTCTTCCTACTCTGAGAACTTATCTAAATATTTTAGCATCACTTCTCAATAGATGTGTATTCAGTTAGCAACAATGAAAGAAGAATAAGCTTTTGGGACTTAAGCTAATAATAATACAAATATTAATTACCAGTCGATGAATGCCAGGCAGCATAATATAATTTATACCTATCATTTCTAATCATAAAAATAATACTGTAATGCAGATAGTTGCTTGGGAGAGTAGTAATGGGGTCTACAAATTGCTTCTGTTTCCTTTCCCTTTCTGAGTTTTTTCTGGAAAATGACATAGTAAAACTTGGTTTGGTTATGCAGGAACAGTACTGTGTTTATTAATACTTGTTCAAATTTGGAAATGCTTTCATGTAAAATATCTAATACTTAAGCCTATGAGATAAATAGTAATCTTTATTTGAAAGAGGAGGAAATTGAGACCCACAGGATAAACAAGTTAGCCGTGGAGTTGATAATAGAGCTCAGGGCTTCTGACTACAAAACTGGCTCTTTTCCCACTGCTTTGTCTTTTATATGCACTAGATGAATAATTTCTTCACTGAACAGTGCATAGGCATTCTGGTTGCTCAGGATTTATTACCTGTGGTTCCCACCATGACATTTAAGTGAAGCATTTAAGGCGTTTGCTACATCCTGTATCCTATTTTCTAGGATCTGTCAGCATAGGGGCAAGAATGAAGGAAAAAAAATAAACCCAAATCAACAGGGGTGTGTGTAGAATTCCAGGGGCTTTATGCATCTGGTCCATTAAGAAGGTCATGGCTGTAATATCAGCTGTAATGGGTTACAATTATGGAAATCTATTCTTACTCTCCAGGGTGCACCGGTCTAACATTAGCATCTCGAGGTGCTGTCCTTGTTCTGTTTGGCTTGGGAGGAAGAGCTGCTCAAGATCTTCTCAGGATTCTTTCTACAATGATAGTTCTTATTCGGCAGGTCAGGGCCAATGAGAGCATTTTAATTTTGTTCTCTTAAATTGGAGAAATAGTTAAGGGTATGTGAACTTCCGTGGACTTCTGTGAGGTAACACTGGATTGCATTTATCACCTGATTCCCATACACCCTTGCTCAGACTGGTCGATTTTAGAGTATTACGGGCCTGGGAATTAGCATTTACTCAGGGTTTGTAGCCAACATTTCCCAAAGATTGGGAGGGCCTTTTTTTTAGGTAAATGGCTACAGGCCCATTTGGACAAAGTTATGAAATTTCAAGGTCCTGAGGTTAGAACATTCTGGCTTATTATGATATTTGTTTGCAAAGTCCTGCTTTTATTGTATTTTTGTAACAGAAGTCATTCAAAACCTCTCAGTTTTTATTCTTGGAGGCTCCATGCCCTACGAACCAGAGTTAGACATCTCTGAGTGTCAGGCCACTGGTTACTACAAATATTTCCTGGTGATTGCTTATCATCCTCACTCCATTTAGAGGTTTGTTTAAACTGTTTGGTTGAGTCACCAGTGTGGTTTAGGTTAGACTGACATAGACTGAGAAGAAGGAGCTATCAGAAATGTGGGGGGGCGCCTGGGTGGCTCAGTCGTTAAGCGTCTGCCTTCGGCTCGGGTCATGATCACAGGGTCCTGGGATCGAGCCCCGCATCGGGCTCCCTGCTCCACGGGAAGCCTGCTTCTCCCTCTCCAACTCCCCCTGCTTGTGTTCCCTCTCTCACTGTGTCTCTCTCTGTCAAATAAATAAACAAAATCTTTAAAAAAAAAAAAAGAAACGTGGGGAGAGGGAGGTCTAACCGGATTTCTGCGGTGGTGGGAAGGGAAGGTGATGAGCCACCAGCTCAAGTCCAAGTAGGAACAGGGTCATAGGAGATTCAATCTTGGTCTAAGACCCCCTAAGAGATTTAAGGGGGTAGGAAGCAGTTCTGCACATATAAGGCTGAGATGATATAGGACAATTTTTTTTTCTTTTCGTTTCTTTCTAAAGAAGATGGACTATGCTAGTGGGAAAGCCTTATGTGTGTCAAACATTTTGATGAGTTGGTATATGTTCATTTGGGAAAGGAACCAGAGAGAGAGCAAATCTGGTATGTGCTGGAGAGAGAGAGAGAGAGAAATTTGAAACTGAGGTTGGGGATACATCAACAGGGCGGGAGGAAAAGGAGCCCATGAGACCAGGTGCTGCATAGGAAGGGCTAGAGCAAAAATCCTCGGTTAGCAAAACTGCCTGGAAGGCTGATAAAAGAAATATTAAGTGTAGATTTTTAACATGTTTGCTGTTTGTGTACTCTTTAGTAGTCAAAGTAAGGGGAAGACATGACCAGTTCTATAATTTATAGTTTCTTATGACAGAAGAATGTCAAAATTATGTTGGTAATAATAACATCGCCAAGGGATTCTGCCTTTCCATTCTCTTATGAAGTTGGAAAAGTGCAGAGATTTAGGTTTGAGAAGAGAAATAATTTGGAGGATAAATTTGGTTTTCCTTTAGGTTACCTAAACCTGAACAATAGAGAACAATGAGGACTTCTGTTTTTAGCAATATGGCAGACTAGAAAGTCTGTTACCTCTTCCAAGGCAAAACACTTAAAAATGCTAGACAGATCACAACGGCATCCTTTTCAGCACATAGTTGAATTTATAAGAAAGAAGGGGAAAGTCCAGGGCCGAAACTTGAGAGTAAAATGAAAAATTAGAAGGGTTTGTAGGTCTCAGTAACCAATATGCTTGGATTTTGATGGCCTCACAAGGACTGGAGACAGGTTTTAGGTTCACTGGAGATGAAATTGCTATCTGTGTGGATAAAGCAGAGACATACGGGTGCAGTAACAACAGTGAACAAGGTGGACTAGAAGATAACTACTTTTGGCCACTGACTGAAAAAAGTGTTTCCTGATGAATGGTAACTATAAGACTATTCTCACATGGTCTAGGGGTTCAAATTTATATTGTCCACATGCTCTCATAACATTCAAACCAACAATTTATCATAAAAGAGAATATCTTCTCTTATCATAAAGGAAGCAAGTGACACATCTGGGGGAGTATACCCTTAATCCAGGCCCTTACAAACAAACCACAGAATTAATCCCCAGGATCTTCAGATATTGGAATTAATCGTCTTTAAATATATTCAAGTGAATAAATAAATCAGCAAGGGAACAAAAATCATAACAGAGAAACAAAACCTTACAAATAGAAGATATTAGGTATTTGAAAAAAAAGAATCAGATAGAACTTCTAGAACAATTATAGTAATTGACATTAGAAACTCAGTGGAAGGGTTTTAGTTGCAGAAAAGTGGGTGTCCTTAAATGTCTCAGGAAAATTTGGAAGAGAAAACACAGCATGCTTCCAAGGGCTCTTCTAGAAGGAAGAGTCGGAAAGTGTGGTGAAATAAGGATAACTTTACTTTTTTTTTCTTATTTCAAAATTCTCAATGTGCACAATATATTACCACTTGTAAAAATAAAAATAATATGTAATACATATATATATATGCATGCAATATACAGGAAACTAGTAACCGAGGCTGCCTCTCATGAAGGGAACTCTGTGCCCAGGGGGACGGATGGGTATGGGAGAGATACTTATTTCTCACCGTACATCAGTAGTTCTCAAACTTTTTTAGTGTTAGCTCCCTTTTAGGTGCTAAAAATTAATGAAGTTCCCAAAGAGTTTTTGTTTATGTGAGTAATATATCTATCAATATTTACTGTACTAGAAATTAAAATGAATCTTAAAAATACTTATTTAATAATTCACCTAAAAATAACAATGGGGGCACCCGGGTGGCTCATTTGGTTAAGTGTCCAACTCTTGATTTCGGCTGAGGTCGGGATCTCAGGGTTGTGAGATCGAGCCCCCTTGGGACTCTGAGCTCAGCTCAGAGTCTGCTTGAGATTCTCTCTCTCCCTCTCTCTCTGCCCCTCCCCCATTGTGTGTGTGCACGCACACACTCTCTCTCTCTCAAATAAATAAATAAATCTTGAAAAAGCCCCCAATAAACCCATTATGTGTTAGCATAAAATATTGTTAAATGAAAAATAACTGCATATTCTAAAACAAAATTTAGTGAGAAAAATGGTATGGTTTGACTTTTTTTTTTTTTTTGCAAATCTTTTTAGTGTCTGACTTAAGAGACATCTGAATTCTTGTATTTGTGGCTGTATTCAGTGTTTGTGATATCACACATCTTGAAGTATCTGGAGAAAACCACTGTACACTTGAGAGAGTCTGAGTGAAAAAGGCAAGCAGTATCTTAGTATTATTATGAAAATAGTTTTCGGGGTGCCTGGGTGGCTCAGTCGTTAAACGTTTGCCTTCGGCTCAAGTCATGATCCCAGTACTGGGATCGAGCCCCACATCGGGCTCCCTGCTCGGCGGGAAGCCTGCTTCTCCCTCTCCCACTCCCCCTGCTTGTGTTCCCTCTCTCGCTGTCTCTCTCTCTGTCAAATAAATAAATAAAATAAAATAAAATAAAATATATAGTTTTCATCTCACAGACCTATGAAAAGGATCTCAGGGACCCTAAGAGGTTCCCTAGACTACACTTTCAGAATTGCTTCTGTATAAAATGTTTGAATTCTATACCATGTGCATGGATCAGCATGTCAAAATACATCTAAAGTTACATCCATACAAACATCCATACGTGCATATGCATATATGAATGTATACCTTTAAAAGACTATTTTCTGATCTTTCTGGAAGGCAAAAAGAAAGGTAATTGAGGATTTCTGTGAAACAAGTGCATCACAGTTTTGATATCAATGTTACTATCTCTACCTTTAGAAAGGAGAGGCTAATATATAGCTGATTATTATGTCTAGTATTTCTTAAGAAGATTTTATTTATTTATTTATTTATTTATTTAGAGCACATGTGTGAGCAGGGGGAGGGGCAGAGGGAGAGGATGAGAATCTCAAGCTGACCCAAGTTGAGCGCAAAGCCCGACTGGGGGCTCAATCCCATAACCCTGAGATCATGACCTCATTGGAAATCAAGAGTCTGATGCTTAGCTGACTGAGCCACCCCTGTACCCTGACGTCCAGTATTTACTGGGTGCTTATTATGTACTGGGCAGTGTGCCAAGAATTTTACCTTTCTTCACTTTATTAAGGAGAAACTGAGACTTAGAGAAGTTCAGTCATGTGTCCAAGATCATGCAGCCATTAAAATTTTGCTATGTCCAACTCCAAAGCACATAGCACTCTCAGAAACTGGAAGAAAAATGGTTGTCTTTTTCCTTTGTTCAATTTTTAAAATTGTGTTAAAATACACATAACAGGGGCACCTGGGTGGCTCAGATGGTTAAGCATCTGCCTTTGGCTCAGGTCATGATCCCAGGGTCCTGGGATCGAGTCCCGCATTGGGCTCCCTGCTCCGTGAGAAGCCTGCTTCTCCCCCTCCTACTCCCTCTGCTTGTGTTCCCTCTCTTGCTGTGTCTCTTCTCTGTCAAATAAATAAATAAAATCTTTAAAAAAAATACACATAACATAAAATTTACCATCTTAACCCTTTTTTAAAAAAAGATTTTATTTATTTATTTGGTAGAGAGAGCACAAGTGGGGGTGGGGCAAGGGCAGAGGGTAGAGGGAGAAGCAGACTCTCCACTGAGCAGGGAGCTTGATGTGGGACTCAATCCCAGGACCTGGGATCATGACCTGAGCCAAAAGCAGATGTTTAACTGACTGAGCCACCCAGGCGCCCCCATCTTAACCCTTTTTAAGTGTACCATTTAGTTATATTAAATACTTTCATGCTCTTGGGCAACTATCACCACTATCCATTTCCATAATTCTTTTCATCTTGTAAAACTGAAACGCTATACCCACTGAAAAATTACTATTCTTTCCATCCTTCCTCCAGTCCCTGGTAACCACCCTTCTACTTTGTCTCTATGATTTTGACTACTTAAGTATCTTAAAGTACTTAAGTATCTCATATAAGTGGAATTATATAGTATTAGTTTTTTTCACACAGTAAAATGTCTTCAAGATTCATCCATGTTGTAGAATATATCAGAATTTCTTCCTTTTAAAAGGTAAATAATAATAATACATTATGGACATACTCTACTTTGCATATCACTTCATGGATAAACACTTTGGTGGCTTCCACATTTTAGCTACTGTCAATAATGCTGCTGTGAACATAGATGTACAAATATCTCTTTGAGACCCTGCTTTCAAATTTTTTGAGTGAAATCTGAATAAAGCCTGTAGTTTAGTTAATATTATTGTACCCATGTTCTTAATTTTGACAAATGGACCATAGATATGTTAATAGTGGGGCAAGAGAGTTCCCTGGGTGAACAGAACTCTCTGTACACTTCTGCAATTTTTCTGTAAATTGCAAATTATTATAAAATAAAGGTATCTTTAAATAGTGAATTACAAGCTTTTAATACTTGGCCAGTGATAAATATACCTTTAGGAAGATTCTTCTCATATGTAATCTTTTTCTATTTCAGTATAAGTACATATTGCTATTTTTATCCATTTCCTCTTAGTCATTAAGAACCTCTGCTCTTTACCAGCCATAAAAAATATTCTTTCATGACTTAAATTTTGAGAATTATAACAGCTTTTCACATACCTTTGCATTTTAAATAATTCATATTATTTAATCAACTCAGATTTATGGTTCAGTTTTAATCCCTTTATAGCTATTTGGTCGTATTCTCTGGCAATATTGTCTTAAAGTCACATAGGCACAGCCACCTGACAATCATTATGATTGGCTTTATTTTTTAACTTTATTGAGATATAATTGACATAGAACATTATGTAAATTTAAGGTATACAATGTGTTGATTTGATACACTTATATTTTGCAAAATGATTACCACCCTAGTGTTAGCTAATACTTCCATTGCATCATCTAGTGACCATTTTTTTTTGTAGTGAGAACATTTAAGATTTACTCTCTTAACAACTTTCAAGTATATAATACAGTATTATTGTTATAAGCCCCATGCTGTATGTTAGATCCCCAGAACTTATCATCTTATAACTGAAAGTTGTTCCCTTTGACCACATCTCCGTTTTCCTCACCCCCACCCCCTAGTAATCACCATCCTATGCTGTTTCCATGAATTTGATAATTTTAGATTCCACATATAAATGAAATCATACAGTATTTGTTTTTCTTTAACTTATTTCACTTAGCATAACACCCTCAAGTTCTATCCATGTTGTCACAAATATCAGGATTTCCTTCTTTTCTAAGTGGCTGAATTATTGAATGTATTAATGAAAGTATTCCATTGTATATATACCACATTTTCTTTATCCATTCACCCATTGATGAACACTTGGGTTGTTTTCATGTCTTGGCTATTGTGAATATTGCAGCAAAGAACATGGGAGTGCAGATACCTTTTTGAGTTAGTATTTTCATTTCTTTCATATAAATTCCTGGAAGTGGGATTTCTGGATCATATGGCAGTTTTATTTTTAGTTTTTTTTGAGGAATCTCCATACTGTTTTCCATAGTGGCTGCACCAATTTACATTTCTTCCAGTAGTGCACAAATATTCTACATTCTCACCAATACTTGTTATCTCTTGTCTTTTTTTTTAAAGATTTTATTTATTTATTTGAGAGAGAGAATGAGATGGAGAGAGAGGGAGCATGAGAGGGGGGAGGGTCAGAGGGAGAAGCAGACTCCCCGCTGAGCAGGAAGCCTGATGCAGGACCCGATTCCGGGACTCCAGGACCATGACCTGAGCCGAAGGCAGTCACTTAACCAACTGAGCCACCCAGGCACCCTATCTCTTGTCTTTTTAATAATGGCCATTCTCAGTGTGTATGGAATCACAAGACCCTAGTTAACCAAAGCAATTCTGAGAAAGGAAAACAAATTTGGGGGCATTACACTTCCTGATTTCAAACTGCACTATAAGGTGATAGTAATCAAAACAGTATGGTATTAGCATAAAACAGACACATAGATTTTATTCAGTGAAAAAAATAGAGAGCCCAGAAATAAACCCACACATATAATGGTCAATTAATTTACAACAAAGGAGTCAAGATATGCAATGGAGAAAGAACAGTCTCTTTAATAAGTGGTGCTGGGAGAACTCGATAGCCATACACAGAAGAATGAAATTGGACACTTATCTTATACCACCCACAAAAATTAATTCAAAATGGACCAAAAACTTAAGCATAGCCTGAAACCATAAACTCTTAGAAGAAAACATAAAGACAAATCTCCTTGACATTGATCTTGACAATATTTCTTTTTTTTTGATTTGACATCCAAAGCACAAACAAACACAAAATAAATGAGTGGGACTATATTAAACTGAGAAGCTTCTGCATAACAAAAGAAACAATCAGCAAAATGAAAAGGCAACCTATGGAATAGTAGAAAATATTTGTATATCAAATATCTGATAAGGAGTTACTATCCAAAACTATGAAGAACTCACACAACTCAATAGGAAAAAAAAGAACAATCCAATTAAAAAATGGGCAGAGTAACTGACTAGACATTTCTTCAAAGAAGACCTACAAATTGCCAACAGATATATGAAAAAATGCTCAACCTCACTAACCATCAAGGAAATGCAAATCAAAACCACAGTGAGAAACAACTAATTGTTGGTGTTAACAAAATGGATTCCACTGAGCCATGCTATAGCCAGAAGAGATATGAGGAAATCATTAAGGAAGTCAGCACCTACATTAAGAAAATTGGCTACAACCCTGACACAGTAGCATTTGTGCCAATTTCTGACTGGAATGATGACAACATGCTGGAGCCAAGTGCTTAACATGCCTTGGTTCAAGGGATGGAAAGTCACCTGTAAAGATGGCAATGCCAATGTAACCCTGCTCCTGGAAATTCTGGATTGCATTCTGTTAACAACTCATTCAACTGACAAGCCCTTGCATCTGCCTCTCCAGGACATCTACAGAATTGGTGGTATTGGTACTGTCCCTGTGGGCTGAGTGGAGACTGGTGTTCTTAGATCTGACATGGCAGTCATCTTTGCTCTAGTCAGTGTTACAACTGAAGTAAAGTCTGTTGAAATGCACCATGAAGCTTTGAGTGAGGCTCTTCCTGGGGACCATGTGGGCTTCAATGTCAAGAACGTATCTGTCAGAGATGTTCGTCGTGGGCAATGTGGCTGGTGACAGCAAAAATGACCCACCAGTGGAAGCAGCTGGCTTCACGGCTCAGGTGATTATCCTGAACCATCCAGGCCAAATCAGTGCTGAATATGCCCCTGTGCTGGATTGTCACACAGCTCACATTGCTTCAAGTTTGCTGAGCTGAAGGAGATTGATCATCATTCTGGAAAAAAGCTGGAAGGTGGCCCCACATTCTTGAAATCCGGTGATGCTGCCATCATTGAGATAGCTTCTGGCAAGCCTATCTGTATCCAGAGCCATTTTGCTGTTTGTGACATGAGACAGACAGTTGCTGTGGATGTCATCAGAGCAATGGACAAGAAAGCACCAGGTCTGCCCAGAAAGTTCAGAAGGCTAAATGATATTATCCCCAATACCTGCCACCCCAGTCTTAATCAGTGGTGGAAGAACAGTCTCAGAATTGTTTGTGTCAATTGGCCATTTAAGTTCAATAGTAAAAGACTGGTTAATGATAACAATGCATCATAAAACCTTCAGAAGGAGAAGAGAATGTTTTGTGGACCTGTGTGTGTGAGTTTTAAGTTATTAGTTTTTAGTTAATACTTTTTAATGGAAACAGCTTGACCAAAAATCTGTCACAAAATTTGAGACCCATTAAAACAGAAGCTTAATGAGAAAAAAAACCTACAATGAGATATCACTTCACACCTGTTAGAACTGCATAACAAAAGATAACAAGTGTTGGTCTTGGTCCTTGATTTTTTTTTTTTAATTTGACACCAAAGGAAAGGCAACAGAAGCAAAAATAAACAAGTGGGACCACACCAAACTAAAAGGCACAGTAAAGGAAACCATTAACAAAATGAAAAGGCAACCTACCTAATGGGAGAAAATGTTTGCAAATCATATATCTAATAGGGAGTTAATATCCAAAATATATAAAGAAATAATACAACTCAGTAGAGTTGTTGGGCAGAGGATTTGAATAAGCCATTTTCCAAGGAAGATTTGCAGGTGGCCAACAGGTACATTAAAAGGTGCACAACATCACAAATCATTAGGAAAACACAAATCAAAATCACAAGGAGATATCATCTCACATCTGTTAGAATTGCTATTACCAAAAAAGATAAGAAATATCAAGTGTTGGTGAGGATGTGGAGAAAAGGGAACCCTTGTGCACTGTTGATGGGATTGTAAATTGGTGCAGCCACTGTAGAAAAAAGTATGGAGGCTCCTCAAAAAATTAAAAATAGAATCACCATATGATCCAGTTATTCCACTTCTGGGTATTTTTTCAAAGAAAACAAAAACACTTATTCAAAAGATACCTGTACTCCCATGTTCTTTGCAGCATTATGTACAATAGCTAAGACATGGAAGTACCCTAAGTGTCCATTGATGGATGAATAAAGAAAATGTAATACACACACACACACACACACACACAGAGGAATATTATTCAGCCATAAAAAAGAACGAAATCCTGCCATTTGTAATAACATAAATGGACCTTGACAGCATTATGCCAAGTAAAATAAGTCAAAGACAAATACTGTAGGATCTTACTTATATATAGGATAAAAAACAAAAACAAACAAAAACTCCTCTGAACTCATAAATACAGAGAACAGATTGACGGTTGCCAGAGATGGCAGTTGGGGTTTGGGTGAAATAGGTGAAGGTGGTCAAAAGGTACAAACTTCCAGTTATAAAATAAATAAGTCCTGGGACGTAATGTACAGCATGGTGACTATAGTTAATAATACTGTATTGTATATTTGGAACTTGCTGAGGGAATAGATCTTAAAAATTCTCATCACAAAATAAGTTAGTCAGAGAAAGACAAATACCATATGATTTCACTCATATGTGGAATTTAAGAAACAAAACAAATAAACAAAGGGAAGAGGGTGCGGAGAGAGAAGCCAACCAAGAAACAGACTCTTTACTATAGAGAACAGACTGATGGGCACCAGATGGGAGATGGATGGGGGGATGGGTGAAATGGGTGATGGGGATTAAGGATTGCACTTGTCTTGATGAGCACTGAGTAATGTACAGAATTGTTGAATCACTATATTGTACACTTGAAACTAATAGTACAATTATGTTAATGAACTGGAATTTAAATAAAATCTTAAAAAAAGTTTTCATCACAAGAAAAAAAATTACCAATGTGTGGTGATAGATGTTAACTAGAGTTATTGTGGTGATCATTTTGCAGTATATATCAAATTATTATGTTGTACACCTGAAACAAATATAATGTCGTATGTCAATTATATTTCAATTAAAAAATTAAGAAAAAAGAAAGTCCTAAATAAAAAGAGTAACCACTTAGAAAAGGTAGGAGAATACATTAAGAGAGTGTAAGAAAATAGTATTATAGACATGTCCTAATAAACAAAAAGTTTTATTTCTGGATTATGTGATTGCATTTGTCAGCTTTTTTTAACTTATTTTTCTTGATTTCTTTTCTTTTCCAAAATAGTCACCCTTTTACCTGATTTTATCTTCATATTTTCATATGCTTTCTTTATCTTCAAAGAGGCCTCCATTGAGTAAGCTTTGAGCCCTGCAAACCTGGCTCCAGCCCTGTTTGTCTGATATGAAATGTGGATCCCTTTGAAAAGGTTGTGATATGAGTAGTGATAGTGCTTCCATTTCCCTATAATTGTTGTAGGGTGGGAGAGAACAAAGAATGCTTTATGCTCTTTTGTTGTACTTTAATGTGATATAATTAATTTGGTTATAATGCAATCCTGATTGATACCAACATAAAAGTAACGTGGTTTTTAACTTCTTTAAAATATCTTTATTGTTTTCTAAAATTAGAAAAACACAACTCAAACTATTTAAAAAATTCCGATAATACAGAGGTAATACAGCAAAAATAAATAAATAAAAGTCCCTTTTCCCCCATCCCAGTCCCCTAGAGCTAACTGCTGTTTATTGTTTGGTGTGAGTTTCTTTTCACAGTTTTTCCATGTATGTATATATAAATAATATGTATACATATGTTTGAATGTACAAATATAGGTGTGTATATATAAATGTGTGTGTATATCTATCTACATCTATCTATACCGCAGCATATATGTACATTTATAAATCTATTTAAAAATGGAAAAAAATTATAACAAAAATGAGATGATAAAATTTATGTTTTTTTTCTATCTTTTCATTTCTCTGAGCAATGTGGTATGCACTTCCTTCCATGTCAGTAGGATATATATCTACCTTATTCTTCTTAGACGTAAAATATAGATCTAGTATAATTTAACTAATCCTCTATAGATGGACATTTAGATTATTCTTATTCTTTCCTTATTATACACAATGCTGCACTAAAACTCATACAGACATCTTTGTACATATTTATGAGTGTTTCTGGGGTCTGATTCCTAGAAATTAAATTTCTGAATTAAAGGCTATGGACTTGAATATGTCCATTATTTATTACCAAATCATCCTTTCAGAGTAGTTACAAACTCTTGTTCTGAATAGGGCCAGACTGATATGTGGTTGTCCCCAACAGGCTAAGAATGTGGTGCCCAGCATTCTGTAAGACTTTTGTTCTCTTCTCGAGGAAGAGGGGAGGTTCAACGATGTGGGGGGAAGGGGCAGAGAGGTGGGGCCCCTGCAGCAGAGCTCTGTTTCTTCGCCATTGTCCTGAGCAATTCTGCTCTGGTGCAAACGGGCAGATCCAATCAACAGATCAAAACTCTGCAGTTAACTGGATTCACCTTTCTTAAAAGGCTGTTTGATGCACATCTGATGTTATTCAAGCGTGCTTTTGAAGGGATTTCACCTCCCATTTCCGCCTTTGCGAGAAGTGATTAAATTATTCCTTGTAACTACGTTCAGTAAGCTCTCTGAGATGGGTTCTAATACACCTAACTTTCTCATGTCCTTGTAGTCCCAGGGTTGCTGTCCTGCAGGGAGTTCTTTGTCCCTTGCCCATTGCCCATCACAGCAACTGTGTGGAGAGCCCCCTCTGCTTGAGCCACAGCGTCAAGTGTTGCCTCACAGCTTTCCTTGCAGCCACCTTCTTGCTCACATGACTTTAATAATTTCTGTGGATTGTTATTGTCCCTGCACCCCCCAATTTCTCACAGCTGAGTTCCTGACCCACCAGTGAGTCCTGCTCTGAAGTTTCTTTTCCACAGGTGGCGTCTCAGTCTAGCGCCTTGTTTAAATACTTCCTTATTTCTTTGGATATCTTCCTGTTTCTGTCCCTGGTGGGACCACAGCTGGATCTACTATCCCCAGCTATCCATCTTTTGTCATCCAACAGTGAGAACCAAAGTAACAAGCTAGCAGACTTCATTGCCAGGCTCAGCATTTCCAACTTTCTTTGGTAAATACAGATCAAGCATGGTAAGTGGAATTAACCACATGCCCTTTTTGAAGATCTTTGATCTTCAAAATTACCATATTTATTTTATCACCCTGCTTAGCTATTGCAGTGTGGTGGGAGGAAATGTTTAAGTTTTAAGTACTTGAAAGACTTTTCTGCCAGAGTCAGCAATGACTTGTCAGGCAAACAACGTCTGAGGTGCGGCTTTGAGCTGGACGGCCCTCATGCGATAAGGCGCAGGCTTTGAAATGGGAAATTGAGAAAGACTTTAGAGCAAAGGCGTTTATTTCATGGCTATATATGGGTCTTCACCTGCCAATAGGTACTTTTTTTTTTTTTTAAGGCTCTAAACAAAGAAAATAGACACATATCTCTTTTGAAGGGCAGAATCAGAGCTGTATTGGCCAAGCTAATAGGACTGGGGAGAGGCCAAGGTGGGTCGTTGGTAATATGGCCACTGGTCCGTATGCTCATCATAGCTGGAGTGGAGTGGACAGTATGACGGTGACTCTGTGGTGAAATGGTTTGACCAGTGTTTTCAGATTGACAAGCTTTCCCATCTGGTGTGCTATGGATACTCATGTGCAGGAAATGAGTTATAAGTATAGCTCATTACATTACAAGGATAACAGTGAGGAGAGAGCGCAATTAAGGAAGGAAGCAGATACAGTGATTTGTGTTTTACAAGAGGGGAAAAGGAAGTTCTTGAATTTTCCTTTTTAAAAATAACTCTTGAGGGTGCCTGGGTGGCTCAGTTGGTTAAGCGACTGCCTTCGGCTCAGGTCATGATCCTGGAGTCCTGGGATCGAGTCCCGCATCGGGCTCCTTGCTCTGCAGGGAGTCTGCTTCGTCCTCTGACCCTATCCCCTCTCACGTGTTCTCTCTCTCAAATAAATAAATAAAATCTTAAAAAAAAAAATAACTCTTGAGACTGAATGGAATTTGTTTATCTGTTTCATTAGACCATGAACTTCTTGAGAATAGGTTCTGTCTTTTTAAGAAATCTTTTTATCCCAAACACCAAATGCAGTGCCTGTTGAATAAATGTTCGTTGGAATAACCATGCACAAACTAATTGTAAAAGAAGAAATTCATTCATTCTGCTCAATAGACATTTTGGAGTCACTATTATGTGCTGAGTTTTGGGCATTCAGATGAATTAGAAATACCACAGTCTTCACGGGGTTCACAGTTTGGAAGAGGAGATGGACGTTGTTATAGATGGCATAACAGAGGCTTAAAAAAAAAAAAAAAAGGAAGGGAATGGCCAATTTTATCCTGGAGGTAGGTAGGTAACCTGAGGTGAGGCTTTAACTAGGTTTATTTTTAAAGGTTCATTTAAATATGATACCCACATAGTATACATGTATGGTAATGTACAGCTTAATGAATTTTGGCAAATTGAATGCATCATATAAACCAGTAACCCAGAAACATCTCATTTTCCCTCCTGTTTACTATTCTCCTCCTGAAATTAACACCCATTTAACTTCAAACAGCATAAAGTATTTGTGCCTACAGCCAGTGCTGTAAGTAACAGAAATCATACATGTGCTCTGTTGTGTGCCTGGTTTCCTTTACCAAACATTATGGCTGTGAGATTCATCTACGTTTTTGGGTATAGGTGAGGATCATTCAGTCTCATTGTTGTGTAATGTTCCATGATATGAATATTCATTTATTCATCATTCATTCATTCATTTATCTTTCCTGTTGTTTGATGGACATTTTCAGTCTTTGTTACAAATAGTGGTTATGAAATTCTAGTACATGTGCTTTAGTGAAAATATGTATGCATTTCTGTTGAGTATATATCTAAAGAGTGCAATTGCTGGTTCTTACGGTATATTCAGCTTTAGTAGACACTTCCAAACAGTTTTCCAAAGTGGTTGTACTAATTTATACCACCACAGGCAGTAGATGAGGGTTTTGGTTGTTCCAATTCCTTGCCAACACTTGATATTCTTTGTCTTTTTATTTCAGCCTTCCTGTGGCCAGTCACATTGTAGTTTAGCAGACTTTTGAAAGATGCATTGTGTGTTATCAGGCAAATGGAGTGGTAGAGGGTTTTCTGGGGAGGATCAGAAAGGGTACACAGGAGAGGGGGGGCCAGTGGGAGTTTTCAGGTGCGAACCTCATTTAATTACATAAACTGCAGGTAAGTCAAATACACAAATAATATGTCCCCAAAGTATCATTTGTAGTAGAAATTTATAGTAAAGTTGGTAGTAGAAACAGACTTTATAGCAAGGCAATTTGCCATCAGCTGGTGAGTCAAGCACAGTTTATAGGCTTGCAGCTCTGAAAGGAATAAACAAATGGCATCCCAAATGGGAGACTCTGAGACATTAATGGCTTGTGTATAAGTACAAGTAAAAACAACTGATAACGATAAAAAAGTGATGCTCTAGTAGGTACTCACCTATTAGATGTCTTCGCCTAGTGAAGTAAGGAGGGGATGTCCAGCGTAGTACCTCCAGAGGGCTTCTGGGATCTACCGAACTACTTTGTAATGTGGCTGTGTCGTCTAGTTGTCTGCCACATGAGTAATCCCTTCTATTATTCTTAGTGATAGGACCCCCAGTTTTATTTTTGGAGGAGGTGTCAGTCTGCCCAGTTAAAGACCATATTTCTCAATCTCCTTGCAACTAAGTTCTGGCCACATGAAATGTCAATGTAAATATTGTATGCCACTGCTGGATACTGTCCTTAGGGAGAAATTATACCCTTCTTTCTCTATTTTCTTTCCTAGTGGCTTAAATGGGGATGTGATGGCTGGAGACTGAGCAGCCATTGTGGACCATTAGGTGGAAGCCACATGCTAAAGATGGCAAAAAGAACCTGAATGCCTGATTTCATAAAGCAGCCATACCAGCCCTAGACTTCCTACTTCTGGATTCCTTTTTCTATGAGAGAGGAATGAATTTCTATCTTGTTTAAGTCAGGGTTTTTTGCACACACGTGCATGCAATCTCTCTCTCTCTGTCATATGTAGCCCAATCTAATATTAACTAAAAACTGTATATCAGGAAGAGGAAAGCTGTGCCTAGAAACCATGTGTGAGAAGAAAGGACATGAGCTTTTAAGTATAAGCACTTCCTGGTAGTTCTCTGTATACCATAGACATCAGGTTTGTCTGGAGTCTGATATGCTGCAAATAAGCCTTTATTGAATTGAATTGAACTGTTGCTTTAATCAATATAAGAAAGTAATTGTATTACTTTCCTATTGCTGCTGTAACAAATTACCACAACATAGTGCCTCAAAGCAATTTTATTGTCTTACAGTTTTGGAGGGCAGAAATCTGAAATCAATTACACTGGGCTAAAATCAAGGTGCCAGTAGGCCTATGTTTCTTCTGGAGGCTCTAGGAAAGAATTCATTTCCTTGGCTTTTCTAGCTTCTAGAAGCTATTTGCATTCCTTGGCTCATAGACATACATCTCTCCAACTTTGCTTCTATCATCATATCTCCTTCTCTCACTCCTACCTCCCACCTCCCTCTTATTAAGGACCCTTATGATAATGCAGGATAGTCTCCCCATCTCAAGACCCTTAACTTAATCACAAGTGCAAAGTAACATATTCACAGATTTCTGGGATCAGGACATGCACATCTTTTGGGAAGCCCTTATTTGGCCTACTCATGTTATAGCCCCAGCTTATCTACTGTATGAGTTATTCTTATCTACATGTGTCAGGTGCTAGGCAGAACAGTGTGATGGAAGGAACAATATTTCAGAGTTAGCACACCTGAGTCCCAGAGCTGCTTCTACGTAGATGTGAGGCCTTGGACAAATCATTTAAACTCTCTTGGCTCTTGTTTTTTTTTTTTTTTTTTTTAAAGATTTTATTTATTTATTTGTCAGAGAAAGAGAGAGAGAGAGAGTACAAGCAGGGGGAGTGGCAGGCAGAGGGAGAAGCAAGCTCCCTGCTAAACAAGGACCCTAATGGGGGACTCAATCCCAGGACCCGGGATCATGACCTGAGCCAAAGGCAGATGCTTATCAGACTGAGCCACCCAGATGTCCTAGTCTTGCTTTTTAATTTATAAAATGAGGTTATTGGACTACACCAGGGAAGGAATACCTGGTGAGGAGCATACTGTCAACCCTTCCTCCTACACCTATAACAGAGATGACTTCTTCTCTTGTGAGCTTGTTCCTAGTTTTTCAAACAGCCACTGCTAGGTAGCTAGAAGTGATATTGAGATGAAATTTATTTTCTCTCCCTGAACAAGATCATCTCTAAGGCCTGTGACTTAAGCTATGAAAACACATACAGAGCTAAAACTCAATTAGCCTCATCATGGATCATTGAATACCCAAAGTCAATTGATTCCCTTTCTTTTCAATATATTTTCTCCTCCCAATTTTTTCTAGACCTATTAACTTGTCTAAAGTTAGTGTTCCCTATTTCCATGCTTTTCCTTCGAAGGAAGCAGTTAGGAGCAAAATGAGACATAGAAGACCTGAAAGGTCTTCTATCTGTTTTGTCAATTAGGTATAAATGAGAGTTGCCCACACAGAATCCCTGCCCTGCAACCACAGCAGGCATGACCAGCCTGTGCTTCTGCTGATAATTTGTACTTACACCTACACCTGCACCTTAGAGCCACACCTGTGCTTACTTCCACCCCAACACCTACACCTGCCCCTGTACCTATGTGGACACCAACACATACTCCTATACTTACACTTATATCTTAAAGCTCATGTCCTTCTTTTTTTTTACCTTCTGATTTCCAGAGAGAGGTTGCCTCTTGCTGATATGCAGAGAACACTGTAGCAAGCTTTACTGTCTATTACCAGATTCATAAGCCAAAAAAGAATTCTCTCAAAAACAATTGGCAACCAGTCATGACCAGACATGTGAGACATCTCACCGAGAGCAGGTACAAAACATTAAAGATAGAGCTTGGACCATGAAAAAAAGCTGTGAGACAGGATGTGAACTCCCTCCTACTGGAAAGAGTGTAATGTAGAAAAAATAAAAAAAACAAAAACCAAAAAAAAAAAAAAAACCAAACAAACCCCAAAACCCACCAAAAACAAACCCCAAAACCCAACAACAACAACAACATGGTGAGACTTGCTCACCAGGAACAAAGTTGGGTGCTAGACAAACCCCAGAATAGTCAAATGGTCCAGTTGTCTAGAATATGTGATTTCTGGAATGCATGAAAAGTGAAAGGCCAATGTTTTATTAAGATCATTGTCCCTTTTCAGAATCAGCTTAGACTTGTTGAAACCTAACTCTTTCAGCACTATTTTTGGTAAGATTTTCCAAAGGAGAGATAAACTTTCTGCTTATTCTAATAGCTCGCCTCATCAAAGTGGAATTTTGGATTGCTTAATTTCATAACCACAGGTCAGAGAAGAAGCCTCTCCTGATATCTGAGTTCCTCACTGGAGATTTTTGGTAGACACACAGAGAGATGCTCTGTAATGGGCTATCTTCCCTGAAGAGCTAACACATCCTTCTTCTTACATTGGGTATTTGCCCTCACATAAGCCTGTTTTATTTTCCACACAAAATTGATAGCTAAAATTATTTTATCTTTTTGTTTCCCTTTGGGGTTGTTCCCTTGTGGGTGATGAGTGGGGTGCTGATCTACACTGCAGGCTCATTTTCTTTGGCCCACAGAGGGTCATGTACACCAGTTTTGAATCTGAATGTTTTTAGGCAGAAACTCTCCAGCTCAACATAATAATCACCACTCCTTCCTGTCTCACGCTTGGTTCTTCACACATCTGAGTTCTCTGCTTTGTGCAAGAAGGCAAGTGAGTGTGGGAACTGTGGCTTCCATATAGCAGGGCTCCTACAGGACCTATAACTCCATGGAGTGGGGACCTTATATATACTCCAGCATGTATAATGGCAAACATTCAACAAGTATGTGTTCACTGGGATATAAAGTGAGAGGCTTTATTTTTGGCTCCTTCTAACTTGTAGGACAAAGGTGGGGGGACGTCTTACCCTTCTCACGCTTTCACTTTCTCACCTATAGGAGGATCAAGTAGTTTAATATACGTGGAAATGGGAGGGAAATGAGCAGAGGCCCCGTTAAGATTCTTTTAAGACCCCTGATCAATACTCACCAGACGATGAGGAACTTCCTTGTAGGCAGGCTTTTGCAGAGAATGGAGCTGCCTTCTTAGATGGGGAAGAAAGCTTTACAAGTCTCAATATTGTAAGGCCCCTCTCCATGAAAGATGAAGTCATGAAGAATCAGTCAGCATGGTGAGCAAAATAATGCTCCTCCACCTCCAAAGATATCCACATCCCAATGCCCCAAATCTGTGAATATGTCACCTGACATGGGCCTTGAGATGGGGAGAATATGCTAGATTAACCATTCATGTGGGCCCAATCTAATCAAAAGGATCCTTATAAAGGAAAGAGGGAGGCAGAATAGTCAGAGTCAGGGAAGGCTATATGATGGTGAAAGCAGAGGTCACTGATGCCATTGCTGGAATGGGCCATAAGCGAGGGATGCGAATGGCCCATAAAAGCTGGAAAAGGCAAGAAACAGATTTCCCCCTAGAGCCTTCAGTGGGAATGCAGCCCTGTCTGCACCTGTTTTTCAGCCCCATGAGTCACATGTCAGACTTCTGAACTTCAGAACTAAAAGATAATAAATTTGTGCTGTTCTCAGGCACTAAGCTTGTGGTAATTTGATATAGGAAACTAACAGAGTAAGTCCATATTTATCGAGCATCTATTGTGAGTCAGGAACTGTGCTCTGTTCCCAAAATAAAAGGTAGACATGGTCATTAAGTATATTTTAGCAGGATAAGAAAATATTAAAGAAATATTTATAAACAACAGTCGAACAACGAAGGGCGAGAAATCCTACAACAGAGAAATTTGAGGTGTATAAGACCATTAAACAAAGAGATACATAGCTTAGTTTGGGGTGACTAGAAAGGGATACTTTTGTTGAGATCTGAACAATGGGTCATAATTAGCTATAAGAGACCAGGTAAGAGTGTTCCAGGCAGAGGGAACAGAATGGTTCCAGCCAGAGTTAACATGGTACATTCAGGGAGAAGGAAGATCCAGTGAAACTGGCATGCTCAGGAAGTGGGGAAGAGAGGCAGGAGGTGAGGCTGGGGAAGGAGGTAGTTTCAGATAGTGTAAGGCTTCGGTGAGCACATTAAGCTCCCACTCAGATTTTGGACTTTGCAGAGAAAGACAAATACTGTATGATTTCACTCATATGTGGAACTTAAGACCGAAAACAAATGAGCGAAAGGGAAAAAGAGAGAGAGAGAAAGAGAAAGAGAGAGAAAGACAAACCAAGAAACACTCTTAACTCTGGAGAACACACTGATGGTTTCCAGAGGGGAAGTGGGTGGGGGGTGGGGGAAATAGGTGATGGGGATTAAGTAATGTATGGAAGTGGTGAATCACTATATTGTGCACCTGAAATAAATACAACACTGTATCTTAACTAATTGGAATTAAAAACTTAAAAAAAAGATTTTGGACTCTGTTTTTCAAAACCATAGGAAGTTTTTCCAAGGGTTGCTAGGTGACAGAACTAGATTTTCTGTCTAGTCTCCAGGTAATGGAGAATCATTCTGGCAGACATTTTTCGAGCTTATCCATACCCTCTTCTCTTCTCTTCTTCTAGGAACAGGAGGATGTTTCACTTCCCTATCTCTTTGCAGGTAGGTGGGGCCAGTTGATTACTCCTGGCCAACAAGCTGTGAGCCAAATTAACATGTTCTTTCTAGATTGACACATTCAATCATCAGCGTGAGACCCTCTAGGATTCTTTTTCTCTGTTATGTCACCCAGGGAGGCTGCAAGTTCAGATGTTGCAGGTGAAGGATAGCAGAGGCATCAAGAATCTGGCCTGTTGGCCCCTGTAGGGGGGCACTGCCCCAAAGTCTTGTGGACCTGCCGCAAACTTCGAGCTAGAAATAAGCACTCACTGTGTTAAGCCCTTGATGTTTTGGTGTTGTTATTGCATACATAGCCTTGTTTGCCCTGACTGGTTGAGTCATTTAATATAGTGTCTCCTTGATCATCAGAGTGAACCTGGGGAACTGTTGAAACAAAGAATTTTGGATCTCAACCCAGCCTGTTTTGATATAGGCTCAGGAAGAGCCAGGGAATTCATCAGTATGTGTTATCATAGGAACTACTGATTCTACTAGTTTTTCCTGTGCCAGGATTACCAGAACTGGGCATGTGGCCTGGTCTGCCTTGTGTATAGCATATGTTGTTCAAAAAAAGAAAGGAAACATTAATGATCATTGTTGCCTTGGGGATCCGGGGACATCTTTTGAGATAACAGTGTACTTAAGAATGTCAGAGAAACCAGGTGCATTAATTTGCCAGGGATGTGATAACAGAGTACCACAGACTGGGTGGTTTGCACAACAGAAATTAATTTTCTCATAGTTCTGGAGGCTAGAAATCCTAGGTGAAGGTGTTCGTTCCCTCTGAGGTCTCTGTCCTTGGCTTGTTTATGGTGTCCTCTCCCTGTATCTTCACATGGTCTTCCCTCTTGGTGTGCCTGTGTCCTTATCTCCTTTCATAAAGACAGCAGTCATACTGGAATAAGGTCTATCCTAAGGGCCCCACTTTACTTTTTAAAGACTCTATCTCCAAATACAGTCACATTCTGAGGTACTGGGGGTTAGGACTTCAACGTATGAATTTGGGGGACACAATTCAGCCCATAACACTGAGCTTTATGGAAGCACCTTTATTTTATGAAGCCTGAAAAGAGAGGAACTTGATTCAGAGATGGAGGTGTTTCTAATTAAGACAGGAGATACATGATTTACATGATGATGAGTGTGATTCACATGGGTCACTTACAACTTAGGTAAACATGCATTTCCTACAAAAATTTTGTATAGTAAATGTACCATACAGTGTTTTATGTGCTTCTAGGTTGAAGATTACATTCCAGAGGAAGTTTACACAGAAACTTTGTACTCGATGTTGAATGAATATCCCAGGAACAAGTGGAGAGCTCTTGAAAATCTTGGTGTCTTGCTTTTTCTTAGCAAATATACCAATAGGTTAGATTATATTTAAATGCTTGCATGCATGCATATACTTATATTTTTAACTTTATTTAAAAAGAGCTTTTGCCCATTTGTTTGTTCTTATTGTTTTTTATGTCCTCAAGGATCTAGAATACAAATATTTTCTCCTGGAACTCTATTTTAACTTATGGAGAAGGGAATAACTAGTCCAGTACTTAAAAGATTTTAAGCAGATGTGGATTGTTTACTCCCAAGGTTTATAATTGTGACCTATCACATCTTGTGAATTTAATTAGGGTATCCTCACACCATGAGGAAAGGGAGATTGGGAAATGAGGAGCCTGGTAAAGGCCACTTTGTCAGCTAGAGACAGAGCCAATATTACAGCCTGTGTATTTGAAGGCTTACCCTAGAGCTGGGCTCTAGACACATCACAGCAGAAGAAATTTGTGGCATATTTATAATATAGTTCAAAAAGTCTGTTGAATATGTTTAAGGGTTTCAGCAGGTTTTCAATTAATTTTTTTTAAGATTTTATTTATTTATTTGAGATGGAAAGAGAGAGTGAGTGAGGGAGAGAGAGAGCACGAGCAGGGTAGGGGGTAGAAGGAGAGGGAGAAGCAGGCTCCCCACTGAGTAGGGACCCCAAAGCAGGGTTTGATCCCAGGACCCTGGGACCATGACCTGAGCTGAAGGCAGAGGCTTAACTGACTGAGCCACCCAGGAGCCCAACAAGTTTTCAGTTAAATGTGAGACAGAGTTCTGTTATGAAACACCAAACAACCAAACAAAAATGAACGAGGGCAGCTTAGAATGCAGAGTTGGAAAGAGTTTTCATTGCTTGCTTTTGTTCGGACCCCTACTGGGGAAGAAGACTTGATCAGTCAAGGTAGGCTAGCTAGCGCTACAATAACGACTTAACATCTCAGTGTCCTAACACAGCAGTTTTACTTTCTCTGTGGAGATTCCCTATTTGCTGAATGATTGTCATCATAATTTCTTTCGAATGTAGTTTCCTTTAACATTTTGAACATTTATTATTTAAAGCTGTTATCTTAATCACCAGGCGCTCATCACAAGTGTACCCCTTAATCCCCATCACCTATTTCACCCATCTGCCTGCCCACCTCCCCTCCAGTAACCATCAGCGTGTTCTCTAGAGTTAAGAGTCTGGTTATGGGTTTGTCTCTCTCTCTGTCTTTTTTCCCCTTTGCTTGTTTGTTTTGTTTCTTAAATTCCACAAATGAGTGAAATCATATAGTGTTTGTCTTTCTCTGAGTTATTTCACTTAGAACATATTTATTATAGTTGATTTGAAATCTGTATTTGGTAAGTGCAAAATCTGTGCCCATTCAGAATCAGTTCCTTTTGATTGATCTATCATCTATCATCTATCTATATCTATCTATCACCTATTATCTATCTATCTATCTATCTATCTATCTATCTATCTATCTATCATCTATCAACTATTTATTTGAGTGTGGGTCATATTTTTATGTTTTTTTTTGTACTTATGTCTTATAAAATTTGATGGGAAAATTAGGCATTTTCATAATATCTTGTAGAAACCCTGGATTTGATTTCATAATCTGACTCCTCTGCTGTGTGCAGCCATTGATTTTTATTTATTATTAGTATGGCTTTCTAGGAGTTGCCTTTGTGTCTATATGTTAGCGGTCAGTCAGTGATGTGTCCAGTTTTACCCTTTTTTTCAGAGAGGATTTACTGACTATTTCATGGTGTCATAGCTACAAGTCCAACCCAGTGGTACTTTAAAACAATTTTTATAATTTTTGCTAGTTTGTAGAAATACAATTTTTTTTGTATGTTGGTTTAACTTCACTAGGAATTCTAATTGAACATCTAGTTACTTTAGGATTTTTCCAAACATAATTTGTGACTGATGGCTATTTTAAAAAATACCTTTTATTCCTTTTTGTTGGTTTATTTCATTGGCTAGTACCTCCAGTACAATGTTGCATTGAAATGCTGGAAGCATGTCTTTGCCTCATTTCCAATCTCAGGGGCAAAGTTTTCAATATTTCCCTCTGAGTTATGTTTGCTATAGGATTTTTATTGAGTAGTCTTAATTACATTGAGGAATTTCTCTTCTCTTTGGTTTTTAGAAAATTTTTTTTCAAGATTTTATTCATTTATTCGACAGAGAGGGTTTGGGGAACACAAGCCGGGGGAGCTGCAGGCAGAGGGAAAGGGAGAAGCAGACTCTCTGCTGAGCAGGAGCCTGATGAGGGGCTTGATCCCAGGACTCTGGGACCATGACTTGAGCTGAAGGCAGATGTTTAACTGACTGAGCCATCCAGGTGCCCCAGTATTTAGAAATTAAAAAAAAATTATGAATGAGTGTTGAATTTCATCACATACTTTGTATGGATTCATTGATATTACCACGCTAGTTCTGAATATTAAACATTGCATTCTGGAATAAATGTAACTTGTTGATAATGCATTATTTTTTATATGCCTCTTGATTCAATTTGGTCATATTTTGTTTAGAGTTTTTGAATTGATATTCATGAGAATATTCTAATTTCTTCCTCTCCCCCTTGTGATATCCTTACCATGTTTTTGGTAATAAGATTATGCTGGCTTTATAAAATCAGTTGAGAAGTGTTTTTATTTTTTCCTATTCTCTGGAAGAGTTTGAGTATGTTAGTATTATTTCATCCTTATATGTTTGGAAGAATTTATTGGAGTAGATATGTAGGCCTGGAAATTTCTTTGTGGAGAGGTTTTTTTTTTTAATTTTTAAAATTTTATTATGTTATGTTAGTCACCATACGTTACATCATTAGTTTTAGATGTAGTGTTCCATGATTCATTGTTTGTGCATAACACCCAGTGCTCCGTACAGAACGTGCCCTCCTTAATACGCATCACCGGGCTAACCCCTCCTCCCACCCCTCTCCCCTCTAAAACCCTCAATTTGTCTCTCATGGTTCGTCTCCCCCTGTGGAGAGGTTTTAAATTATAGATTCAATTTATTTAAATATATGTTACTATTCAGATTTTCTATTTTATTTTGTTTCAGTTTTGATGTTTTGCATTTTTCTAAGACTTGTCCTTTTCTTGTTAAAACAATTTTTTGAGTATAGTTGACACACAATGTTACATTAGTTTCAGGTGTACACATAATGATTTGACAAGTTTATGCTATGCTGCTACCATCTGCCATCATACAGTGCTTTTACAATATCATTGACTACATTCCCTATGCTGTGTCTTTTATTCTCATGACTTACTCCATATTGGAAGCCTGTGTCTTCCACTCCCCTTTACCCATTTTGCCCATTCCCGCAACCCCCTTGTTTTCTGGATTTTCATGGAAGACTTGTCCTTATCATCCAAATTTTCAAATTCATTGGCATAAGGTTGTTCCTAACATCTTATGATTTTTTAAAAGATTTTATTTATTTATTTGACAGAGATAGAGAGAGAGAGCACAAGCAGGGGGAATGGCAGAAGGAGAGGGAGAAGCAAGCTCTCTGCTGAGTAGGGACCCCGATGCGGAGCTCAATTCCAGGACCCTGAAATCATGACCTGAGCCAAAGGCAGGTGCTTAACCGACTGAGCCACCCCGGGACCCCTCTTCTTATGACGTTAATGTTTGTAGGATTTGTAGTGCTTTTCATTTTTCATGCTTGATACTAATAATTTGTGCCTTGTTTCTTTATTATTCTTGATAAGGTTATATAAATTTTATTAAAGTTTTCAAAGAACTAGTTTTGGCTTTGTTGATTTTTTTCTAGTGTATATTTATCTTTTCTCTATTGTACCTTTATTCATATTTGTTGATCTTTGTTTTTAATCTTTACTATTTTTTTCTTTTATTTGATATGGGTTTGGTATGCCTTTGTTTTTCTAGCTTTTTGAAATAGATAGATCATGAATCTTTTGTCTTTCTCCTTTGCTATGCATTTAAAGCTGTTTTAATCTCAGTACTGCTTCAGTTGCATCCCCTAAATTTAAGAATCACTGCTTTAGATTCACTCTCAAGGATTTTCAACTTGGTGATCCTACTGCTCCCACTCCCTACCCTCAGGAATGTTTGGCAGTGTCTGGGGACATTTTTGGTTGTCACAGCTTGGAGGGGGGGAGCTATAGCATCTAGTGGGTAGAGGTTAGGGCTGTTGCTAAAAATTCTACAATATACAGGACAACTCCTCACCACAAAGAAGTATCTGTCAGTAGTGCTGAGGTTGAGAAACCTTGTGGACTTAGACCTATTTTTTAACCATACATGTACCCACGCCCCCATAATATCCTCCACATGACTTGTTTCTTTCCTTCTTTTGGATTCCCAAATGCTGTCCCTAATCACCCTATACATGTAGCTCTAAATCATGCTCTATAATCTCTATTGTATTTTCCTTCATTGCACATTATGCATGTTATCATATGATGTAAATATTATAAATATCATATATGAACATATATATGCAATGTTTATTTCTTTTTGCTTGACTCCTCCACTAGAATAGAAGGGTTCTGTCTATTTTGTTTACTGTCCTTTTCCCAATATCTAGAACAATGTTGCATGGTTGAATGAGTTAATATTTGTTGCATGATTGAAGGCATTGTTGCATTGGAATAAGAGTCATTTCCAGTTCACAGCACTGAAAGTACAGTGGTAAATAAGGCAGATGTCATATAAGGGGAAATAAAATATAATAAAGAAAATATTGAATTTTTCCTGGTACAAGAAGGGAGACTCCTCCTCCCCCTTTCCTTAGTGCATTTACTTAAAGAAAATGGGAATTTTGAGTTCTTTCTCTGCCCATTTGAGATGTCTAAAACCTTTTTAAAAGCTAAATAAAGCTCTAGCCAGTTTTATAACCTACAAATCTTTTTCAAGGACTTGGCAGCCGTCATTTTGAAATGTAATCAAGGAAGATAGCCCCTCTATTTCCCAGTCTCTGGGAATAGGTAGGAGCCCAGCTTTGGTAGGTGTGTGACTCCAAGTTACTAATCTACCTCTCGTCATAAGTAAATAAGAAATTTATGTTACCTTTGGATAAAGGCAATTAGTAAACATGGTGGCTACCTCAATTATCTGATGAATTTGGGATGAACTGTGTGTGGACAATGGTGCTGTCAAATGCTCTTACTTGAGGACTACTTATTGTTTATCTTGAGAACATGCATGAAATGGATTGCATCTGCTTGACTCTATAAAAGGATGAGATTTCTTTTCTGACTTGTGATCTCTTTAGTGGCTTATCTGTGATGTGCATCACATTCTGGTTTAATGATTATTCAGTAAGAAGGCTGTTTTCTTTCTCTTCTGCTTTTGTGGATAGGTTTTCTGAGGAGGAGATTTTGTTTTGAATTGTTTCCCCACCCATAGTCTCTGGGTAGGCCAGGGAGGTGGGTTTGTAATTTAAAAGATGCTCCACTGCATTTTTTTCTGATCAAAACCAGCACCCTTCCCCTCACTTTTCTTTCTCTCTCCCTTGGTATCTGTTTCAAGCATATCAGTGCTTCTGAGTTTGAGGAAGACTATGTTCCATCAGGTCCTTTCTCCCACACCATCTAGAGAGCTTTCCTAATTTATGTATAGCATGCGCAAACTCAGTTTCAAGTTAAGGAACAAAAATTTAACACACAAATGGACTTCCCTTTCAGTCCTCTAGTGGATTTGTTTTAGATAGCTCCTTTGCGGGAGTGGGGACAGAAATCAGAGGGATTTTTATTTTTTTAGGTGATGTGGTCATCATTTGTTGGTATGCTTGGTTTAGCGATCCACAGAGGGGTGTGGAGGTACTTCTCCTACAACCTGCTCATTTCTGAAGACTTGTCTCTCTTCCCTGGATAGAACACCTAATCTGATTTATTTAAGATGTTTAAGCAACTCCTTTGCTGAAGGGCTTGAGTAAGTGTCCTACAGCTGCACAGAGTTGAGGTAGAGGTGAAAGGGTCATGAGATGTGCCTTTTGAGCTAACTTACTCATGGTGAGTGGGATGGAATGGGGGACATGATGGGTGGATATGGCTTCATCTTATGTCGTCAAGAAGGTGAACCACAAATAGGCTTCCTCATTCCTTTCACTCTCTTTTTCCTCCAGTCCTACCCCTTTTTTCTCTTCTGCCCTTACTTAGGTCCTCCCCACCCAAAGTCCCTGCTCTTGCCCTTTACTCAGCATAATGAAACAGCATGTACAGACCCTTCTTAGGCCTTACAACAGAGGCACCTCAGGAACCAGCTGGTTAACACCGGGGGCTTCTTCTGCTCAGACTCCTGGTGACTTCCCTGTGGTGAGGGTCACTGGGAACGGTAGCTGCTTTAACTTCAGTCTATCTCTCTCTGTTGACAATGCTGAAGCCAACTTTTCTCCTGAAGAGCTTGATGACAAACACACTTCTCCATTGGAGTAATTAATTTTTCCCAGAAAATTTTTTGGTCTATTCTGTGTGAGGCATGTGTGTTCTTCATAGTCTCTGACACTACTTCTCATGAAAAAACAAAACAAAACAAAACAGATCCTGGTTTTGTTATGCTATATGCACATTTTACTTTCTTCTCACCTAATTTTCATTACAAAGTGTGCCTTGATTAACTGAGACTGCTTCTGCTTAGCTTTTTGGATCAAAGGCTCCATACTCAAATAGTGTCTCTCTCTCTCTCTGACCCCCAAATTTCTCCTGTAATAGATGTGGTTGAAATTTCATCTATCATGTAAATGTTCAGTATTGGAAAATATACTTGCATTAGTGTTCCAGTGAGAGAGAAGTGTTCCAGTGAGAGAGATTGCACCAACTTTTTCAACAGGTATCTTTATTTCTATATATGGCTTTGCCAAAGATTCGATGGAAACACATCAGTGATTGCAATAAATCCTGTCTAAGTGAATGCTGAAAATTCATACAAAACTTTCAAGATTATTTTAATTTTTTGTGAGTAAGCTGAATACAAAGTAATTTGATATTCACCCTCTTCCTTCCTGTCTTCTCATAATACATTTGGTCTTCAGATGTTGAAGTGAGGCATTTTTTTTCCTGGAAAATGAAAGTTTCAAGTGTGGGTTAGCATATGGAAGATACCCAAGCATGTCTCAAAATGAGGCTGATGCAAATTTAAATCTCTGGGACTTCTGATGCAACCTTGCCACATGCTGAACTTGGGACTGAAAGAAAAGGAAGCCCAATGATATTGTTAAAGCACCAAGTATTTCAAGGGATCATTGTAGAAGTTTTCCCATATTTTTAAAAAAGATTTTATTTATTCATTTGAGTGAGAGAATATGAGAGAAAGAGAGCACATGAGAGGGAGAGGGTCAGAGGAAGAAGCAGACTCCCTGCTGAGCAGGGAGCCCGATGTGGGACTCGATCTCGGGACTCCAGGATCATGACCTGAGCCAAAGGCAGTCGCTTAAGCAACTGAGCCACCCGGGTACCCCAAGTTTTCCCATATTTTATCTTATTACATTTTTCTTGACAACCTTGCCAAGTAGGTTTTTTCCTCTCTCTCTCTTGAAAATGCAGAGAGTCAAGCTTAGGGAGTTTAAGTAGTTTTCTCAGGGCCCCAGATATTTAGGTGCAAAGCTAGAGCCCAAGATTATTTGACTTGGAAGCCCTTGCATGGTCCCACATACCATACTGCCAACCTGAGGAGTTGAAAGTCCTGCATGTTCAGCAACACAGTCGTACCCTACAATGTTACTTCAGGACAAAGGTACTATGTATGGCCTTGCTTCTTTATGGTTTCATGCTTATATGCCTTTGAGAGCTGGGATCACGACATATCTAGCTTTTTCATACTAGATAGATATGTCATGAATATCTAGCTATTAAAATGGATGAATGAATTAGACCTGGTCATCCTAAAACCTTTTCCAAAGGAGCTCTTCTTTTAATAATTTCTATTTCTCTTAAGCCTTCTAGTTATTAGAACCTAAGAGATCATTTGAGGAACTTTTTCTCCTTGGCTACTTTAACATTCGTAAAATTATCAGATATGTCATTTTACTTTTATAGTGTCTCTAACACCTGTCTCCTCCTTTTTATTCCCAATGCCACCACCTTTATTCTAGCTAGCCTCAAGGACTATCTTCTTCCATTCACTCTCTCTTTTACTCTGTCTCATCCATCCATCCATCCATCCATCCTTCTGTCCATCCATCATCCATCCTTTCATTTCTTCAACAAACATTTTGTGAATACTTACTAAAGATACAATAAACAGATTATCACAATATAGTATGAGAAACACTTAAGAAAAATTGTTTAGGGTGCTATGAGAACACAGAAAAGGGATGCTCTTACCCAATTCAGGGAGAGAGATTCAGAGAAAGCTTCTTGGAGGAGGTGTCAGTCTGAGCTGAGCCTTTAAGAATCAGTTGAGTTAGAAAGGTGAAGGGGATGGAGGGCAAAATAAGAACCACAGGGTCCCTCCCCTGCTGCCTCACCATTTCTTTTCCCTTGTTTCAATTTTCCCCCATAGCAGTTTGCAATATCTGGCATATTACGTAGTTTACCTGCCATATCTCTTATCAGAATTATCCAATGATGTTCCCTCTCACCCCCAGTAAAAGCCAAACTAATCACAGTGGCTGCCCAGTCTACCGTGGTGTGGCTCCTGGTAGCCCTCTGACCTCTTTTCTCCCCAATTTTCTCCTCAGTCACTCTGCATCAGCCACACTGGGCTCCTTGTTGTTTCTTGAATGCATCAGTCTGCCTCCTGTCTTGGAGTCTTTGTACCCATTCTTCCCTTCCCTCTGTGTGCAATGGTCTTACAGATGTCTGCATGACTAACTCCCTCATTTCCTGCAGGACTTGCTCACACTATTACACAGGGCTTCTCTGATTATCTTATTTGTAATTATATCCACTCACCTCCCCACAAGAACTCTCTATCCCCTCATTTGCCTTTTTTTAAAGTAGGCTCCACGCCCAGTGTGGAACCCAATGTGAGGCTTGAACTCAGGACCCTGAGATCAAGAACTGAGCTGAGAGCAAGAATCAGATGCTTAATTAACTGAGCCATACAGGCATCCCTACATCACCCTTTTTTGCTTAGAAACTATCACTTTCAATCATACCATGCATTTATGTTTATTTCATTTATTCCCCAAAAATGTAAGCTTCATGGGAACAGGGATTTTTGACACTTTTAAAGTCAATTCTGACTTCACTACCTAGATGAGTGCTGGCACACAGAAAAATCTCTTTTTTTTTTTTTTTTTGCCTGGAACAGTATACTTTATTGATGGCATATGACAAGGTAGGGACCCCCAAACCCCTCCCCTTCTTCAGGGGCTCTGGGACAGAAACTGTGGGGGTTGGGAGATTCTCATTGTGTTGGGAGATGAGTTGGGGCAAGGACTCCCCAGCAGCTGAGGGCCTTTCTCTTTCTTTTGTTGTTGCTGGGGCTGGTGGTCCAGGGGGCTCTTACTCCTTGGAGGCCATGTGGACCATAAAGTCCACCATCTGGTTGCTATAGCCAAAACCACTGTCTTACCAGGAAACGAACTTGACAAAGTGGTCACTGAGAGCCATGCCAGCCCCAGCATCAAAGGTGGAAGAGTGGGTGTCACTGTTAAAATCATGGGAGACAACCTGGTCCTCAGTATACCCCAGGATGCCCTTGAAGGGGCCCTCTGATGCCTGCTTCACCTCCTTCTTGTTGTCATCTTATTTGGCAGCTTTCTCCAGGTGGCAGGTCAGATCCATGACTGACACATTGGGAGTGGGGACACGGAAGGCCATGCCAGTGAGCTTCCCATTCAGCTCAGGGATGACCTTGCCTATAGTTTTGGTAGTGCCAGTAGAAGCAGGGATGATATTTTGGGCAGCCCCTTGGCCATCACACCACAGCTTCCCAGGGGGGCCATCCACAATCTTTGGGTGGCAGTGATGGCATGGACTGTTGTCATGAGTCCCTCCATGATGCTGAAGTCATGGATGACCTTGGCCAGAGGGGCCAAGCATTTGTTGGTACAGGAGACATTGCTGACAATCTTGAGGGAGTTGTTGTACTTCTCATGGTTCATGCCCATCACAAACATGGGGGCATCAGCAGAAGGGGCAAAGATTCTGACCCTCTTGGCCCCACTCTTGAAGTTAGCCCCAGCCTTCTCCATGGTGGTGAAGACCCCAATGGACTCCACAACATACTCAGTACTGGCATCACCCCATTTGATGTTGGTGACTAGGTGCCCGATATGGCCAAATCCATTTACTCCAACCTTCACCATCTGTCCTGGGAATGTGGCTGGCACTGCGCTAGAAGATGAGGTTGTCTGTCCTATGCACAGGAGCAGAGAGCCAGAAAATCTTAATAAGTATGGGTCAAATGAATAAATGGAAGGTTGGAAAACAGGAAATACAAAATGCAAGGCTGTAAGAAATTGTAAGAAAATGCCAAATCTCTAACTTTGCCTGATTCATTCTGAGATCCCTGATTGCACTGCTAGAGTTGAGGATTCAGTAGTGTGGCATCCCCTTCCTTAGACTCTTGCCAGGTGCCGACTTTGCTAAAGGGAAGGAAACATTTCATTTTGGTTGGTGGTAATGACTAACTTTCCCTCTCTCTCCCAGATGATGTTTTGAGCCTTTCACCACCACCAAAGGGTCACTTCCATATTTCTCAGCAGGGCTTTCCCTTTGACTAACACATGGGATTCTTCTGCAGAGCTATGGATTTCCTGGTTATTGTTCACAGTCACAGTATAGATATTAGGAGGTGGAGGAAGGGGATGTTGGAGAGCCCTTACCAAAATTTCTCTCCCACCTGGGCAGGAGACTGTGGTGGTGACAAGACTTTAGTCATATTCTAGCAAGGGGCCTGTGCTGTGCACATTTGTTAAATGTCTGCTGCTGAATAAATGCAAAGCTCCACTACCTGTTGTGAAGTTTCTGGATTCTGCACATCATTCTCTGTCTCTTTCTGCCTCCTTTCAGAGAGCATTGGCTCGGTTGATCTTCTCCACTGCTGTGGTCCCTCTTTGCTCTATGCAGCTAAGAGGGAAAGGTCTTTCTCCTGTTTTCCAGGCTGTGAGGCACTAACACACTTGGTATCCTTCTGCTAGCAAAGCTGGGGAATGGAGGAAAAGTGAAAGAGAAGAAAAGGTAAGTCTACTTGTCTATTTTCTCTCCCCCCTCCCCACTCAAAAACCCTTTCTTAGGCCATGGCTGGGGGTGGGGGGAGGGCTCCAGAGAAACAAATCTTTCTCCTGTGTCTGTGTCCTCATTTGTTAAATGAATAATACAGTTTTCTTTTTCATTTTTTAAAAGATTTTATTATTTATTTATTTATTATTTGAGAGAGAGCAAGAGCGTGCATGCGTGCACGTGCACGCGCACACACGCGCGCACACACACACACACAAGCAGCAGGGGAGGGGCAGAGGGTGAGAGAGAATCTTAAGCAAGCTCCATGCCCAGTGTGGAATGTACATGGACCTCGATCTCACGACCCTGAGATCATTACCTGATCTGAAATCAAGAGTCAGATGCTTAACCAACTGAAGCACCCAGGCACCCCAAGAATACAGTTTTCTTGAGCTATGGCCCAATCTCTCCTGTGTGTTGCTGAGGGCTACAGGCTTCTGAAAACAAACTTCCTTTCCATTAAGTTGTTTAAGCTTTTTTTGAAGGATCACACTCAGCATCTCAAATGGGCACCCTTAGTACTGCTTCCTGTACTCTGTTCCATCAGGTAGGGTACTGCAGAGAAACAGAACCAGTAGGATATACATATTTATTATAAGGATTGGCTCATATGATTCTGGTGGCTGTGAAGTACCAAGATCTGCAGTTAGCAAGGCAGAGAACCGGGAGAAGCAACCGTGCGGTTCTAGTCCAAAAGCCTGCAGTCCCAAGGTCCAAGAAGAGTCCCTGTTTCAGTTCAAGTCTGAGGGCAAGGAAAGATCAGATGTCCCGGCTTGAAGGCAGTCAAGCCGGAGGAATTCTCTCTTACTCATGGGAGGATCAGTCTTCTTGTTCTATTCAGGCCTTCAACTGACTGAATGAAGCCCACCCACATTGGGGAGAGCAATCTGCTTTACTTAGTCCATCCATTCAAATGTTAATTTCATCCAAAACACCCTCATAGACACACCCAGAATAATGTGTGACTAACTGTCTGGGCAACCCGTTACACATAAGATTAACCATCACATATATCTTTTTTTTTTTTTCTTAAAGATTTTATTTATTTATCTGAGAGAAAGAGAATGAGAGAGAGAGCACGAGAGGGGGGAGGGTCAGAGGGAGAAGCAGACTCCCCGCAGAGCAGGGAGCCCAATGTGGGACTTGATCCCGGGACTCCAGGATCATGACCCGAGCCGAAGGCAGTTCCCCAACCAACTGAGCCACACAGGTGCCCCATCACATATATTTTTGCCATTTTCTTCATTACCTCTTATGCCCTGAAGACTTTTCCATTCCTCTGATCAATATCCATATCCTATGCACTCCATAATGTCACATGTAATTTTGAAGGAGCAAAATTGTCTGGGAGTCTTCACTGGCTATTTGTGTCAATTTATCCACTAGATTCTAAATTTCTAGATGATGATGACAAGGATTTTATTTATTAAACAAGAGATATATAAATCTATTATATTTTCTGTATCTTTCTTAGTGGCACATAGGTGGACACTCAGGAAATAGTTTAGTGCTACACATTCAACCCAGTTGGAGAACATGTTTTCTGATAACTTGGATTCCAGGAAAACAGCTGGGGAGAGTGAGTGTTAGTAAACTTGGGACTGACAAGGGTATCTCCACCCTTCCCTCAGCCCAGTGCTAGTCCTCACCCTGGGGCTCTGGGCTAGGGCATAAAGGCAAGAACTGCTTTGCTTTTTCATTCTTGCTGGGTGAGAAGAGATGGATCTGAGAAGTTCCCTTTCAGGTCACAGTCATTCTGGCACACCTAGGAGATTTGCCTGCATCCAACCCCTACCTAGAGCAGGGTTTCTTAACTTCCGCACCATTGGTATTTAGGCAGATAAATAATTCTTTGATGTGAGGTGCTGTCCTGTATATTGTAAGATGTTTAGCAGTGTCCTTAGCCTCGATCTGTTAGATGCTGGGTAGTACCTGCACCCCCAGTTGTGACAATCAGAAATGTCTCCAGATATTGGCAAATGTACCCTGGGGAAGAGAAGCATTTGAGAGCCACTGATCCTGGGCTTTGTTTTTTTACAAAGGAGAGTCACCTATGTGATCACATCTGTGAATCAGGAAGGAACTTGTTCCTTTATCTCTTTTACACAGGTGATCAAGTGGCAGGAAAAGAAAGAACCCACATCTTCTGACTTTAAGCTTACTGCTCTTTCTCTTATATATCTCCAACGGCTCGGTAAAAAGACCACTAGGGATGAAGGATTAAAGGAGAGAGTGAATTGACCCCAGCCTGAAGGAGATGTCAGTTTTGAGCTGAAGAATGAAAATCCTTATTGAATTACAAGTCTTGACAAAGGGGTATCATTAGCCACTTTGCTTTTTCAGACTCTTTCTTAATTTCATTTGATGACCTTTCAGTTTGCCCTTTTGAAAGGGAAGACATTTAGATTTCCTTTCTTAGTGGCTAGTCTTATTTTTGACTGCTAGTATCTCCAAAACTTCCAAACCTTTGAAGAGGAGAGGTAAGGCCTAATAAAACTTGTTCACTTCCTCTTGAAGATGCGTCATTGTGATAACCCTATGTACACAGCCTTGACAGTGGTGGTTTCCAAGAAAACCAAAATACAATACTGCCCTTCAAAACAAGAGTTTGCACTAATTGTTATCGAGACTAGATCAGAAAACTAGAAGTACTAAAAATAAGCATCTGAAAGGCACACAATTTCTGAGACTATATTAATTATTTTGCCATCTGTGTTTTGAAAAGAGAAAATGTAGTGTGTCTTTTTAAATCGGGCATATGAAAGTAAAGATCTAAAATTTGCTAAGTGGGGTAAGGGTACACTTGAGCTTAAGATTTTAATTAAATTCTTTTTTTTTTTTTTTAGATTTTTATTTATTTATTGAGAGAGAGAGTGATAGAGAGAGAGCATGAGAGGGGGAGAGTCAGAGGGCGAGGCAGACTCCCCGCTGAGCAGGGAGCCCGATGCGGGACTCCATCCCGGGACTCCAGGATCATGACCTGAGCCGAAGGCAGTCGCTTAAACAACCGAGCCACCCAGGAGCCCCTAAATTCTTCACCTTTGAAATACAATTCAACTATGCTTAGGTATCAGACTTTAAATTCATCGTATCGGAAGCACTTTGTAATCAGTGATAATTATTACTATTAAATGAGAGCTTACTTTTTACTACCACTGTTCCAGGAGATTCAGTTTTTTTTTTAAATTCTTTTTTAAAAAAGATTTTATTTATTTATTTGAGAGAGAGAGCGAGCGAGCGAGCGAGAGAGAGCATGAACAGAGGGGAGAGGGAGAAGCAGGCTCCTCACTGAGCAGGGAGCCCGACATGGGGTTCATCCCAGGACCCTGGGATCATGACCTGAGCCGAAGGCAGACGCTTAACCGACTGAGCCACCCAGGCACCCCGAGATTCAGTTTTTTAGGGAGGCAGCATTCTGAGGCACAGAGCATGGCCTAGAGGGTTGTCAAAATCCTCCTTTTCCATATGTGTTAAAATGCCTTGGCCTTTTCTAGACGTTTGATCTTATGTAAATTATGTAACCTCTTTGAACCTCAGCTTCCTCCTTTGTAAAATGAGGTGATAATATCAACTCCTGTATTTGGATTAACAATATCAACCTTTGTGCAGACTCAATGAAAAAAATGGTGTAAAATTTTAATTAATATTAAATTAGCATTTAATGTTGATAATTTTTAATAACTGCATAAAATTACATAATATTCTATTGATAATGTTATTAATTAATATTACATAGTAACATTAAGTGATATGAAATGAAAATCATGTGAAAGAACAATTAACATCAGTATTAATTATTAAATAATATTATAATTAATAATTATTTTTGAATATGCTGAGTTGGTTTTGAACAGTTATGAACATTCCTTTTTTTTAAAGATTTTATTTATTTATCTGAGAGAGAGAGAGTGAGAGTACACGAGTGAGGGAGGGGCAGAGGGAGAGAGAGAAACAGACTCCCTGCTGAGCCAGGAGCCCGATGTGGGGCTTGATCCCAGGACCCTGGGACCATGACCTGAGCCGAAGGCAGGCGCTTAACCGACTGAGCCACCCAGGTGCCCCAGTTATGAACATTCCTGATCAACAAGGTGGGTTGGTGTTTCAAGGTTTCCATAGTTTTCTCCAAATTTGGTTTATTTTTTGTATTTTTATTTTGCTAGTTTTATTTTGAAAGTGCTAGTGTTACTCTTCTATATCTAAACAAACTTTATGGACAGGGGCCAATCTGTAGATATGAAAAAAATGTCACTAAAAAGATGGTAAATAGAACTTGTGCATCACTGGTTACACTTATTTTGGGAAATCTATCTGGATTGCATGTGATGATGGCATTTTTGAGGAAGTGCAGAACTAAATTGTAAGTCTGGGATGGTTCAATTAAATGTTCCTATTTGCTTGCTTTTTCTTCTCTTTCTTTTTCTTTCTTTCTTTCTTTCTTTCTTTCTTTCTTTCTTCTTTCTTTCTTTCTGCTCTTTCTTTCTCTTGCTCAAATTACATCTTTCTTTTTCTTTCTTTCTTTCATTCTCTTCCTCTTTCTTTCTTTCTTTCTTTCTTTCTTTCTTTCTTTCTTTCTTTCTTTCTTCTTTCTTTCTTTCATTCTCTTCCTCTTTCTTTCTTTCTTTCTTTCTTTCTTTCTTTCTTTTCTTTCTTTCTTTTTCTTTCTTTCCTTCCTTCCTTCCTTCTCTTTCTTTCTTTCTTTCTTTCTTTCTTTCTTTCTTTCTTTCTTTCTTTCTTTCTTCTTTCTTTCTTTCTTTCTTTCTTTCTTTCTTTCTTTC
>NW_023270389.1:52861531-53031025 GCF_011800145.1 Mirounga leonina
TTTTCCTTTTGAAATTTCTTAGTAACACAGAATTCCAGATAATAGGTCCTAGGGTACTGCCTGGCATTGGTCTCAATACTTTCTTGTTGAACTGAACAAGTTGCTCAAATTACATTAAATTTGCCACAACTGTGAAATTTATTTTTCACTTGTTATATGAAGGGGAAAAAAAATCCCCCAAAGTTCTACTCTAATAGACAGTTTTATTTAACCTTGTATCATTTTCCAATTTTTTTTTGCATTTTGTACTTTGTTATGATCATATCACACTCTATTTTCCTTCTGCTTTTTAAAAATATTACACCATAAGTATTTGTAGTTTTTTCAAGCATAATTTTAGGATGCATAATAGATGGTAAATAGCCTATTCTTTATATAATTGTTTACATGTTATTGACACTTACATTGTTTTCTAATATTTTAATGCTCTAAAAAATGCTACAGTGGGGGGGCACCTGGGTGGCTCAGTCAGTTGTGTCCAACTCTTGATTTGGGCTCAGGTCATGATCTTAGGTTTGTGAGATCAAGCCCTCCATTGGGCTCTGCGCTCAGCACAGAGTCTGCTTAAGATTCTCTCCCTCTCCCTCTGCTCCCACTCCACCAACCCCACGCCAGCTCATGCACTCTCTCTCTCAAAAAAAAAAAAAAAAGCTACAGTGAACATCTTTACATATAGGGCATTCTTTTTTTCTTTTTTCTTTTTCGATATCTCACAGTGTTTCCTCAAAAGAGCTTTCCATACATATTATTACTAGGCCAGAGGGCATAAAACATATTTAATAAATATTAATATTTAATACTTAAGGCACATAATATTTTAAGTCTCTTCATACATATAACCAAACTGGTTTCTGAAAGGTTTTAGCAGCTATGTATACAAATTCTTGCTTCCTTACCCTTGACAGAGTTGGATATTCTCATTAACATTTTTTGATATGTAAAAATATATCTCAATATTTAATATACATATTTTTAGATATTGATGAAGCTGAAATGTATTTTGTTAATCATTTGAAATTCTCTGTGAATTTTCTATTCTTTTCTCTTACTTCTCTGAACTTGAGAATGAGTATGTTGCTCTGCCCTCCAGTGACCTAATAGCTTAAGACTGAATTGTTCAAGGAGGAAAGGAAAGGAAGAAGAGAGGAAGAGTTTTCCATTGCTTTAAAAATGAGTAATAACCTTGTATTTATACCTCTAGTCTTTTCTTTCTTTCTTTCTTTTTTTAAAAGATTTTATTTGAGATAGGGAGAGAGAATGAGTGAGAGCACAAGCAGGGGGAGTGGCAGGCAGAGGGAGAGGGAGAAGTAGGTTCCTTGCTGATCCCAGGACCCTGAGATTAAGACCTGAGTTGAAGGCAGATGCCTAACTGACTAAGCCACCCAGGCACCCCTATACCTCTAGTCTTAGGGTTGATACATTTTAGAATTATTCTTTAAACCATTATAATATGTTTTACTTGTCTGATATGAAAATTGAAATTCATGTATTTACAAATAGCCAACCACTTCTCCAACTGCCATGTATTGGAGTAGTCTTTCTCTTTGCCAGTAATTTGTGATTCTTCATTTAAAGTAATTGTGTGTGTGTGTTTCTGAGCCATTTGTTCCATTGTAGTGTTACTCACCAATATTCTTAATTATTATAATATTTATAATTTGTGTTGATGGTTGGGTTAGTTTTTCTTTATATTTCTTATTTTTCAAAAATGGCTTTTCAGGGGCACCTGGGTGGCTCAGTTGGTTAAGCGTCTACCTTAGGCTCAGGTCATGATCCGTGGTCCTGGGATTGAGTCCCACATTAGCTCTCTGCTCAGCAGGAAGTCTGCTTCTTCCTCTCCCTCTACCCCTCCCCCTGGCTGTGCTTGCTTTCTCTCTCTCTCAAATAAATGAATAAAAAATCTTAAAAAAAATAGCTTTTCAAAAATACTATATTTGACTATTTTTTTGCATGAACTTTAGAATAATTATTTTTGGTTCCCTTCTCTCACTCAAAATCCTATTGATACCTTAATTGGGATTTTGTCAAAATGTCTAATTAGCGTCCAAAAAATTGAACTTTTTATAGATTTGATTTTCCCATCCCCAGATAAGACATTTTTCCCCATTTATTTCAGGATTTTTTTGGTATATGATTTTATAATTTCTTTATATGGATTCGTTGTCCAAGATATGCTTAGATATTTATTATATTTTGTTGCTATTATGGATGGAGTTCTTTCTTCCAATCTAGTTGCTTACTTTTATTTTATTTTATTTATTCATTTTTAAAATTTTTTATTGTTATGTTAATCACCATACATTACATCATTAGTTCTTGATGTAGTGTTCCATGATTCATTGTTTGTGCATAACACCCAATGCTCCATGCAGAATGTGCCCTCTTTAATACCCATCACTAGGCTAATCCATCCTCCCACCCCCCTCCCTTCTAGAACCCTCAGTTTGTTTTTCAGAGTCCATCGTCTCTCATGGTTCGTCTCCCACTCGGATTTCCCCCTCTTCATTCTTCCCGTCCTACTATCTTCTTTTTTTTTTCTAACATATATTGCATTATTTGTTTCAGAGGTACAGATCTGTGATTTAACAGTCTTGCACAATTCACAGCACTCACCATAGCACATACCCTCCCCAATGTCTATCACCCAGCCACCCCATCCCTCCCACCCCACCACCCACTCCAGCAACCCTCAGTTTGTTTCCTGAGATTAAGAATTCCTCATATCAGTGAGGTCATATGATACATGTCTTTCTCTGATTGACTTATTTTGCTCAGCATAACACCCTCCAGTTCCATCCACGTTGTTGCAAATGGCAAGATCTCATTCCTTTTGATGGCTGCATAATATTCCATTGTATATATATACCACCTCTTCTTTATCCATTCATCTGTCAATGGACATCTGGGCTCTTTCCATAGTTTGGCTATTATGGACATTGCTGCTATAAACATCGGGGTGCACATACCCCTTCGGATCCCTACATTTGTATCTTTGGGGTAAATACCCAGTAGTGCAATTGCTGGATCATATGGTAGCTCTATTTTCAACTTTTTGAGGAACCTCCATACTGTTTTCCAGAGTGGCTGCACCAGCTTGCATTCCCACCAACAGTGTAGGAGGGTTCCCCTTTCTCCACATCCCCACCAACATCTGTCGTTTCCTGACTTGTTAATTTTAACCATTCTGACTGGTGTGAGGTGGTATCTCATTGAGGTTTTGATTTGGATTTCCCTGATGCCGAGCAATGTTGAGCACTTTTTCATGTGTCTGTTGGCCATTTGGATGTCTTCTTTGGAAAAATGTCTGTTCATGTCTTCTGCCCATTTCTTGATTGGATTCTTTGTTCTTTGGGTGTTAAGTTTGATAAATTCTTTATAGATTTTGGATACTAGCCCTTTATCTGATATGTCATTTGCAAATATCTTCTCCCATTCTGTTGGTTGTCTTTTGGTTTTGTTGACTGTTTCTTCTGCTGTGCAAAAGCTTTTTATCTTGATGAAGTCCCAATAGTTCATTTTCGTCCTTGCTTCCCTTGCCTTTGGCGATGTTTCTAAGAAGAAGTTGCTGCAGCTGAGGTCAAAGAGGTTGCTGCCTGTGTTCTCCTTTAGGATTTTGATGGACTCCTGTCTCACACTGAGGTCTTTCAACCATTCGGAGTCTATTTTTGTGTGTGGTGTAAGGAAATGGTCCAGTTTCATTCTTCTGCATGTGGCTGTCCAATTTTCCCAACACCATTTGTTGAAGAGACTGTCTTTTTTCCATTGGACATTCTTTCCTGCTTTGTCAAAGATGAGTTGGCCATAGAGTTGAGGGTCCATTTCTGGGCTCTCTATTCTGTTTCATTGATTAATGTGTCTGTTTTTGTGCCAGTACCATACTGTCTTGATGATGACAGCTTTGTAATAGAGCTGGAAGTCCAGAATTGTGATGCCGCCAGCTTTGCTTGTCTTTTTCAACATTCCTCTGGCTATTCAGGGTCTTTTCTGGTGACATACAAATTTTAGGATTATTTGTTCCATTTCTTTGAAAAAAGTGAATGGTATTTTGATGGAAATTGCATTGAATGTGTAGATTGCTCTAGGTAGCACTGACATCTTCACAATATTTGTTCTTCCAATCCATGGGCATGGAACGTTTTTCCATTTCTTTGTGTCTTCCTCAATTTCTTTCATGAGTATTTTATAGTTTTCTGAGTACAGATCCTTTGCCTCTTTGGTTAGATTTATTCCTAGGTATCTTATGGTTTTGGGTGCAGTTGTAAATGGGATCGACTCCTTAATTTCTCTGTCTTCTGTCTTGTTGTTGGTGTATAGGAATGCCACTGATTTCTGTGCATTGATTTTATATCCTGCCACTTTACTGAATTCCTATATGAGTTCTAGCAGTTTTGGGGTGGAGTCTTTTGGATTTTCCACATAAAGTATCATATCGTCTGCAAAGAGTGAGAGTTTGACTTCTTCTTTGCCAATTTGGATGCCTTTTATTTCTTTTTGTTGTCTGATTGCTGTGGCTAGGACTTCTAATACTATGTTGAATAGCAGTGGTGATAGTGGACATCCCTGCCACGTTCCTGACCTTAGGGGGAAAGCTCTTAGTGTTTCCCCATTGAGAATGATATTTGCTGTAGGTTTTTCATAGATGGCTTTTATGATATTGAGGTATGTACCCTCTATCCATATACTCTGAAGAGTTTTGATCAAGAAAGGATGCTGTACTTTGTCAGATACTTTTTCTGCATCTATTGAGAGGATCATATGATTCTTGTTCTTTCTTTTGTTAATGTATTGTGTCACATTGATTGATTTGCGGATGTTGAACCAAACTTGCAGCCCAGGGATAAATCCCACTTGGTCATGGTGAATAATCCTTTTAATGTACTGTGGGATCCTATTGGCTAGTATTTTGGTGAGAATTTTTGCATCCATGTTCATGAGGAATATTGGTCTGTAATTCTCCTTTTTGATGGAGTCTTTGTCTGGTTTGGGGATCAAGGTAATGGTGGCCTCATAAAACGAGTTTGGAAGTTTTCCTTCCATTTCTATTTTTTGGAACAGTTTCAGAAGAATAGGTATTAATTCTTCTTGAAATATTTGGTAGAATTCCCCTGGGAAGCCATCTGGCCCTGGACTTTTGTTTGTTGGGAGATTTTTGATGACTGCTTCAATTTCCTTAGTGGTTATTGGTCTGTTCAGGTTTTCTATTTCTTCCTGGATCATTTTGGCAGTTGATACATCTCTAGGAATGCATCCATTTCTTCCAGGTTATCTAATTTGCTGGCATAGAGTTGCTCATAATATGTTCTTATAATTGTTTGTATTTCTTCGGTGTTGATTGTGATCTCTCCTCTTTCATGCATGATTTTGTTGACTTGGGTCATTTCTCTTTTCTTTTTGATAAGTCTGGCCAGGGGTTTATCAATCTTATTAATTCTTTCAAATAACCAGCTCCTAGTTTCGTTGATCTGTTCTACTGTTCTTTTGGTTTCTATTTCATTGATTTCTGCTCTGATCTTTATTATTTCTCTTCTCCTGCTGGGTTTAGGCTTGATTTGCTGTTCTTTCTCCAGCTCCTTTAGGTGTAGGGTTAGGTTGTGTACTTGAGACCTTTCTTGTTTCTTGAGAAAGGCTTGTATTGCTATATACTTTCCTCTTAGGACCACCTTTACTGTATCCAAAGATTTTGAACAGTTGTGTTTCCATTTTCATCGATTTCCATGAATTTTTTAAATTCTTCTTTAATTTCCTGGTTGACCCATTCATTCTTTAATAGGATACTCTTTAGCCTCCATGTATTTGAGCTCTTTCCGACTTTCCTCTTGTGATTGAGTTCTAGTTTCAAAGCCGTGTGGTCTGAAAATAGACAGGGAATGATCCCAATCTTTTGGTACCAGTTGAGACCTGATTTATGACCTAGGATGTGATCGATTCTGGAGAATGTTCCATGTGCACTAGAGAAGAATGTGTATTCTGTTACTTTGGGATGGAATGTTCTGAATATGTCTATGAAGTCCATTTGGTCCAGTGTGTCATTTAAAGTCTTTATTTCTTTGTTGATCTTTTGCTTAGATGATCTGTCCATTTCAGTGAGGGGTGTGTTAAAGTCCCCCACTATTATTGTATTGTTGTCAATGTGTTTCTTTGCTTTTGTTATTAACTGGCTTATATAATTGGCTGCTCCCATGCTAGGGGCATAGATATTTACAATTGTTAGATCTTCTTGTTGGAGAGACCCTTTAAGTAGGATAGTGTCCTTCCTCATCTCTTATTACAGTCTTTGGTTTAAAATCTAATTTGTCTGATATAAGGATTGCCACCCCAGCTTTCTTTTGGTGTCCATTAGCATGGTAAATGGTTTTTTGATTGCACCTTATTAATAGCCTTTTTGATTTTGACTTGTTAGATTTTAGTTCTTTTATTTCTCCAGAAAGGGTTTCTCTAATAACTTCCATGCTTTTTTCAAGCCCAGCTAGTATCTTTAACATGATGATTCTGAACTCTAGATCTGACATTGTACTAATGTCTGTATTGAGTAGGTCCCTGGCAGTCAGTACTACCTCTTGTTCTTTTTGTTGAGGTGATTTTTTCCATCTTGTCATTTTGTCCAGAGGAGAATAGATTAATGAGAGAACAAAATGGTAACAGGGTACCAACGTCCCCAGAAAATATACCCTAAACAAATCAGAAAAGACCTGAAGCCAGGGGAAAAGAAAGGGAAAGAAAGAAAAAAGAAAAATAAAAAAAAAAAGAAAAAGAAAAAGATAAAAACAAAAAAAAAAACAGAACAAAACAAAAAAAACAGAATATGATCAAATATGATCAGGCTGGTGCATAGATCAGTGCCACACACTAGATTTGGGGTGTATTTTGGTCTGTTAGAGAAAGTGTCTCCCAAAATTTTAAGGAAAGGAAAACTTATCTATATACAAAAATAAGGGTTGATATGATGAAGGGATGGAATATGACTGTAAAGATGAAAATTATAAAAAATTTTTTAAAAGGAATTGATAAGAAGTTTTTGAAAAAAGAAAGAAGAGGATTTAAAAAAAAAAAAAGAAAAAAAAGGGAGAGAATGTGATCAGGCAGGAGAGTAGAACAAAACCATACACTAGAGATTTAGGTATATTTTGATCTGTTAGAAGAAACTGTATCTCAAAATTTTAAAGAGAGAACAACTTATGTATATATATGCCAAAAATAAGGGTAACTACTATGAAGGGATAGAATATGACTCTAAAAATGAAAAATAAATATATTTTTTCAAAAAGGGATTGATAAGATGTTGGTTGAAAAAGGGAAAAAGAAAAATTAAAAAAAAAGTTTAAAAAAAGTTAACTTTGAAAGACTAAAGAATCATGGGAAAAAAGCCATGAATTCTATGTGCAGTATTCCCCTAGCGCTGGAGTTCTGCCGTTCTCATTGATCGGTAAACTTGGTCTTGGCTGGCTGTTCTCGCTGATCTTCTGGGGGAGGGGCTGTTGCCATGGTTTCCAAATGTCTTTGCCAGAGGCGGAATTGCCCCGCTCTTGCCGGTCTGGGCTAAGTAATCTGCTTGGGTTTGCTCTCGGGAACTTTTGTTCCCTGCAAGTTTTCTGTGCAGCTTTGGAGGCCGAGAGTGAAAATGGCGGCCTCCCAATCTCCGCCCAGAGGAGCTGAGAACTAGGGGCCCCACTCCTCAGTGAGCCCCCAGAGAAAAGCAGTCAATCACTCCCGTCTCCCTGGTCTCTGGCCGCACTCCGTGCTCACCTGGCCTGTGACCGAGCATTTCTATCTCTGGCACCCGACTCGGTGTGGAGTCTCCAAACCCAGCAGATCCCTGCGGTGCGCTCCCGCACTGCTCCTCCCGGGGGAGGAAGGGGAGTCTCCCCGGATCTGCTGCTTGTTGGATCCCTGCTGGAGGAGCAGTGGCCTGACTGTGCCCTGGATCACGGTTTATGGCAACCCCGAGCTTAAAGCCCACGCCTGGGCTCCATCTCTGCAGCCGGCTTCCCTGCTCCAATACCTGGGAGCTCTGCCATGCTCAGGCACCCCCGGTCTTTCTGTGACCCTGAGGGTCCTGAGACCACACTGTCCCACGAGGGTTCCACCCCCCACTTAGCCACCAGAGTGACATCCCTCAGTGGACCTGACTTCTAAAAGTTCCGATTTTGTGCTCCGCGGCTCTATCACTTGCCAGAAGCAGCCGACGGAGGCCCCTCCCCTGCCATCTATCCTCCCAAATATCGCCTCGGATTCACTTCTCCACACGTCCTACCTTCCAGAAAGTGGTCGCTTTTCTGTTCAGAGAGTTGTTGCTATTCTTTTCTTCGATCTCCTGTTGAGTTTGTAGGTGTCCAGAATGGTTTAATCCTATCCAGCTGAATTCCTGAGACCAGACGAAATCCAGGTCTCCTACTCCTCCGCCATCTTGCTCCACCCCCTGCTAGTTGCTTACTTTTAAATGTTGTATTTTAATTACATATGTAATTATTAATGACATCTCCTAGGAAAAAATAAAACGTTATTACCCATAGGGCTAAAAAGTCCCTTTGATTACCATCATCTTTGATCCTAGCATCTGCAGCAGTAGTACATTGAATTCAGAGATGGCCATGCAAGTTCAACCTGGATCATATTTGGATGTGATGTTATCATACAGAAAACATCCATGGCTTTTCCTATGGATTTACATCATATGCATGTACTTGCGGAACATACATAATATTGTTTTGTGTAAAGTTGTGTTTAACAAAATATAATATACTGTATTATCCAGTCACTTGCTCTTTTTTCTCCATGATTTTTCTTGGAGACATTTCCATGTCAGTACTTGGAAACTACCTCATTCTTTTAAACTGCTTAACAGATATGTTGTGATTTATTTTGTCATTTTCCTATGTGTAGAGGTTAGTTTGTTTCCAAGTTTTGTTATTTTAAAATGCTCCGAGGAGCCTTCACGTGCATGCCTCTTTGGCACATCTAAGAGTGATTTCTATAGGTAGATCCTTTGAAGGTGACCACAGAATGTGCCTTTAAAACAGGATCATAATGCCCAATTACTCTCCAGAGTAAGAAGTAGCGTATAGAAGACTACCCATTTCCTCATACCACTGACAATATATCAATTGTGGCTAATCTGGTGGGTGACATGGTAATCATGTCATTTTAATTAGTCTATTTACAGGTTTTGGCCCTCAGTGAGATTGAACATCTCTACCTGTTTATTGTTTCTATTTCTTCTTCTATGAATTGCCTATTCATACCCTGGGCTCATTTTTCATTCAGTATGTTCGTCTTTTTCTTATTATATTACTGTTCTTATATACTCTGTATCTTTTGTCTGTTATTTTTTTTTTATGGCAACTTTTACCATAGAGAAGGTTTAAATATGAATGTAGTCAAGTTTATCTATTCCTTTTTGAATTTTGCTTTTTATTTCTCTTTAAAAAGGCCTTCACAACTCCAAGGTCCTGAAAATATTCTATTTTTTTCTTCTAAAATTTTTACCATTTTGGCTTTACTCCTTTAAGCCATCTAGAATTTATTTGTGAATGTTTTGTTTTGAAGTAGGTTATAAATTTATATTATTCCTCCAAATGATTAGGCAATATTACTAATACTATTATACTATTTATTGAAAAGCCTATCCTTTCCTCACTATTTGAAATGCCAACTGTTACACACACACACACACACACACACACCCCTTCCTAGGCTCTTCATTCTGTCTTCTGATGGTTAAAAAGGAACAAGTCTTCAGAAATAGATTGCCTGAGTGTGAATTCCAGTTCTGACATTTACTAGCTCTGTGACCTCAGGTAACTTCCTTAATCACTTTGTGCCTATTTCTTCCTATGTAACAGTGCCAGCCACGTAAGACCTTGGTAGGGTTAAAAAAATTGATAAATGTAAAATGCTTAGAACAGTGCCTGACATATTGTAAGCATATCATAACAGTAAATGCTTATTATTGCTATTATTATTATCATTATTATCATGCTTCATTGCTTTGTTTATCTATTCCTGGGCAATATCACATTTTTTTTGAAAGATTTTATTTATTTATTTGAGAGAGAGAGAATGAGAGACAGAGAGCACGAGAGGGAAGAGGGCAGAGGGAGAAGCAGACCCCCTGCTGAGCAGGGAGCCCAATGCGGGACTCGATCCCTGGACTCCAGGATCATGACCTGAGCCGAAGGCAGTCGCTTAACCAACTGAGCCACCCAGGCGCCCTATCACATTGTTTTTGATCCTATAATTTTACAATGTATTTTGCTGAGAGGGCAAGTACCGATCTTTATGTTATTTTTCAAGACCATCTCAAATATTCTTGTGCATTTTTCTTTGTATATTAATTTCAGAGTCAGACAGGTTTCATGAAAAATGCTTTTGAATATTGGAATTGCATTAAATTGATCAGTAATTTGGTAAGAATTGATATTGTCATGATTAATCTTTATTTATCAAATATTTATGGAGAAAACGACAAAACTTTACTGGATGACATTTAATAAGAGATGGAGAAATGTATCAAATTGACGTATGAAAAAGTTTGGTTTTTTTGGTTGGTCTTTAAAGAATTATCTTTGGGGCTCCTGGGTGGCTCAGTCAGTTAAGCCTCCAACTCTCAATTTTGGCTCAGGTCACCATCTCTAGGTCATGAGATCAAGCCCTGTGTAGGGCTCTGTGCTCATCAGGGAGTCTACTGGAAATTTTCTCTCTCTCTTTCTCTCTCTCTGCCCCTGTACCCCTCCCCCCCCAACTCACACACACTCTCTCTTTCTAAGATAAATAAATAAATCTTAAAAAAAAAGATTCTCTTCCCCCCTTCCCCTCACTTGCATATGTGTTCTCTAAAAAAAAAAAAAGATTATCTTTGATTTTAATTTTTTTTACCTTTAATAATGTTACCTCTTTATATTCTTCAGGTTTGTTTTGTTATCCTTTATCTCTCATTTTGAGTTGAAATTTGAATTAATTCATTTTTAATCTTCCTCATTTTCTAGCAAATAAATTTAAAGCCATACATTTCCCTCTGAATATTACATTGTCCACACTCCCAGTTTTTAATATGTAGAACTCTTATGTTTAGATACCTTGTAATTTCCACTCGTCCAAGAGTTATTTAGAATTAGATTCCATGTCATAAAGTTTATTTTTTGACAATTTTATTCTTGACTACTAATTATAGCATACTGTAGTCAGTAGATGTAGCTCATAGTGACCCATTTTTTTAATTTATTGAGATTTCTTTTAGTTCCCAGACTGTAATAAATTTTTCATAATGTGCCATATGTGTTTGAAAAGAATATGTACTATCTGCATATGTGTTATGAAATAATATCTGTCTGTCTACCTCTATGTATCCATTTATCTAAAGAGAACAGTACAACAAATACCCATATAGTTACCACACAGATTTAATAATTGTTAATATATTGTCTTATTTACATCTTTATGCTTAAGAAATAAAATATTACCACAAGCTGAAGACTTTTCCTGTATAGACTGCCAATCCATTTCCCTTTCTTCGTTCCCAGAGATAACTACTATCTTGAATTTGCAGGAACACCTTCAGATTTCTTTGGAAATTTTCTCAATTTTCTTTCTTGTGATCCATACCAGAGTTTCTACCTCTTTATTCAATTTTAGGAATTTTTATTTTTTCTGTACATTATTTTCATAAGCACTTAAAAAGTACTCATGAAAATAGCTAATGTGTGTTTATTATGAGACAGAATTGCTTTACATGTTTCATGTGTACCATTTATGGTTCATGACAACTTTTATAAGGCAGGTACCATTGTCATTTTTATTTAAAAACTGAGAAAGCTGAGGAACAGGAAAATTAAGTAATTCATCCAAAGTCACAGAGCTAGAATGTGGTAGGGGCTGGGTGGGAACGCTTTTCAGTGTGATTTTAGAGGTAACATTAACTATTCCACAACCTCTCTTTATGTTGGATTCTCCTTGAGCATCTGTGAGAGGTTGGAGGTCCTAGCAATGCAATAAGACAACAAAAGAGAAATAAAGGTATAAGGATTAGAAAGGGAGAAATAGAACTCCACTCTTCTCAGAAAATATGATTGCATTGTCTCAAAAGAATCTACAGATAAATTTGCCATTTATATATTTGCCATATATATTTTTAATATATAAATTTAGCAAACTTTGTGGTTATGATATCAGCATACAAAAGTAAATTAAAATTTTATATGCTAGTAACAAAAAGTTAGTAAATAAAACTTTAAAAATACTATTTGTAGTAGCATCAAACAACAAAAGCAACAACTGTAACAAATACCTAGAAATACCATTCCTTATTGAAATTAAAGTAAGCCAATAAATGGAAAAAATATACCATGGTCATGAACTAGGGGACTCAATACTATTAAAATGGCAATTCTTCCCAGATTGATTTATAGATTCATTGCAATTGAAAACAAAATTTTAGTAAGATTTTAAATGAATATTAACAAGCTGAATCTAAAACACATATGGAAATGCAAAAATGCCAAGAAAAGCTGACAATCTTGACAAGGACCAGATTTGAGGAACTTTAACTGCTGGGTATTGAGACTTATTAATAATGCCATAGAAACTAAAAAAATAACAAATAGACATATGGAAGAGAATATAGGATCTGCAAAGAGATCCTCATATAGTCATCTGATTTAGGAAGAGTACTACCACAGTGACATGAAGAAATGATGATCTTTTGCATAAATGGTGCTAGATCCACTAAATATGCAATTGAAAAAAAAAAACAAACAACTTGACCCTCTACATCATGTTCTGTTTATCTATTACTGCATAATAAACACCCCAAACTGTGGTGGCTTAAACCAATAGTCATTTATTATATCTTTATATCTCAATTTTTGTGCCAGGAGTTTGGGTAGGACTCATTTGGGTAAATCTTCTGCTCTATGTGGTGTTGATATTGGTGGAATTCATCTGGTGGATGGGATGGTCTGGAGGGTCCATAGTGATTTTACTTACCTATCTGATCCCTTAGGGGGAATGGTTGGAAATCTAGGCTGAGCTGGGACTATTAACTAAAACATATGTTTGTCTTCTCTAGCATGGTAGTCTCAAATAGCTGGGCCTGTAACATGGCAGCTCAAAGTTTCCTGAGTGCTCCAAGAAGCCAAGATGAAAGCTATAAGGCTTTTCATGGCTAGCCTCAGAAGTTTCAGAATGACATGTATGCCACATTCTATTGGTCATGTAAGTCACTAAGGCTAGTCCAGATTCACAGGGGTGGCATCTAGACTTGGCCTCTCAGTGAGAAGTTCAGCAAAGAATTTGGACCATCTTTATCATTCTAGATAGATCATAGACCTAAAGGTGAAATATAAAACAAGGTTTTTGGGAAAAAACATGGGAGAAAAGTCTTCATGACCTTAGGAATAGGGAAAGATTTCTTAAACAGAACACAGAAAGCATTAACCATAAAAGAAAAAAAAAAAGCCTGGATAAATTTGACTTTATTAAAATTAAGAACTATTTATAAAATAACACTTTTTAGAGAATTAAAATACAAACTATGTATACTAGAATGTATCCAGAATATGATAGAACTGCTCAATCAATAAGAGAGATAATTCCATAAAAAAATTGGTTAAAACTGACTTAAATAGGTACTTCACAAAAAGGATATATAAATGGCCAATAAGAATATGAAAATGTTCTCAACATCATTAGTTATCAGATAAATGCAAATTGAAACCACAAATCAGTCAGTTAAGTTTCTGGCTCTTGGTCTTGACTTGGGTCATGATCTCAGGGTTGTGGGGTCAAGCACGGTGTGGGGCTCCACTCTCAGTGCGGAGTCTGCTTGAGATTCTTCCCCCCCCTTTTTGCCCCTCCCCCTGCACTCTCCCTCTCTGTACTGATGAAGTTCAATAAAGGCAAAATTAATCAATGGTGACAAGTCAGAATAGTGATTCCCTTTGGGGGTGTATTCACTGGGAGGGAAACATATGAAGTGGTACAATTATTCTATATTATGATCTGTTGGTGAGTACTCATATGTTGAGCCATACAATTAAAATTTGTGCCCTTTTCTGTATGTGCATTAATACAAAAGATAAAATTCAAGTAGAAGCAATGTTTCACTTAAAAAAATAAAGCAAACATGCAAACATGCACTATACAAATGCTCTAAGACACAAGATGTTTCCAGTCCATGTACATATCTATCCATACTGCTATGATCTGAATATTTGGTCCCCCCAAAACTCATATGTTGAAATCCTAATACCCAAAGTGATGGCATTAAGGAGACAGGGTCTTTGGGAGGTGATTAGGTGGCAAGGGCAGAGCCTTCATGAATGAGATTGGTTCCCCCGTAAAAGTGGCCCCAGAGAGCTAGGTTGGCCCTTCCACGATGCGAGAACACAAGAGAATTCTGTGATCCAAAAGAGGACCCTCACCTGACCATGCTGGTACCATGATATTGGACTTTCAGTCACCAGAACTGTGAGCAATAAATTTCTGTTGCTTCTGAACTACCTGGTCTGTGGTATTTTGTTGCACCAGCCTGAATCAACCATGACAATAACCATACATGGAGAGGTCCATTAACTTGGCATTTTATAAAACTAAAAAAGGATTTGTTTGAAAAAAATTGGGTTCACAATATGAAATTTAAGAAATTATATATATTTAGTAGTACTTTAATGAATATATATAACAACAATAAACATCATTCATGAGTTTTGATGTAAGCTCCTAATCTCCTTCTCTGGATGTCTGAGAGGAATGATCTTCAGTGTGACTAGGAAAGCAGCCTCCAGCCTGGTTTGATCTAAGCTACAGTCTTGTTTTCTTTGACTGATTTGGATTTGGATTCTGCTCATTCCTTTTTTCCTGTCATCCACACTGCTGGAATATTATGCAGCCACGAAAAAGGATGAGATCTTTGCCATTTGGGACAAGGTGGATGGACCCAGAGGGTATTATGCTAAGTGAAATAAGACTGAGAAAAACAAATACCATATGATTTTCCTCATATGTGAAATCTAAAAAACAAAACAAATGAATAAAGAAACAAAAAGCAGACTCATGCCTAAAATACAGAGAACAAACTGATGGTTGCCAGAGGGAAGGGGGGAGGAAGGGAATGGGCAAAATGAGTGAAGGGGAGTGGGAGGTACAGGCTTCCAGTTATGGAAAGAATAAGTCATGGGAATAAAAAGCACAGCATAGAGAATGTAGCCAATGGTATTGTAATAGCTTTGTATGGTGGCAGATGGTAGCTACACTTGAGGTGAGCATAGCATAATGAGTTGTTGAATCACTATGCTGGACACTTGAAACTAATGTAACATTGTGTGTCAACTATACTTAAAATTTTTAAATAAAAAATTAAAAATAAAGCATTGATTACCAAATTAATGATTATTAGTTAATTAATAAATTATTTTATTAATTATTAAATTTATTGTTGTAAATAGTGTTGATTTAAAAATCATTCCCTCCACCCCTTCCCCTTGCTTGTGTTCTCATGTGTGCATGCACACTCTCTCAAATGAATAAATAAAATATTTTAAAAAATGGGTTTATTCAGGAATGAAAGAGAACTGCAATCTGGAAAAAAACAAGCTGCAGTAAAACTGTAGGCAAGTCTGGAGAACAAAGGAGAGGTATGGTTTCTTAAGGAGAAAAGAGGTAAGTTGAGAAGGCTGTTATGAACTAGAAGTCCACTGGAGTAAACTGAGAGTTGAAGTGTGGTGGCTTCTAACTGAGCTGTTGTGGGGCAGAGAGTTGGGAGGGTTGGTGGTGGGTGATGGGTGGAGTAGGGGATGAGGAAAGCATCTCTTCTTCTGGCTGGAATAATAGAGTAGTATCCACGTGCAAGGTCAAGTCTGTGCATGGTCAAGTCCAGCTTTTCTTGTTGGGTCTGAAATTGACTGAGCATAGGGCATGAGAGCGCCCCCTGCTGAAACCACCTGACTCCATTTTAGTGAGGTTTCCCACTACTAATTTTCACATTCTCAGGAGGCTTAAATTCCAGTAGTGCACACACAGAATGAAATAAGTTCCATTATAGAAGTATGTACAATGGATGTGTGGCAGGAACACAGAGTAGGAAGCTGGACATCATCAAATAGCGGGCATTAAGGCTGAGAAAGTAGTGTGAGCAGAGGTAATGACATACAGAACCTGATAGAGAGTTAGCAAGTGTTCTTTTGTTTCAATAGGCTGAGAAATGAATCAAAATTAAGAGCTCAAGAATGGGAAGAATGGTGTAAAACAAAAATCAGTAAAAAGAGAGGCCAATAAATTTTAAAGTTGTTACTAAGATTGTAACACAGTGAAAATGTAAACAATACTTCCTAGAAGATAAGATACATTAAGTAAGAAAAATAGAATAATCATTTGGATCAGAAAGCTCAGTTAAAGCTTGTAAAATAGGCAGGAGAGAAGTCAGATTTCACAAGTGGAAATCATTATTGATTTTTATCTAGAAGTATGGGTTCAAATGTATTTATTGTAATTACTATAATGTAAAGATGACAATAGTGTAAATAGGATGTATGACTAGTAATCACCAGAAAAGAAGAAAAAGCTAATACAAGTCAATGCGGCAAAAGATAGGATTATAGAGAAGGGAAATAGCAAGAAGGATAGAAATAGAAAGTATATGATAGTAATCATAGCAGGCATATTGCTTAGAGTAATTAATATGAATGCTCCAAATGTCCCTATTATAAGACCAAAATTCCTAGGCTGGCCCCTAAATGCAAAATCCAAATATTGTTATTTACATACAGTAGATACACCCAAACCTAAATGACCAGACAGTTCAGAATAAGAAGAGTGTAGAAGCCATTCTACACTAAAAAGTGTGTGTAATATGTGAAGAGAAAAGATATACTTTCCATGATTAATGAAAATTGACAAGTTTTTAAGAGAAGTATTGATAGTCTGTAAAAATGTGCTGAATTCTAGGAGAGACTATCTAAAGAGTATTCTTTAGATATACTAAAGAAAGAAAAACCCAGAGATCAAGAGCAGTGGGTCATAATTCTTGAAAATCAGTCTCGTACCTTCTTAGAAAACGTGAGAGCTATGATGTAGCACTGATGTATGAGAGATGAAAAAAATATACTGTCATATGTAACATGTTCCTGCTTAGGAGAGGCGAAATTGGATGTATGTTTATATGAGATCTGATGGGGGAGCCTGGGTGGCTCAGTCAGTTAAGGGTCTGCCTTCAGCTCAGGTCATGATCTTGAGGTCCTGGGATCCAGCCCCTTGTCAGGTTCCCTGCTTAGTGAGGAGACTGCTTCTCCCTCTCTCTCTTCCCCTCCCCCTGCTTGTGTGCGCTCTCTCACTTTCTCTCTCAAATAAATAAATAAATAAAATCTTTTAAAAACCCCAAACATATATATACATATACATATATACATATATATATATATGAGATGTGATGTTCCAAAGTAATTCTGAAGTAAAGTGGGCACAGTAGGCACATAGTTGAAAACAAAACTGAATTGTCCAATAAATGAGTGAATTGCTAATAACTAAAAATGTTAAAAGGTTTTATCTTGTGTTCCTAATGAATTCTTTAGGGTCTTTGAATTTTCTGTTAAAATGTTAAGTATTTAAAATATCTTTACTTAGGAAACCACATAAAAATTGAAGGCAAATGATAAACTAGAAGAAAAAAAAAAAAGCCATGGATAATGGGTGGCGAACTGATATTCTTAAGGTATTAAGATCTCTCGTGTAGAGGGAACCACTTTCTCTTCTTCACAGAATCCCTGCACAGGCGACCAAAATAGAATTTTCAAGTCTGCAGTAGAAAAGGAAGGGAATTTCCACCCTACAGTCTGTCCTACTCAAAGCTTCAATGAGATTGAGGGAGAGAATTAGGCACCTCGGGCAACCACCTGCACAGGCTGCCTCTCTGTGCTGGTGACTGGGGGCTGAAATTCAGCTAACATTAGGGTCTTATGCCCTGGAAGAAAGCTAGGTTTACCTAAAGGAAAGCGTGAATTCCAGCAAAGATGTTATGCCTGAGGGTCTAGATTCCCCCTCAAAATGGTACCTCTGTCTACAAAGCTGACCTTCATACTTGCTGGGGGCCTTGTGAGCATGTGTATTTCAGCCCCTTCGGGGTTCTTTCCTCCTGTAGATCTGCCTATCCCTGAGCCCCACAAGTATTCTAGACTCCTTTTCTTCTGCGATAAGCCTAATGGGGGAGACATGTCTCCTGAATTAAGAGGCCTATGGTTTATGCATGTAACTGCCAGGAGGGACTGGTGTTAAGTCTGATTAATTCAGGAGTGAAGTATTAGGAGGTATTAGCATTTGGCCTCTAAATTCCCCCAAATTGTCAGTATGAAAGCTGATAATTTGATCTGACTTCTGTGTTTGGGGTCTTTGCTATTTCCCCATGATTAGATTTAGGTTATGCAGTCTCAGCAGGCTTAACTACTTTAGTGATATTTTGTCCTCAATACATCAATGGTATATAATTTGACCTGGCATAAAGTAGACAATCATTGTATCTCACTTTAATGTTACAGTTTTTAAAAAGATTTTTAAATTTATTTCAGAGAAAGAGCATATGTGCTTGAGAGTGCACGAGATGAGGGAGGGGGCAGAGGGAGAGGGAGAGAAGCAGACTCCCTGCTGAGCATGGAGCCTGATGAGGGCTCCATCTCATGACCCTGAGGTCATGACCTGAGCGGAAACAAAGTCGGTTGCACAACCTTCACTGAGCCACACAGGTGCCCCTACTGTTACATTTTTTAAGGTGAGCAATTTATCAACATTTTTTTTTAAAAAATTAGTGAATGGATTGATTTAATAAATAAAACTTTATTTCTTTAGTATTTGATGTGTGAGTGTGTTTGTCTTAAAGTCAACGATGAAACCTAAAACAGAAGTAGGTTGCTTAAGACTGACCATTCCAGGGCACCTGGGTGGCTCAGATGGTTGAGCGTCTGCCTTTGGCTCAGGTCATGATCCCAGGGTCCTGGTATCGAGTCCCGCATCGGGCTCTCTGCTCCTTGGGAGCCTGCTTCTCCCTCTGCCTCTCTCTCTCTCTGTCTCTCATGAATAAATAAATAAAAAAAAATCTTTAAAAAAAAAAAAAAGACTGACCATTCCAAGTGGCAAGAAACAAGACAGTGTTCTCAGACCCAGTGAGGATGCTTCAGGAAAACCATCTGGAGAGTGTTCATGTGTTCCCTGACGTTGGAGGGATGCAGGGACTAGCATTTGACCTGCAATCGCAGAGTCTAAAGGTGAGAGTCAATGGTCTGAGCTCCACTGACTTGCAGCGGAGCAAGGGAAGGTGGCTCTGCTGGAATCTACCACAACTTCTAGTCTTTGGTGTGACAGGGATGCTTGAACTTCCCATGAACCTGGGAGGCCCCAGGAGGGAATCCTATTGGGTTGTTTTGAATGGGACTCCACACAAGGGGACTGACCCAATAGAAGGGTGGGCTATAAGAAACCAGTGGCTAAAGAGGAAGTTGTAAGTGGCCATCTGGAGATGGCATAGCGTACGTCAAAGGAACTATAGGCAAGAGATTTCCAGTGATGGAAGTTGTCTCTGAAAAAAGCCACAAAACCACTCTAAGAAAAAAGAATTGACATTTAGAACATCCCTCACCAAGACGATATCTCTGACAGAGTATAACTGTACTATGAAATAATACTTTTATTTACCCTGACTTCTTTTCACTCACCTTATTCCAATCCCTGAAAGGTCCCAAAGCCTCAGCTAGTGAGTGAAGGAGAAGGTAGAATAAAAGGTAGATATGAATCTAACCACCTCTATCTTTACTCATTATAGGCTTCCAAGCCTGAAGTAGGCTGGAGCTCCAAGAATGAAGAAGTTTTAAATTTGTTGGGAATAGAATTGTGATTACTATACTTGAATAGATTTTTTGGTGGGAAGGGGCAGAGGGAGAGGGAGAGAGAGAATCTCCAAGCAGACTCCGTGTTAAGCACGGAGCCCAACACAGGGCTCGATCTCATGACCCTGAGATCATGACCGGAGCTGAAATCTAGAGTCGGAGGCTTAACTGTCTGAGCCACCCAGGCGCCCTTGAATAGATTTTTTTAATACTGGAAAAAGAGATACTAAATATCATTGACTCTAAGATGATATTGATGATAAGATGCTCCATTATTTTATATACTACTAAGAAAGGAAAAAAAAAAACCCCTTCAATTATGATTATAAGATGACATTAAGACTCAGAGATGAGATGTTAAGATGGAAAGATATGCACATTTTAGATAAAATATAATAATATTTTACCATTTGAGAGAGATTGGAAAAACTATGAGATCTGCTTGAGATTTCATTGAAGGGAAGGTAAGTGAATTAATTATAGAGGATTTCAAAGGGGGCAGTGGTGATAAAAAGTAGTTTATTCCTGCTTGTACCCTACGGTGTCCAACTGGTTCAATAAACTGGTTAAACAGTGTAATTTCTCAACCTAATTTCTAGCACACAAGCACACATGAGCTACACATGTCTTTCACAGAAGCCTGAACAGAAAAGAGTATCTGGCTACTTGAAGACTTGTTTTAAGGTTCACATTCTCCAACTTAAATATGTCTAATCCTGCCCCAAAAGAGCAGAACACACTCCTGGAATGCTAATGTAGGTGCTAAATTTTCTTCTTTGAAACTAAAATTTGGAATACATGGAAATAATGAAATATTGAGATGTTCTTTTAACTTATGAGGACTAACAGGAAAGAATTAGATCTCATGCCCTCATTAACACAGTTGGTAATATGGGAAGGTTCGTAGTGTAACTAAAGTACCTTGTGGCCTCCCTGACTCGCAGATGTCTAGATAAACTAAACCACCCACTTCTATGGTCTGGGAAAGTCTGAAGAACTCCCTTTTGTTTTTGTCAATTCCTAGAGAATGGTGTCTCACAGTCCCCTCAGGCTCTGGCTCTCATGGGCATCCATCTGGACTTGAAACTAGACTCCTGTGGTGGTTTTAAAATATGCCCACAAATTCTGTGACACTCCCCTCTTCAAAAGATGGCACTTGGTGGAGTATAGAAGTACTTCAGGAGGAGGTCCCCTGAAGTGTGAGATGGACTGCATGACTTACTTCTAACGAAATGCATGGGGTAGATGTGACATTGAGTGACTTCTGAGACTAGGTTGTAAGGCACGTGGCTTCCTCCTTGCCCTCTCTCTTGCTCTGGTGGAGTAGCTTTCATGGCCTAAAGCAACTTGAGTAGCCCTCTACAGAGAGGGCACTTTACCAAGGGCAAGGGACATTTTATTTTATTTTATTTTTTTAAAAGATTTTATTTATTTACTTATTTGACAGAGAGAGACATAGTGAGAGAGGGAACACAAGCAGGGGGAGTGGGAGAGGGAGAAACAAGCTTCCCGCCGAGCAGGGAGCCTGATGCAGGGCTTGATCTCAGGACCCTGGGATAGTGACCTGAGCCGAAGGCAGACACTTAACGACTGAGCCACCCAGGCGCGCCAGCAAGGGACATTTTAGAAGGTAAGATCAGAGCTTGTATGTATACTTCTGTCAGCAGTGATGATATCAAGGCCTAGAGTCAATTTGCCCCAACAGTACTTAATACCTTAATAAAGTAAATAAAGTAATAGCTTAAAAAAGGAAAGTATTAATGAAGTATAATACTTAAATCTTTAAAAGAACTTTTCATTCATGAGCAATTGGTTCTCCTTACCCCTGGATTTTCCCCATTTTAAACCATTCTCTTCAGCCAGTGTGATCTTCCTATATCATTTATCTGATTTCATGCTATCTGCCAGTGAAAGAACACATTCGTGTGTCCCACCAACTCCCATTGCCTCCAGGATAAGGTCCAAAGTCCTTTATTTGGTTTATAAGAATTTTTAAGTACTGCCATGCTGTGAGATTGTGGTCACCTCTCTGGCCATGGGATATTGACTTTGAGTCTCATGCAGTAAAGATTTTATTTTTCACAAGTTTTGTATGAGGCAGAAGACTGTAACCTTTACCTGAAGATCTTTTTTGTTCTAGAAATGAATAATTATTTCTTGTCAATATTTCTTGCATACACAGAATTAGGGGACCAAGGGACCAAAGATTCTGGGAAACACACAAATGACTGTTTTCACACCTATATAGTAGGAACAACTAAAACTGTGTGGGCAGTTCAAACTGGACAGGACAGTGAAAAGAAATTGGTGGAGCAGTATGTCTTTCTTCTGAAAACATCACTGTATTAAATTCCTAAACAAAGAAAAAGGAAGTAATAATTATGGTATATCCACTATGTAGCAATTGAAAAGAAAAAGGTGGATCTATCTTGTTGACTTGAGATATTGTCTGTCATATAGAATGGAAAAAAAGTGGTTAAGGAACAGTATGTAGCGAATGGTCACAAGCAGGCAAAAGTTTACATACGCATAAACAAATACAGTGTAGAAGGCAACTAGGTCAAATTGTTAATGATGATTGTCTCTGGGGAAGGAGCTTATGAGGGGAGTTTCTGGCATATTTTCTACATTATTCACTTCTGAATTTTAAAAAATGTGTAAAAATATATCCTTTTATAATTTAAAAAGATAGTCCCATTTTATAAAGATCAAGGATCACAACTAGGAACTTTAACATCTATCCCTTTGTCTTCACACAGACTCTCATTCAAAATCCTTCTGGAATGATGAAAGGTTTGATGTCAGGGTTTAAACACATCTTGAAACCATATTCCAAAGGTATCTTTCCTCACCTCGTTAGTGGTTAAAACACTGTATCTGTTACTGAGTTGTTCTTCATAGCTAACCTCATGTTACTCCACATATATTTCCCCCCAGAGTTCAGTTAAACCTGGGGAAAAAGAGAGTTGATAATTCTCCCTTATTTAAAAATGGTTGAGTAATTAAAAAAAATTTTTTTAATAGCATGTTTCTCTTTTTCCAAATTTCTTGCCCTTGGTATTTCTTGGAAGCAGCATGGTGAAAATGAAGAGTGTGGGGTTTGAAGTCAGAGGAACTGGCCACAGCCTGCCGTGTTGATTTACCAGCAGGATCCCTGTGGAGAGACCATTCCCTTAAACTCTCTGGACTTGGGTTTCCTCATTTAAAAAATGGGATGAGAGCAACTGCGAGGGTCCCAGGAGATAAGGAAAGTGAGTGAGGATGAACAGTATCCTCTAGCAAATATGCTGTTTGACCCCTCTCTTCCTCCTGCCCCCTTCTCTCTTTCCTTGCTCTTTTCTTACCAGAGTCAGAAGAACTCTGTACATATCAGTAAAACAGAATGAAAATAATTGCTGCCCTTTTTGTACTTCAAAGGGTCGCCTTTGTGAGACTCAGCTGGGCAAATGCATATGGAGAATGTGGTAAAGAATAAGGGCTGAATGCTAGCTACATTTGTATATTTATATGTTCTTGCCACATGACAGCCCTACAAGTGGGTTTGTCAGAGAGCACCTCATCCTTTCTATTTTACAGACAAGAAACATGGTTGGAGAGCCACAGCACTAGAACCCAGGCTTCTCGGAGGATCGAAGGCCATTTTTCAAGGTTATTTTGCTTCTGTGACCTGCAGGGGTGTGTTGGATGAGGTGTGACCCAGACCGAGTGGTCAGAGAAGGGCTCTCAAAACAGATAGCAGTGAGCTGACTTCAAGGAGAGCAGGGGCTTGTCTTCACCATTGTGTCCCCATTCCCAGTGACGAGACCAGTGCCCTGTAAGCAACATGTGTTCCATAGCTATTGGTTGAATTAATTAATCAGTGAATGCAGGAGCTAGTCATGCAGAGATCTGGGAGTGTTTGGAAATGCTTTTGCTATAACAGCTCATACTAATAGCTCCTCTTATTTTGCTCTTAAAACGTGCCAGGCACTTATGCTTAATGATTTGCATTTATTTAAAACTTGAATCCTCACAACAATTCAAAGAATTAATTACACTACTACCCCATTTTTCAGATAAGGGCTATAATGACATTTGTGGTAAAGGGAATGGAATTTTATGTTTTAAAATCTTTAATATTCTTGTTACTCCTTTTAATCTGAAACACTTAAAACAACAATTGTCACATTTTAATTAGTCAAAATGCTAGGAAATGTGGTATTCTGATTCACTTAATTTTCTATCAAACATACTTGATAAAGTTCTATATAAAAATAATAGTTCCTGTATCTGCTTCCTTCATATGTTAGTTATAACTGAATCATAGAAAGTCTGGGTTGACAGAAACCGTAGATTTCAGCTAGTCCCATACTATGGCTTTATGTATAAAGACAGTTAGGCATCAAGAAATTAAATGAACCTTTTTTTCCCCCTTTAATGACTGTGGGTTTTTGTAGTGAGTATTTGTAGTTGGTAAAACTATAACAAGAATGGCCATCATTTGGTAAGCTCGCAAGTCATGTGTTTCACAAACAATTCATTTTCTCTTCATAAGAACTGCAGTGACACAGACATTAAAATGCCCACTTTCCTGGTAGACCTCTGAGGCTCAGGGCCCTAAGTAACTTGCTTAGGTCACATTAACCATAAATGGTAGACCTGGGATTCGTAGTCGGATATACTCCTCCAGTACACCATGTTGCCACTCCCCAAATAGGATCGATTAATAGTAAAATCATTTTAGAGACTGGTTGCAGGAATGATAGTAGGTTGGATTGAGAGTTTACTCATCCCAGGACACTGGGATTTATGCTAATTTTGTTTCTTTGGAAGGTTGCAGTAAATGTATCTCCATCTGAAAAGAAAGGGTAGAAAAAAAATCCAGTTATTCATATTTCAATTAATGCATGTAGCAATCACACATCCAATGATCAACAAAATCCAGGTCATTTAGACAGTGAGACAGCAGGCTCTGGGCAACTACAGAGAGGGAAACTTGTCAGAGACTCTTGGGGAAATCCCTACCCTAAGAAAATCCCTCCATGATGACAAAGTGCCCCAGGGACCTTTGAGATTGTCTGAGGGCTGATAAGGTGCAGTCTAAACACCACTGGCCGATACCATCTTTCATGTCTTCTCTGAATGACTGAGGACTTCAGCCTCTCATATTCTTCTGTCCTTCTCTCCCACATAGGAAGTTCCTGGCTGGAGAAACCCCCAATATGGGTGGGCTAAAGAGAAAGGACTCTGGGACTGCTTGGTCTTCCCCAGGGGCTGCTTTAAAAATTAACTTCAGCTTTTATTTTCTTTCTATCTATCTTCTACTGCCTATCTATCATCTATCTATCTGTATATCTATCATCTATCTATCTATATCTATCTATTATCTATCTATCTATCTATCTATCTATCTATCTATCTATCTATCATCTATCATCATCTATCTATCATCTATCTATTATCTATCTAATCTATCATCTTATCTATCATCTATTTATTATTATCTATCTTTCTATCTATCTATCTATCTATCATCTATCTATCTATCATCTATCATCTATCTATCATCGACCTACCTGTCATCAATCATCTATCATTATCATCTACCTATCATTATCTATTTTGGAGGAGGTGGAGGATTATAATGAGCAGCCGCTTAACAACCAAAAGATCCTAGCGATTGAGTTCATAAAACTTGCCTTCCAGAGATTGGGAGAAGCCAGCCTAAAAGTAATTTTAGCCATTTAAAGCCATTTGAGGATGGGTTTAAACATCACTTAGTCCTTGCAGTTGAGGAGCCCCTGAGCCCTGACACTGTACTCCCCATCCCTCATCCCCCACATACATCCATTATGGGGGCATGCTGAAATTCTGATTTATCTAGTCATCACAGACGGAGAAACAGATGAACTTTGCATTCATGATTACACATTTTGATTATTTCTGCAAAATCATTGTTAGGTATCATCCCCAGAGAAAGCCTTAATCCCAAGTTTACAAATCAGTCACTACAAAAAGCACTTATGAATTACCTCCTGCAAATCTTTTGATTAAAACATGGTGAAATTTAGAAGTTAGGCTCTCTTAAACCAGTAGAAAAATATTCCAAGGAAATAGGGAGAAAAATTCTTCAGCTCCCTGAAATCATGTAAACGTCAAGCCTTGATCTTGTTGAGCTAGTTCTTTGGCCTTTTCTCCTCATACCTGCATTATATTACTTTCCCAAATGGATTACCATAGCCTTCTTGGCCATTGAAATCAGTGTGATGAGAGAACAGGGACATATACATTTTATAACAGAAGACTATCAAGGGATACACTATTTTCTGTGACTAGCATTTACACCCTGTTATCCCAGCTCTTCCCCAGGATATGTTGCTCCATTGTGGACATACCTCCTTATACTATAATTACTCCTTTGCTTCTTTGCCTCCCCCACTAGACCAACTTCTTTAAGGGCAGTTTACAGTGCTGTCTCACTGTGCTTGTCTTCGAAAGGATTCCATTGGAAAATGTCTATGTGAGACAGGGATTTGTGTATAGGGATATTCTCATACCTGTGAGGGAATGAAGGCAGTAGGATGGGCAAGATGGGAGAGTTGAAATGGAGAACAGTCACAACAAAGACCTCCTGAGATCCCATAGACACCTTGGGTAACTTCTAAAGCTGGAATGACCCCTTCAGAATCTTCCCACCTTGGGACAAGGGAACTGGACCTTTATTGCTTGTCTGCTAGTCATTGGATGCAGGTTGGCTCTCTGAAGGAGGCATAACCTTAAGCAAGGCAGCTTTCACTGGCTGAGGGCAGTTCCCAGGAAATAACCTAGCTGCCAGCTGCCGTCCAAACTCCCAAAGGCTAAGGGAATAATGAGTGTGCTTTAATTCTGAATGCAGGGATCTGGGTGACATACCACAGCATCCACTATAGTACTCAAAAAATATTCTTAAATAAGAGACATTATAGCCCAGCCATTTCTCCAAGTGACTCATGTATTAGATTTCATATATGTAACTGGAATGTTTTAACCAACGGGGGATGTATCATACATAGCTGGTACTTTAGAGGCAACATTTTTAGGTACTCGTGATATAGCTACTAGGTGTCAGCATGAATGTGATTTGATGTATAATTAATTTCATTTATCCAGTGTGATCTGCCAGAAGAAAATTCTGAGACTTGAGTTGAAAGGCCTGGGTTCCTGTTAGAACTCTGTCATTTACTACAGAACAAGTCATTATACTCCTTTGTTCTCAGTTTTCTCATCTGTAAAATGGCAAAAATGATACTTTGCTTGACTCTCCACAGGGTTGTAGTGCACAATAACAAAATGGATGCTTGTCAAAGCCTGCTGTAAATGGCTGGTGAAAAGGGCCTCAAGAAGCCTTGGGAGCCCTCAGATGGCATGAGGAGCCCTGGACTTTGAGGGTAGTGCAGATGTACAGACAGAGAGGAATGGGGAGAAGGGATTGTGAAGGGAAGGGATGGGGAAGGAAGATAGCATTTTCCTGAGGTGCCAAAACCCATCTCTTGCTACTTCACCACTGCAACTCAGGCTGGCTCAACTGAAGTAAATTCAAAACCAAACAGAACAAAACACAAAAGAGACAGAGAAATCAGGCGATTGAATTATATACGTTAAGTAAATATGTATTTTAGAACTTGTTTCTCACCTCCTCCCAACCAGGAGAGGCTGCAGAAATCATACTTTTGGGAGGAAAGGAAAACCACTGTGTTTGTTTAGTTCTGGGGGGTTCTTGGATACACACAATGTAGGATCTATCACCTCAACACCACTTTGACTCAACTCGTTCATCCGAAAGCAAGTGGGTGTTCATTTCTAAGTCTCTCTTTATCTCTCTCTTTTTGTTGTGGTCGTGGTTGCTTTGGTCTCATTTTTAATCTTTCCTTGTGACAACCCTCTCTTAGTCCCTGTCCTGAAAGTAAGTGATCATCCTTCAGGTCAGGGTAGAGCTAGCATGGACTTCCCCAGACCCTACCGCAACAGTGGAAATGTTTCCTTTGAATTTTAAGCTTTTCAGCACTGATGGAACAAACTTGGTTTTGGTTGAAAACTAGAGAAAAATGTCCTGTGGTCAACTCCAGGGAGGTGTAGTCAGCTTATTTCTAACCAGAGGCATTTCCCAACTGGTTGCCCACATGACCCTAGCTTTCCCTCCAACCCCAGAGGCTTTCTGTTGCACATTCTGCTCTTTTTCCTCTACTCTTTCTTCTAATTATCCATTCATCCATACATCTCCCTCCTATCTGGTTAAGAAACCAGCTTTGGTTGCTTTGTGTATTTTAAAATTCCCTTCTGCAGAGTCCTTGCTTGGGCCCGATGTACATGAATTCTGCCTTTAACTTCAACACCTTGATTCTGGGACCCACATTGTTTCTGGCTTGGCCTCCATCTCTGGGAACTGGTGGTTGGCCAGGATAATTTCAACAAAGCACCAGGTCTGATTGGGTTCAGGTCTGCTTTGTGCTTCCTGTTATTTCAAGATTTATGGGTTAGATTAATCTGGCACTCAACCCTGACCTTGCTAACAACATGTTTGTTTTTATCCATAAGGTGCCCTAGAAGGAGACCATACCAATGACTGGGAAAGTTGACTTCACTTGGTCTGTGACAGATCTGGCCTCCATACCAATGCTTTTTTTCCCGTGTAGGCAGATAAGTCTTCCCTTAACCCCTGAACTCTTGCTCTGGGGTTTAAAGGAAACAAGGTACCACATATCATTAGATGGTATATGGATATAATGGAAGCATTTTTCTCATGGAAGCCTGCCCTGATCCCCCCCCCAACCTCCCAACCAAGGGTAGACTGGGTACCCTTCTTAAGCACTTTAATGGCACCATGTACTTTTCCTTATATTTTTTGTTTTTGATTTGTTGTTTTCTACCTTCTCTTCTATTAGACCCCATGCAAAAAAAAAAAAAAAAAATCTCTTTGTTCATCATTGATTCTCCAGAGTATGGAACACAGAAACGTCGATATGTATTTGTTCATAAATTAACTAAAGTTTGGAAAGTGTGGATCCTCTTCCAGTTTTCTGAGAAGGAAGAGAAGTAGGAATATCTGATTTTCTGGATGCATCTACCCAGGGCTCTGTGGCTCATTAAGAGGTAATGCTGAGGGTAAGAGGATATTGGCTTCTTACATATGACTCTCTCTCTCTGTCACTTTTGTCCATACATACCATCCTCCTTGCTATACCTAGATCTTGGCAAGCACAGTCTTCTTCATGGGGGGAGTGTGGCTGACAATGGACAAAACTGATCAGGAAGAAATAGCAAGCTGCTAATAAATGTTTTTTTTTCTTACTGCCTACCCACGTCCATTAACATGGCAAGCAGATGTGTGCCTAGAAGTATATCCATGCTGTCAAGATCCTTGCCAAACTTCTATTCTTTCGTTCTTATGTCTCCCTACTTCTCTCTTCCAGTCTTCTCTTCTGAAAAAGCCACCACATCTTATATAAGACTAGTGTATGGCTCAGGTGGCTTTTAAAACTGATATCGATTACTATGCAACCCCTGCATAATTTAAGCTCTATCACTCCAACATATTGTGAGCTCCATGAAAGCATGGCTCTTTCTCACACTCTCTGACCCCAGTGAGTAGAATAGATGCCTTTTATGTAGCAGAACTGTAATCAATATTTGTAGGGTGAAATTGAAATTTACAGGGTTAGACATCTAGGTTGTGATGGATGGATGTGCGATGTGCTTCATACCATCACCTTTCATCTCCAGGCAGTCAGGGCTTCTGGCCAAGTACACTCTCTTCCTGGCTCTCTTTCAGGCTACCTCATCCTTATCTTAAAAATACTTTCCTCTGAATTCTTAATCTCAGGAAACAAACTGAGGGTTGCTGGAGTGGGGGGGTAGGAGGGATGGGGTAGCTGGGTGATAGACATTGGGGAGGGTATGTGCTATGGTGAGCGCTGTGAATTGTGCAAGACTGTTGAATCACAGATCTGTACCTCTGAAACAAATAATGCAATATATGTTAAGAAAAAAAAAGAACAATATAGCAGGAAGGGAAGAATGAAGGGGGGGAAATCGGAGGGGTAAACGAACCATGAGAGACGATGGACTCTGAAAAATAAATTGAGGGTTCTAGAGGGGAGGGGGTGGGAGGATGGGTTAGCCTGGTGATGGGTATTAAAGAGGGCATGTTCTGCATGGAGCACTGGGTGTTATGCACAAACAATGAATCATGGAACACTACATCAAAAACGAATGATGTAATGTATGGTGATTAACATAACAATAAAAAAATTTTAAAAAAAGAAGAAAAAAATACTTTCTTCTGAGAAGCTCTCTAGGGTAATGCAGATTTGGGCTAGGAGTTCCTACTATGTGATTGCATAGCACCTTGTACTTCCTCATATCAAAGGAGTGCATTTTAATTCTATCATATTGCAGTTGCTTGTGCAATTTCTCTTTTTCTCTCATGAGGCCAAACATTTCCTTAGGGCAGGGACCTTGTACATGCCTTTGCTTTTTTGGGATCAGACTTGTTTGAGTGAAGCTGTCCAAGAAAACTTTCAGTGATGGGGAAATGCTCTATTCTGCTCTGTCCAATGAGGTAGCCACTAGCCAGATGTGGTTATTGAACACTTGAAGTATAGCTAGTGTGACTGAGGAACTACATTAACTGTATTTAATTTTAATTAATCTATATTGAAATTGAAATAGCCACACATGACTAATGGTTGCAGTATTGAACAGCACAGTTAGAAATTTGTCTGTTTCTGTTATTCTTTCCAAAGAACTAACTTTTAGCTTTTTTGATTCTCTATTTTGTTTCTTTCTTTTCTGTTTCAGTCAGTTCTGCTCTAATCTTAATCATTTCCTTCTACTTGCTTTGCTTTTTCTTCTCTTGTTCTTTTCTAACTTCTTAGCTTGAAAGCTTATATAATTAACTTTAACATTTCTTCTTTCTAATGTATGCTTTGAAAGCAATACATTTTCCTCAAAGTGTTGCTTTATTAATCTACCGTATTTTAATCCATACTACTTAATTTAATCTATAGTATTTTATTTTATTTATTTATTTTTTTAATACTACGTATTTGAGAGAGAGAGAGAGAGAGAGCATGAGTTGGGGGCAGAGGCAGAAGGAGAGGGAGAAGGAGAAGCAGACTCCCCGCTGAGCTGGGAGCCCGACGCCCGGCTCTATCCCAGGACCTTGAGATCATGACCTGAGCCAAAGGCAGATGCCTAACCAACTGAGCCACCCAGACATCCCTAATCTGTAGTATTTTAAATCAGCTTTATTGACATTTAATTGACACACATTAAAGTGCACCCTTTTTAAGAATACAGTTCGATGAGTTTCAGTGAATGTATATACCTATTATACCATTATAATATATATTATATACTATATAATATATACTATAATTAAAATATGGAATTTTCCCTTCATCCCCAAATGGACCTTCATAACCCTTTGCAGTCATTCCCTCTCCCATTAACCTACTGCTACTATAGATTAATTTTGCCTTTTGTAGAATTTCATATAAATTAAAACAACTAGCATCTACTCTTTGCCTCTGTTTCTTTATTTCAGCAGAATGTTTTTGAGAATTATCTGTGTTGTTATATGTAACAATAATTACTTCCTCCTTATTATAGATTAGTATTCCATGGGATGGATAGATCACACTTTGCTTATGCATTTATTTCTTGATGAATGTTTGGGTTCTTTTCAGCCTTTGGCTATTATGAATAAAGCTGGTATGAACATACATGTACAGATTTTGGTGTGGAGGTATATTTTCATTTTTCTTGGGTAATTATTAGGTGTGGAATTGTTGGGACAGATGGTGCATGTAAGTTTATAAGAAATGGCCCAAGTGTTTAAAAAAATGGTTGTATCATTTTCAGTTTTCAGCAAAAATATATGAGAATTTCAGTTGCTCAACATCCTCATCAATACTTGCTATTGTCAGTCTTGTAAGTTTTAGACATTCTAATGTGTGCAGTTATCTAACTGTGGTTTCGTGTTGCAGTTCTCTGATGACTAATGATGTTGAACATCTTTTCATATCCTCATCAGACATTTGTGTAATTTTTGTGGTATGACTATCGAAATATTTTGTCCATTTAAGAAATTGGATTGATTATCTTCTTAGCATTCAGTTGTAAGTGTTCTTTATTGCCTTCTTTTCAATCTTAGGCGGAAGCATTTAGTCTTGCAATATTAATTGTGCTAATAGCTCTGGGTTTCTTACAGATGCTCATTCTCGGGTTGAAGAAATTAGTTCACTCTTAGTTTGCTGAGTGGTTTTATCATAAAAGGTGTTGAATTTTGTTAAGTGCTTTTTTTCATCTATTGAAAAATTTTAATTTCTTTTTTTTTTTAAAGATTTTATTTATTTATTTGAGAGAGAATGAGAGAGAGCACATGAGAGGGGGGAGGGTCAGAGGGAGAAGCAGACTCCCTGCCGAGCAGGGAGCCTGATGTGGGACTCGATCCCGGGACTCCAGGATCGTGACCTGAGCCGAAGGCAGTTGCTCAACCAACTGAGCCACCCAGGCGCCCTAATTTCTTTTTTAAAAGATTTTATTTATTTATTTATTTGAGAGAGAGAGAATGAGAGAGAGAGAGAGAGAGAGCACATGAGAGGGGGAGGGTCAGAGGGAGAAGCAGACTCTCTGCTGAGCAGGGAGCCCGATGCAGGACTCGATCTCGGGACTTCAGGATCATGACCCGAGCTGAAGGTAGTCGCTTAACCAACTGAGCCACCCAGGCACCCCGAAAAATTTTAATTTCAATTTTAATTTTTTCTTAATCTGTTAATATGACTAATTTCATATAAATATAAATATTCAATATGTATTTTTTGTGTCTTTTTGTTAGCACTATGGTTTTGAAATTTATCTATGTTGTTTTGTGTATCAGTAGAATTGTTTTTTAAAATTGTTCTGAAGAGCTCCATAGTGTAAATAACTTCCCATTCTGTCTCCCCCAGTCATTTAGGTTGTTTCCAGGATGGAGCTATAATACATAACCTTTCTACAAACATTGTTGTACATGCCTTTTGTGGAGAGACTAAGCATTCACATTTATTGGTAAACGCCCAGGAGTAGAATTGCTAAGTCACAGAGTAAGTATGTATATCACTTTAGTAGATACTGCCAAATAGTTTTGTAAACTAACTGTACCAGTTTCCTCTCCTATTAGTACCGCATGAGAATTCCAGTTGCTCTACAAACTTGTAAACACTTGGTATTGTCTATATTTTAATTTTCTTAATTCTGCTGAGGGTGTAGTGCTACCTGATTGTGTGTTTTTTTTTTAAAGATTTTATTTATTTATTTGAGAGAGAGAGAATGAGAGACAGAGAGCATGAGAGGGAGGAGGGTCAGAGGGAGAAGCAGACTCCCTGCCGAGCAGGGAGCCCGATGCGGGACTCGATCCTGTGACTCCAGGATCATGACCTGAGTGGAAGGCAGTCGCTTAACCAACTGAGCCACCCAGGCGCCCCTGATTGTGGTTTTTAATTTGCATTTCTCTGGTGACTAACGATGTTGAGCACAGTTTTATATGCTTATTGGCCTTTTGGATTTTTTTTAAGTGAGTATTTGGATTTTTGGCTCATTTCCCCCCACTAGTTTGTCTGTCCTTTCCTTATTGATTTATAGAATTTTAAAGATAAATTATAGATAATAGTTCTTTGTCAGATAGATGTATTAAAAAATATCTATGTGGCTTGACTTTTACTATCTTAATAGTGACTTTTGATTTTAAGGAAGTCCAATATATCAGTCTTTTAAGGTTAGTGCTTTTTGTGCCTGTTTAAAAGACCTCTGTCTTCTCTGAGTTCAAGAAGATATTCTATTTTTTTTCTGTTAGAATCTTTATTGCTTTAGCTTTAATATTTAGGTCTATGATCCATCTGGAATAGATTTTTGCATGTACAATAAGGTTGGAATAAAGGTTAATTTTTAAAAATGGATATCCAATTGACCTACCACTATTTTTTGAATTGACTATCCTTTGCCTACTGAATTGGCATCTTTGACACAAATCAGGTGACTGTGTATTTGTGGGTATGTTTCTGGCTCTCTATTTTGTATTGTTGCTCTATTTTTGTGCCAATGTAATAGTGTCTTAATTTCTTCAGTTTCATAACATCTTGGTGTCAGATAGTGTAAGTCCTCCACCTTCATTCTTCTTCTACAGTACCGCCTTGGCTATTCTAGGTCCTTTACATTTCCATATAAATTTTAGAATTAGCTCGTCAAATTCCAAACAAAACAAAACATACCTCTGCCGGGAATTTAGATTGAAATTGAATTGAATCTATAGAACAACTTGGGATGAAATGTCATCTCACCAATTTTGAGTTTGGTAATCCATGAGCATGGTATATGTTCTGTTTATTTATATCCTCTTTAATTTGTCTTGTCAAGGTTTTGTTACTTTCTGAGGCTGCTTTGTTAGTTGCAAACAGTTAAAAAAATATTTTCTAGATTAACTGAATCTTTTAACCTTTCCATGTATTTATTTTAGGTCAAGGGTCAGCAAACTTTCTTCTATAAAGTGCCAGAATAAATATTTTCAGGTTTGTAGTGCATAGTCTCTGTTGCAATTACACAGCTCTGCTGTTGCAGAGTGAAAGCAGCTATAGACAATATGTAAACAAATGGGCATATCTGTGTTCCAACAAAACTTTAAAAAACAGGCAGTAAGCATAATTTGGCTTGTAGGCCATAGTTTGCTGACAGTCTTAGCCAATTCTCTTGTAAATAGCCTTTAGCTGGCTTTCTTGTAAACAGGATATAATTGAATTTCTAAAAGTCTAAGCCAACAATCCGTATCTTTTAATTGTTGGCTTTAGTTCATCACATTAAAAAAAAATAATGATTCTCATATATATTGACTTTTTTCCCATCTCATCTTACTGTTGCTTTGTATTTATTCTACTTTTTCATGCTTTTGTCTTGTCTTTTTATTAATTATATTTTTGTTTATTTTCCTTCAGTTTTTCATCCTTATTTCTATTACTTTCAGTAATTACTTTTGAAGTTTTGCCATGATATTTATCAAACTCTAACGTTTTGAACAAGAAAAGGATCTAGAATATTTTACTTTTATTCACTTTCCTGTTAGCTTATATACTATTACTATCATACATTTACTTAGGTCCTTATTTTTTAACCCATTGATTAGCCTTTATTATTGTGGTTTTCTTATAAAAATGTTTAAATTCACCTGCATATTTACCATTTTCTTTGCTCATAATTTTTTTCCCAGCATCTTAGACTTTGAGGGAACATTTTTCTTATTGCCTGAAATAAAATCTTAGAAGTCTCTTTAGAAATGTCTGTGGGTGGTGACTACCAGTTTTATTTATCTGGAAATGTCTATATTCACCTTCATTTTTGAAAGGTGGTCTTAATAGCATACAACTTTTGGTTGACGGTTATTTCCTCTCAACACTTTAAAAACACTAGTTTGGTTTCCATTGTTATACATAGTTTAATTTTCATTCCTTTGTAGGTGATCTGCCTTTTTTCTCTGGCTTTCAAAACTCCTCTTCAACAATTATACTTTTTATTTCTAAAAGTTCTATTTTCATATCTTTCTGCCCATTTCTAGAAGCATTTCATGCATAAGTATTCTATATTATGTATCAGCTAATTCCGGAATTTTTGTAATTTGTCCTCTAAATTTACTGTTTGTTTTGTTTTTTTGTTTCCCCCTCAGTCATGATGCTTTTGGTAACCGGGAAACTAAGCAGTTTTCCTTTGAGTTCCTGGTTGATTGAAATTAATCTGTGGGGATCCTGAGGCCATAAATTGGGAGTGTTTTCACTCAGTAGAGTATTTCCAGTTGTTTCTACTCACATCCAGGAGGCATTACCAAACCGGGACCACTTTCACCACGTTCTAGCTTTCTTACTTTCTGTGGGAGTCTTTGATTTAGATCATTCAACTTGAGCCTTAGTTTCTTATTTAACTGCAGTCCTGATCAAACAACTTGCAAAAAAATCTTGTCTTTTTGTCTTGCTTATTACTCATTGAGTGCCACTCTGGTTTCAGCTCACTCTTTTTGGGGGGAGGGAGGATTTGGTTTTGTGGGCTGTTGTTTGTTGGAGCCTTCAGAGACATTTCAGAAGTGTATTTAGAGGTTTGTTTCATCCAGGAAAAAAGGAGGAGAGGAGGATCCGGCAGAGTATGTGTTTACCATATAGACTAAAGTGGAGGTCTTTAAGAACCATGTTCAGCTGAACCCAGTGTCTGTCACCATTATTTGTTGAATGAATCACTCACTTTTGCCACAGATAGAGAAGGTAGTCATTAGTATGGTATGTCTTGAAGATCTCGGGCAGATTTCCTGCTGAAAGATGTTTCTGCATTTGTTTGTAGTTGATGCCTGCAATTCTCTTTCAAAATGAGTTTCGTCTCTTTTAAATGAAAGCAGTTATTACTTGATAAATGGCAAGTGCCGGCTCAGTTGGTGACTGCAGGTAACATATCAAAATTTTTATCAGTCACGTATCACTTTTACCCTAATAAGAATTTATTATATGCTTAAAATCAAAGAACCATCACATGTTCAAGCTAAAAGGAACATTCGACTTTATAGAATTTAACAATTTTATTTTAAATATTTATATACATATTATTCAGAACCAGGGAGTTTAAATGTCTAGGCTAAGATCCAAAAATTGACTTTATTTTTTTTTTTTAAAGATTTTATTTATTTGACAGAGAGACAGCCAGAGAGGGAACGCAAGCAGGGGGAGTGGGAGAGGGAGAATCAGGCTTCCTGCTGAGTAGGGAGCCCGATGCAGGGCTCCATCCAAGGACCCTGGGATCATGACCTGAGCCGAAGGCAGATGATTAACCGACTGAGCCACCCAGGAGCCATGCAAAAATTGACTTTAAAAACATAAAGGACAAGCAGATTTTTGATAAGAAGTTTGGGGTAGAGAGTGAACATAAAGTTTAGTATCAGACATACCTGGCTGTGCCACTTAGTGATGTGTGACTGGGCAGATTCTCATTCTTTCTGTGCCTTAGTTCACTTTTCTCTGAAATAGGACTATGTTAGTACCTCCTTCATAGGATTGTTGTATTAAATGAGGTAAGGTATGTAAACCATTTAGCAAATATCTCCTGTATAATAGGTTCAATAACTGTCCTCTGTAGATGTTGTGATCACCCATCCCTCTACCTGCAGCCAAAAAACAACACAGAGAACCACTGATGTATATATATTGATCACCTTGAGCCACCAAATTATCTCACTGTTATATTTAAAAAATGGAGTAATTTTAGCATTGTTATGTAAATGTATGTTATGCATAATAATAATAATAATGAAATTTTGTAGTTTAAAGGGGGTATATAATAACTCCCTGTGAAATGCAGTCATGCGTTAGGCCTTATTCAATTTCTGATGATGACATATAAATGAAATTGGTTTTGAATCGACTACTCTGCCAGATTCCGACATTCTTGCTCTCACTTTCAGGATGAAGATATTGAAGCTTAGGTAGATGGAATAACTTGCCTAAGGTCATAGAGTCAAAAATCCAGGATTCTATACTAAAGCATCCAGGATTTAAGCATAAGATGTTTCCATGTAGAATATAATGTATTCTTCTACATCTTTATTCTTCCATAACAAGAAATAGAGTATCCAAGGAGCTAGAAGAAAAACCATGAGAGAGAGAGTTTTATAAACGAAGAGTGTCACCAGCACTGAATATCACTGAGAGATTAAAAGATGAGAAAGGTAGATATATATTTGATTTTGAAGTGTGGGGGTGCCCTTGATTGCCATTCATTTTAAAAAAACTAGAAGTTGTGATTTTGACCTACAATTTGCTAAGAGAAACTAGCTGGCTAACTCTTGAGAATCACCAAGTGAAAACAGTCAGTGGCCAGGAGAAAAGAGAATTTCTGGCAATGACAATTTATGCTCATTGGACAAGTAAAGTAGCTACTATGTTTCTTGTGTGTTAATAAGAATTTCTCTTCAAATACAGAGTTTTAATTTTATATGTTTGTATTACACATGTGATGTTCCTCAAGATTTTTTGTTGTTGTTGACAATGGGCAACCTTATCTATTTTGTTGCAGCCACTATGGCTGATTTTACATCTTACAGGGTTTCTAGTGCTTTTACTGGAAGTTCTGATCTTGCCTTCTTCCCTGATTATATCATTATATCAATCTATTTCAAGGATGCTTTTGGTAGCTGAGTCATGTATCCTGGAAATTCCTCCCCTTATTGTGCCTCCCATTTCCCCAACTAGCATTGAAATATCATTTGTGTGGAAGGATAGTTTCTCCATATTTATACAATTATTTATAGACTAGCTGTGCTCTGGGATCATATCTGATTTATTAAGATGTTAAGTGTAATTTTTTGAGAACTTCATATTCCAGTGACAGGTTCCTTGAGCTCTGCCTTTTACATGTAAATTTTTCATACAAGGGTGGAAATGATATGTAGATGGTGGTAGAGTTACTTAATAAAGACAAAGACAAGTGTTATTAAAGTATTCCATCCAAGTTGGAATCTGAAATAAACAGGAATAAAAGAAAAATAAAAAAATATTTCTGACTAATCTCAGGGAGGCTAGAGATAACCAGAAATGCATCATTTTGAAGGATCAGGAAGAAGAGTATAAGAGATATATAAATTCACTTATTCAATCATTAGTTTAAATAGTTAATTGAACATCTATTTGATAGCAAGCATTGTGCTAAGTGCTGATGTATAGTAGTTAAGAAGATCATCAAAATCTCTGGATGCATGTAATGGGAGAACATAGGAACATATTCTTAATTTCAGGTTGTCTGGAAAGGCTAGGGAAAGTGAACATGAGACTTGGGGTCTCCCACTTAAATTATCTGAGAGGATTGGGTTGATGTTTTTTTTAGATCGGCAAATCTCACAGGGCACAGAATTTAGGTCTGTACAAGATACAGGAAGAATTCAGACCTACACTAATGTGGGTATACTGCCTGGAATTCTTGGTGGAGTCATTCTTCCCTGAATTAATCCTCCCTCTTATGCTCGTAATGCTATTTCTGCCAAGAACCTCTCCTTTGAACTTGATTGTACAGTTGATTTGATTTGAACAGTGATTAGGAACATGAGCTTGGAATCAGATTGACGGGGGCTCTAGTTCCAGTTTGTCATTGATGAGCTAAGTATCATTAGTTAGAATACTTAATCTTTCTGAATTTGTTTCCTGGCCATGAATTGGGGGCAATAACAATTCTTACTTCATAGGACTGTTGTGAAGATGTAATGAAAAGAATCCCCAAATCTTTCACCATAATATCTGATTCATACTTAGTAGCCATCATTATTGGAATTGGGCTAAGTTCATTTACTAAGTACCTAAAATGTCCCAGCTTTGTGCTAAGAAGCTTACATGTGAGTTGATAATGTCTCTTTCTCCTTACCACCTTTCACCCCTCATTTTTATCCCTACTGTTGAAATTCCCAGGAAGCCTAGAAATAGAGCATTCCCTAAAAATTGGAGTCAGTAGCCTAAAAGGGCTACACAGGCCTTGGCAGAACTCCGATTTCCAATTCCCCAGTTTAAGACCCCACTTTCCCTCAGCTCTGTATTTGGACCTCTTTCTGGTTACTCTCATGGTCAAAACATCAGAAGCTGATGGGACAGAACAGATCTGGAGCAGTTACATTTATGACAGATGATAACTGCTACAAATTCCCCCAGGTTCTTCACTCCAGACAGGTTTCTGTCTCACCCCTATGGAAGGTGGTGGGGCGAGTACCATAAAACCATGTGCTGCTTTCTTTTTTACCACAGGCGGAGTTTCACTCTGGTTGAATGGGTTCAAAGAAAAGGTTTCACTCTAACTGATGGCCTTACAAACACCTGGAACGTTTAAAGCATTATGATTATAGCTGACTTATTCTGAAGAACTAGGGCTCTTCTTATTTTGAAGGACTATAATTGTGTGTCCTTGTGTGAAAGGGAGAGAAATTTTGTCTTCAGAAATGAAAGTTTTATGACAGCATCACATATAGATGTTTTACCTGATACCCAGCTGCAGAAAATAAAGCAGCCGAGCTGTGGAAGCTGAGGGACTCAGGAGCTTGGTTGTTGGGTTGAGCCTAGTTCTTGGCTCACAGATGAGCAAGATTCTCCATGATCCTGCTTGTGATTTATCTGTTTTAATCTCCCTTTCTAAAATGCAAGTAAGTATCAATTTTCTTGTCAATATTTAGTCAATATTTTTGCAAATTTGGAATGGAAAATAGGAAATCTCTGCCAAGTTGAGTCCATAAAGTAATGATGGCCATGGGAGCTCACCAGGGATGCAGCTGGGCTAGATAGCTTCTTTTCTGTGGCCTGCAGGGTCTGATTCAGTGACTCCTCATCTCTCTTTTCCTGCTCTCTGCTGCTCTCTTCATGTGCTTTTCCCTTGAGCAAAATTACAGGGGACTGAATTGGTGTTTGAAAATCTTTTCCAATCATGGGAAGTTGGGAACAACTGTGCACAGTTTGAGGATGTTAGTAGTAGAGGCAAGGAGAGGAGGAGGAAGAAGACAGGTGGGAGAAAATTTGGAGTCTGTAGCTTAGAGGGTGTCTTCCTAGGGAAAAATTTCACTCACTGGGTAGCAGAGTTAGAGAGATGGGGTAGATTTGGATCAATCTTTCTGTAAATCTGTATTGAGATTTTTTATATATATACATTAAACAGTTGTCACTGATCTCTGTCATTTCTCTTTGGCATGGGACTAACACAATTATCTTTAGTTTTTCATTCCTCAGTTATAATGTTGATGTTGATTGTTGGTTTGAAATTGATATTCTTTATCATGTTAAGGAAACATCTACTATAAATGTTTAAAGAGTTCTTTAAAATCAAGAAATAGTGTTTGACGACAGATATTAGCGAGGATGCAGAGAAAGGGGAACCCTCCTACACTGTTGGTGGGAATGCAAGCTGGTGCAGCCACTCTGGGAAACAGTATGGAGGTTCCTCAAAAAGGTGAAAATAGAGCGACCCTATGACCCAGCAAATGCACTACTGGGTATTTACTCCAAAGATACAAAGGTAGTGATTCAAAGGGTCACCTGCACCCCAATGTTTATAGCAGCAATGTCCACAATAGCCAAACTATGGAAAGAGCCCAGATGTCCATTGACAGATGAATGGATAAAGAAGATGTGGTATATATATATATATATATATATATATATATATATATATATATATCCCTCATTTTTATCCCTACTGTTGAAATTCCCAGGAAGCCTAGAAATAGAGCATTCCCTAAAAATTGGAGTCAGTAGTCTAAAAGGGCTACACAGGCCTTGGCAGAACTCCGATTTCCAATTCCCCAGTTTAAGACCCCACTTTCCCTCAGCTCTGTATTTGGACCTCTTTCTGGTTACTCTCTGGTTACAAATATATATATTCATCTATCTATCTATCTATCTATCTATCTATCTATCTATCTATCTATCTATCTATCTATCTATTCATATATATATGAATATTATGCAGCCGTCAAAAATGAAATCTTGCCATTTGCAACAACATGGGTGGAACTAGAGGGTATTATGCTAAGCAAAATAAGTCAATCAGAGAAAGGCAATTATCACATGATTTCACTGATATGTGGAATTTAAGAAACAAGGCAGAGGTTCATAGGGGAAGGGAGGAAAAAATGAAGTAAGATGAAACGAGAGAGGGAGACAAACCATAAGACTATTAATCTTAGGAAACAAACTGAGGGTTGCTGGAGGGGAGGGGGGTGGGGGGATGGGGTAACTGGGTGATGGACATTGGGGAGTGTATGTGTTGTAATGAGACATGTATCACTGAAACAAATAATACATTATATGTTAATTAATTGAATTTAAATTTAAAAAAAGGAAAAAGTGTTTGATCTATTGAGAACTCTTATGGAAGCAACCTAAGTGTCCATCAATAGATGAATAAATAAAGAAGATGTGCTATATACATACTATATACAATGAAATATTACTTACCCATAAAAAAGAATGAGATTTTTGCCATTTGGGACAATATGGATGGACCTAGAGGGTATTATGTTAAGTGAAATAAGTCAGACTGAGAAAGACAAATACCAATGAGTTCACTTATGTGTGGAATCTATAAAAAAGATGAATAAACAAACAATAAAAAAAACAGATCCACAAATACAGGGAACAAATGGATGGTTGCTGGAGGGTAGAGGATAGGAAGACAGGAAAAATGGGTAAAGGGGGGTGGGAGATAACGGGCTTCCAGTTATGGAATGAAGAAGTCACAGAGATGAAAGGTACAGCATAGGGAATATAGTCAATGGTATTATAATAGTGTTGTATGGAAACCATCGTAGCTACACTTGTGGTGAACATAGCATAATAGAGTTGAATCACTATGTTGTACATCTGAAACTAATGTAACAGGTACACTGTAATGTGAAAGTTGTGCATCAGTTATATCTCAGTTAAAAAAAGAAATTACAAAAAATGTTTGATTTTATCAAATTTTTTTACAACAACCAATTGAGATGCTTTTATTGTTTTTCTTATTTAATATAATGATATTATCAACCACCCTGTTGTACGATTTGAATGGGTATATGTACGTAAAGGTCTTAGAAATGTGTCATGTAAGTGTTAGCTGTTATAACTGATGTGCTGTGTTACTGGGAGTGGAGGGTCCCCAACAATCAAAAACACTTTTTTTCCCCAACAATTGAAAATACTTTTTTTCAGGGACACAGTGTGTCCCCTTGGGATTATAATTCTTGTGTGTAATTCTTCTCTCCCAGAGAACATTGGTCATAAGAGATCTGCAAGTGTTTAAAATTGATTGGATGGATGTGGTCTTATCTCATCAGTCAGATTAGAGTGACCAATAGAATGTTATACTCAGAGAAGTGTGCAAACAAGAGGTGGATGTGTTTGGAGGTAATTCTCCATGGTGTTTTTACACATCTTGTGTCAGCTTCTGTTCCAGATGTCTTTTCTAGGATTGTATAGCACACAACCTCATTTCAAAACTAGAAATGGTGTCTTTCTTGGGGTCAGAGGGCAGATTTGCTTCCAGCCCAGCATAACAAAGATGATTTCTCTCTGTGGAGCAAAGTTCGAACAGAACTGCTTGCAGGCCCTTAAAAGACTAGGAGTTTACTAAACTTGGGGTTCCTCAGCTGGGACATGGACTTGTATATGTAGCACCCACACAAGCCCTTTCCCTCCCCGCATGTGACTTGGGGACAATGGGAACAGATTGAACATGAAGCTCATGGTGTCTGCTGTGCCATGAGTAGAAACTGTCTAAACCACTTGGGTTATTGTTTCCATCCCCACAGATTTTGAAAGTGCAGCAAGTCAGTTCAGCATGTGCTCAAACCCTTGACAAGAATTGGACAAATGACTTAAGAACAAAATGGTCAAAGTGTGTGAATAGGCAACTCACAGAAGGGGAAATCTAAACAAGTAAAAACATATGGCAAGGTGCTAAATCTTACTCAGAAATACAAAATAAAGATACTCTTTATTGAAAATGTATCAAAAATGAGATACCCTTTTATTTTACTTATCAAATTGACTCAATTAAATAATATGTATAGTTAACTTTTGATGCTGGTAAAATGAGGAAAATAGGTACCTGTACATTGCTGTTGGAAAGGTAAATTCTTACTGTATTAATTTTCTATTGTTGTATAACATTACCACACATTTGGTGGCTCAAAACAACACAAGTGTGTTAGCTCACAGTGTCAACAGGTCAGAAATCCAGGGATGATGGACATTGGGGAGTGTATGTGTTGTAATGAGACATGTGTGTGCCTGGGGGATGGTGTGCCTGGATTCTCTGCTTAGAATCATGCAGGGTTGATAGTAGGAAGGGAAAAATGAAGGGGAGGAAATCGGAGGGGGAGATGAACCATGAGAGACAATGGACTCTGAGAAACAAACTGAAGGTTTTAGAGGGGAGGGGTTGGGGGATGGGTTAGCCCAGTGATGGGTGTTAAGGAGGGCATGTATTGAATGGAGCACTGGGTATTATACACAAACAATGAATCATGGAACACTACATCAAAAACTAATGATGTACTGTATGGTGACTAACATAACATAATAAAATAAAATAAAAAGAATCATACAGGGTTGAAATAAAAATGTTTGCTAGGGCCACAGTTCTTATCTGGGGCTCCATCAAGCTCACTAGTTGTTGGCAGAATTTGTTTGCTTGCAGTTGTAGGACTGAGGCCCCTCCCATTTCCTTGCTAGCTGTCAACCACAAGGCTGACATAATCAGGGAATCTACAATATTCATAATACTGGGGATTATTACAGGGTGTGTACATGGTGAGTAGGAGGAGGTCATCCTAGAATTCTGCCTACTGTATTTACTGTAATTTGGGAAAGTAGTCTGGTAATATCTTCTGCAATTAAACATTCATATACATTTTAATTCTGCATGCCTACTTTTAGAACTCCATTTTATAGAAATAAGTACATCAACCTATAAGGATAAAAGTCCAAAGATATTTATTGCATTATTTGTAATGACCCCAAGTTGGAAACTCATTCTTCACCAAAGGAGATAGGTTGAATAAATTATGGTTTATCTATAACATTCTTAAGATGAATAACTTAGATCTTCATCTATTGATAGAAGATTAATAAAGATCTATATTTTTTCCGATTGGTTAACTAATATCCCAATAACATTTATCAAATAATTATCCAGAATGACTAGAAATGACACTTTTATGATATATTAAATTTATTTATTTATTCAAGAGAGACAGAGATAGTGAGCATGAGCAGGAGGAGGGGCAAAGGGAGAGGGAGAAGCAGACTCCCTGCTGAACAGGGAGCCTGACCTGGGGCTCCATCCAGGCACTCCGGGATCATGACCTGAGCCCAAGGCAGATGCTTAATCAACTGAGCCACCTGGGTGCCCCAGATGTATTAAATTCTTATATGTATTTCTGAAAATTCCATTCTGCTCCATTGGTAACTCTGACAGATACAAAATCCTACTAATTAGGTCAATGTCTCACAATGTGGACGAGCAATTACTATTACATGTACAAACTAGCAGATATTTTGTTTCCATAATTGGATGGGCCTACTGGTATGTGGAGCAGGAATCAGCATTTGCCATATGTGCTGTACCTATTTGAGGGAAAAGTTCTCAATGACTTTTTCTTTTATTCATCACTGAAATCCCTTATTACAGAGAAGATGTTTTCATTAGTTATGGATGATCTCATAAACCATAATGTACCTGGGTAAAGGTGCATCAGAATATGTAATTCCAGGATACCTACTCTGTTTGTAACAAGAATAGGTATTGCACTGCTAATAAAGGAAATTAAGTCCATGTTCTAGTCCACACCTTGTATTTTTTTGCAGAGAATAGTTGATCAATTTTATGCCTCTTGATCTTAATTTATGTTAAAGGGAATGTTGGAAATTGTGTATGCAATAGATAACAATCATTGACTGTGTACCTTTTCAGTGCTGTGTAAAGAAATGGAGAGCATGTGAGTATAAAACTGTCCTATATCAGGAATACTAGATATCTATATCTAACACTAGATATTTAAAATAGCAGCTGAATTAAAAACATGTCTTAATGTCATGGTGGTAATAAGTAATATCAGTTTCTCTGATTCCATATGGTTTGAACTCCCACTAAATAGTTCCTGGATCCCCCAAATTTAAGAAATACTCACATGGTAGACAATAAATGGCAGTTCTTGTTACATTATTTTTTGAGTGCTCCCCAAATGTTTTGCACTGTATTAGATACTAAGAATGCAAAAATAAATGTGACACTCACAGAGATTCAAGTCTAGAAAAGGGAGTAGGCACATAAACAGATTACATAAATGCCAAGGCATTGCTGTGCTGGAAGAATTCACAAGGAACACAAAGAAAGGCATCCTGTTCCATTTAGATGGGGCTGAGAAAGCTTTCCTCTAGGAATGATATTTGAACAGAATCTTAAAAGAAGAGTGATAATAGAAACTTATTAGTTGAGGGCTGATTCATGTACTCCATATATTTTAGAAGACAGACAAGCAGGTGCCCATTCTGTTTTGAGATACTCAACCAAGTCTCCCACCAGGTGGGAGGCCATAACATTTTTCTACAAATTTGGGCTGTATTTTCCAGGTGAAATATGTATACCCTATTCATAGTAATTGGCCTTGTTTTCTTAAATGGTATTTTTGCAAAAGCTATTCCTGCTCTCTTCAATACTCTTTACTATTATTCATTGAACTAATTCATACCTATCTTTCAAATTCTCAACCTGTGTCACTTCCATTTAAGAAGAATTTCCCACTATCCTAGGTTGAATTGGACATTATCTTTTCAAGGTCCTCCTATTCCTGCATACTCTTTTTTTTTAATTAATTATTTTTGTGTGTGTGTATATTCCAGTATAGTTTTAGCTTTTGGAAACGAGAGTTTATGTCTTATTAGGATGGCTTTATTATTATTTTATTTTATTAATCCAACAAACAATCATTAGGACCTACTGTATACCAAGCACTACTGGCCACTAAGAATAAAAAAACATAGTAAGTAAGGTCACTGACATGAAAAACCCACAGTTTAGCAGGAGAAACAAATATAATATATTCTAGCAAGAGATATAAAGATTATGACAAAGTTTTGTAATAGCACAAGGTAAAAGCTGATCAGTATTTTGGGGTTCTTAGGAAGTTTTAAGTAGGAGGTAACACTTGAACTGTTTCCTGTAGGATAATTAAGAGTTGCTGGAGGGCAAAGCAGGCAAAGATGGTTCAGTTGAAACAAACATGTTCAAAAGCATGAATAGCTATCTGGGCATTTGGAGAACTAAAGTTAGTTCAGTATTATCAATGGAGAATGTGAGAGAAGAGGAACACCCATGAGGGATAAAGCTAGAAGAATTGGCAGGAGAAGGGGGTCCTGTATACCAGATTAAGCAGTTTATATATTATCCCAAGGGCAGTGAGGAATTAAGGTTTAGAGGAGGGGAGTTTTATGATTAAATTTGTCATTTAGAAGGATGACTTTTGCAATAAGATGGAATAGAGGAGGAGGTATTAGAGACAGAAAGGCCAATCGGGAGACTATTACCACAAAGTAAATTAAAATAATGGATGGTAATGAAAAAAAAAACAAGCAAGAAAATTTAGTGGAAAAAAACCCTCATTCCCAATTGAAAAGTATTAAATACCTAGAAAACTACAAAAACAAACAATATTAAGGAGAAATGACTATGTGACAAAACATACCATATTTCTAACTAGAGTATCTCAATAGTAAAGATGTTAAATTTCCTCTAAATTACTTTATAAAATTGGTGATATCACAAAGCAAATCACAGCAGAATTTTTTGAGCTTGACAATATGAATCTACATTTGGAGGAATAAATAGTCAAAAATAGTCACTAAAGGTTTGAAAATAAGAAACATAGACCTGAACTACCATATATTAAAAATGAACATGAAAGTAAAATATAGGTACTGGAATACAGAACTAAACAGAAAACTTAAAAACAGACCCAAACATATATAAGAACATAGCATGCAATAAAAGTGCCAATTCAAACCAATGGAGATTGTTGAGACAACTAATCAATCTTTGGAGGGAAAATGGATTTTTATCTTTACTTCATTCCATTCATAAATAATTAGAAGATCCTAGAAGAACTAAAGATATAATTCTTCAATCCAAAAATATAAAACCATGGAAATACTAGAAGAAAATAATACAAAATATTTACATAATCTTGGAATGGTGAAGATATTCCTAAGCATAACACTAAATTCAGAACTCATAAAGGAAAATATTCAGTCATAGTATTCCACATAGCATTACTTCTGATCAAGGAACTTATTTCACATCAAATGAAGTGTGGTAATGGGCTCATGCTCATGGAATTCACTAGTTTAATCATGTTTCCCACCATCCTGAAGCAACTAGCTCAAAGGAATAGTAGAACGGCTTTGCAAAGAACACTTACAGTGTTAGCCAGATGACAGTGCCTTGCCAGATTGGGGCAAGGTTCTCCAGAAGACTATATATGTTATGAATCAGTGTCCAATATGGTGCTGTTTCTCCCATAGCCAGGTTTCATGGTCTAGGAATCAAGGGCCAGAAATGGGAGTAACACTACTCACTATCACCTCACAATAGATGTTATCAATGTTTTGTGGGTGCAGGAGAAATATGACTAGATTCAGCCCATCCCTGCACTGCTGCAGTCACCCCAGGTCCACTTATGTCATGGACCTAGATGGTCGCTTTAAGTGAGTGCACCAGAAAACCTACCCATTGATTCTGATTACCTTCCAATCCTGGAAGGTAGTTCTTCTGATGGGTATTGACATATCCTATTTTATTTTATTGTATTTATTAATTATTTTTAAAATTTTATTTATTTATTTATTTATTTATTTATTTAGGGACTATTTTTTTATTGTTTTGTTATTTCTTTCTTTTGTTTGCTTTTTAAATTTTATTTTATTGTATTATGTTAGTCACCATACAGTACATCATTAGTTTTTGATGTAGTGTTCCATGATTCATTGTTTGCATATAACACCCAGTGCTCCATGCAATATGTGCCCTCCTTAATACCCATCACTGGGCTAACCCATCCCCCTATCCCCTTCCCCTCTAAAACCCTCAGTTTGTTCCTCCCCTCCGATTTCCCCCTCTTCATTTTTCCCTTCCTTCTCCTAATGTCCTCCATGCTATTCCTTATGTTCCACAAATAAGTGAAACCATATGATAATTGACTTTCTCTGCTTGACTTATTTCACTTAGCATAATCTCCTCCAGTCCCATCCATGTTGATGCGAAAGTTCGGTATTGGAATATAAGTAATATTCCATTGTATTTATGGACCACATATTCTTTATCCATTTGTCTGTTGAAGGGCATCTCGGTTCTTTCCACAGTTTGGCTATTTTGGACATTGCTGCTATGAACATTGGGGTGCATATGGCCCTTCTTTTCACTACATCTGTGTCTTTGGGGTAAATATCCAGTAGTGTAATTGCTGGGTCATAGGGTAGCTCTATTTTTAACTTTTTGAGGAACTTCCACACTGTTTTCCAAAGTGGCTATACCAACTTGCATTCCCACCAACAGTGTAAGAGAGTTCCCCTTTCTCCACATCCTCGCCAATATTTGTTATTTCTTGCCCTGTCAATTTTTGCCATTCTAACTGGTGTAAGGTGGTGTCTCAATGTGGTTTTGATTTGAATTTCCTTGATGGCTGAGGATGAACATTTTTTCATGTGTCTGTTAGCCATTTATAGGTCTTCTTTTGAGAAGTGTCTGTTCATGTCTTCTGCCCATTTATTGACTTGATTATTTGTTTTTTGGGTGCTGAGTTTGAGAAGTTCTTTATAGATGTTGGATATCAGCCCTTTGTCTGTAGTGTCATTTGCAAAAATCTTCTCCCATTCCGTGGGTTGCCTCTTTGTTTTGTTGATTTTTCCTTTGCTGTGCAGAAGCTTTTTATCTTGATTAAGTTCCAAAAGTTCATTTTCTCTTTTGTTTCCCTTGTTTTTGGGGACGTGTCTTGAAAGAAGTTGCTGTGGCTGATGTCAAAGAGGTTACTGCCTATGTTCTCCTCTAGGATTTTGATGGATTCCTGTCTCACATTGAGGTCTTTCATCCATTTTGAGTTTTTTTTTTTAAGATTTTATTTATTTATTTGACAGTCAGATACACAGCGAGAAAGGGAACACAAGCAGGGGGAGTGGGAGAGGGAGAAGCAGGCTTCCTGCTGAGCAGGGAGCCTGATGCAGGGCTTGATCCCAGCACCCTGGGATCATGACCTGAGCTGAAGGCATAACAACTGAGCAACCCAGGCGCCCCTCCATTTTGAGTTTATCTTTGTGTATGGTGTAAGAGAATGGTCAAGTTTTATTCTTTTGTATATAGCTGTCCAATTTTCCCAGCACCATTTATTGAAGAGACTGTTTTTTTTTCCATTGCATATTTTTTTCCTGCTTTGTCGAAGATTATTTGACAATAGAGTTGAGGGTCCATATCTGGGCTCTCTATTCTGTTCCATAGGTCTATGTGTCTGTTTTTGTGCCAGTACCATGCTGTCTTGGTGATCCCGGCTTTGTAATATAGCTTGAAATCTGGCAGCGTGATGCCCCCAGCTTTGTTTTTCTTTTTCAACATTTCCTTGGTGATTCAGGGTCTTTCTGATGCCATACAAATTTTAGGATTGTTTGTTCTAGCACTTTGAAAAATGCCATTTATTTTTAAAAAGATTTGTTTATTTATTAGAGAGAGAGAGTGAGTGAGTGAGGGGAGGGGCAGAGGGAGAAGGAGAGAATCCTCCAGCAGACTCCATGCTGATCTTGGACTGATAACACAGGGCTCAATCCCAGGACTCTGAGATCATGACCTGAGCTGAAATCAGGAGTTGGCTGCTTAACTGACTGAGCCACCCAGGTGCCCTGACATATCCTACTTTAATGTACACTCCAAATTACCACAGTATTCTCCGTAGGAACTTGCCCCATATGAGTACCCCTTAACAGCCAACTTTACCATTGCCCTTCTGCCTGACCATATAGCCATGCCATTGGTCACTGCCCAAGAGGCAGTAAAATCCCAAACAAAGGGACAAACAGTGTGCCATTCAGCCCAGTACACTGATTTGTTTTTACCTTCTTTGATCAGAGTGCTGGGCTTTCAAACAAAATGCTGGTCATTTGCTCTGGAATTGCCATCCATAAACTGAACAGTTATTTCCTGGTCAATTGATAGCTGTTTATAGGGTACTATCCAAGTGGTGATAGGGTCTGACAGCTTTTAAACTGTTTTCAAAGATAACCCTAGGGGAAACATGCTCCCTGCTCATAGGCACCTCCTTGCAATCCCCCAGCAGCATGTTGCTGTATAAATGATTTCCGTTTTATTATGGAATTCTTCTGGGCACTGCTTTCTCCATTGGAACTGTTCTGTCTGCCAAAGAGAGAGGCAGAAATTGCAGATGGCTATGAGGCAGATTCCCTGGGGGATGGCCCTGCACATAGTTGGCAAGTTGGACTGAGGCTAGTAGCCCAGAAGGCTACAAATGGGTCCAGACAGACACTCTGGACTAGGCTTTGCCTACTTGATGGTACAAGTAAATGCTAAAAATATTATAATAGGACCAGAACAGAAAATGTTGCAACAATTTAGATCACTGAGTCACAGTTCTTTAGACTAAGGAACACATTTCACAGTCCATATTGTCCAACCATGGGCAGAGAGATATCTTCTTCAGATTAGCAGTTTAAAAGAGAATTGGGATGGGTATCTGGAACATTGGTTGTCTAAAACCAGTGGGAGGAGATACAGACATGAAAGGCTGGCTTACATACCTTCATGAGTGTGTGCTCACATTCCATATGAAGGAGGCCAAGGGAGGGTTCCCACTACATAAATTCCTCTGCTTTCCCAGTGTATCTGGGGAAAAGGAGGTGGGGGAGGATTACAGTATGACAATGACTATATTTTTTCTTTCTTCCCCACATCATCCCAACTTTTCTTTTCCTTACTAATGCAGTGGTCCTTGGATGAGGGATACCACTGCAAGTACTGGAAACAGGGATGGTTTGTAAGCAGGAAACTAACTGTATCTTTAAACCTTTGGGTCAGAATTCCCAAGGGCTTGGGGTGGACTCTGCCTTAACCACATCTGGCAAAACTGACATTAACAGTTAATGCAGCTGTACTTCCTAGTGGTAGAAACAGCCCATTCATTCCCTACTTATATAATCCTACCTTATATGGATAGGAGTAGACTGAGAGGGAGGCACTTGCTAAATGAGTGTATCTGGCAATCTAGACCAGCTCAGTAGCTGAAACTAACATCCTTTACAAATGTCAAACATTTTGGGTATAAATGGAGAGGAGAGATAATAGCTAAGGGAAAATGAATGAATGGATTATACAATAAGGGAATTCCAATGTATTACATTAACATTTGGAAAGAGGCTCAGAGCAAGGGATTATATTGTCCTTTAGCTCAATTATACCAGATGCTTAAAAGGGTGATGCCACATATTTCTGAAACTACTTCTATTTTTTGAAAATGAAATGATCACATGGAAGCCAGCAAACCTGAATCTTGCCCAGAGAGACATCTTGGTTATATTATAGGATGATAAATGGAATAATTGCTAACTGTCACCAGCTAGACCTCAAGACCTGACCTTGAGTGCCCACCTGCTTGTACTCATTGAGCTCTGCCCCACAGTTTTCCTTAAGCTCTTCTTTTCAGTTTATCTCTTAACTCAGGCAAATGGAAACTGAACCCCCCCACCCACGTGATAACAACAGCCTTGACCAGACCTCTCACTGGCCCAGACCATCCAGACCAGTTTGAGCTAAACCCCTGACTCATGCCTGTGCAGATGGAACAACTACCTTTACCTCATTATAATACTAAAATGAGCACAAGCCTCATTTACATAACATACATACAATGTGTATAGGCATGTTTCCTTAAGGCACATGCACTGCCTTATACCAGCCTCTACATACACTGACAAAGCTTCCCTAAATATTCATCCTAACCCTAAATAAAAGGAACCCATCCACCCTTGCTCGGGAAGTCCTGGCTTTGGAAATTATTCCCTGTGATCTCCTTATTTGCTGCAAATAAAGTTTACTTTGTGTGACAACTCCATCTGTGACTCACCAAGGAGAGAATTCACTTTCATTCTGTTATATAGTTCTGTTATATAACTACTTAGTGGGACTCCAATAATATGCCAGTATCTTTTTATCCTTATTTTTCAGGTTATATGTATCACACTTACAGTATAACACTGCATTATTGGTAAGATAATACTGATACTGGTCAAAAGTACTGTGACCTTGAGTCAAAAGCCTCCTATACCTACCACACACTGGCTACTCCAATTGTTAAGCATATAAAAGAACCATAGCCAAAGGCCAGGGGGGTGGCCTGTATAATAAAGAATTGGGCTGACCTTTGTCTCTGGTTCCTGGGACATAGCCTCAAAACACTTGGAATTTCCTGAGTGATAGGAAAGTGTCTTTGCTATTTATGGTTAGCCCTGATAGTTTAACAGGCTGACTCAGGGTGGGCCCCTGATAGTTTGTGTTAATGAGATGACTCAGGATGGGAGGCGGCTATGCCTGAAAGACCAACCATGTGATTAGAGGGTTGGGGCTTTGAGCCACAGCGATAGTTAGATCTCTAGAGAGGGAGGGTGGGGCTAGATTCTGACAATGATACTTATGTAATGAAATCCCCGTAAAATTTTGGACACCAGAGCTTGAGTGTGCTTCCTTAGTTGGGACTGTTCTGTTATTGAGTATTCTATTGATGTGTGAGGAGGGTAATGCATCTTGACTCCACAGGAAGAGCACAATGGAAGATTTGAGTTTGGAACTCTCCCAGATCCTACCTTATGATTTGTACCTTTTGCTAAAATAATACTTTAATTAAAAATATAGTGGTTTTCTGGGTTCTTTGAATTGTTCTAGTGATTTATAGAACCTGAGTGGATAATGGGAATCCTCAAATTTATAGACAGTTGGTCAGAAGTGAGGGTGACCTGGGGACCTCTGCACTTACAGCTGCTGTCTGAAATGAGGGCAGTCTTGTGAGTGACCATGCCCTTCACCTGTGAAGTTTGGTCCAACTCTAGGTAGTTGATGTCAGACATCATTGCAATGCCCCTTTCCCTGCCCCCAAATTAATTCTGGTTGAGAATATTAATAAAGTATTATCTAAAGATATTCCTCTCAGTGTAGATGCTGTATGCCTAAAACCACAATTTTGCTGAAAATGGAAGTCAATCGTGAGGGACTAGATTAACATCAGAATCTCTACCATGCAGTATTTGGAGTTTTGTGAATTTACTTATGCTGAAGTTAAAATGGGGTCATTAGTGTAGAGCTACAATTAGACTGGATTAATACCTTTGGGAGATAGAGAAGAGGTTCTTTCTGAGGTGTCTGAAGGGTTAGACAGTGCCTTCTCCAGGGGGAAAGGAAGATCTGGGCTCATCTAATCACATCAGTCATATGGGCAATGAGTTCAAAAGTGGAGAAGTGATCTAACGAACAGCCTCCAAGCAGATGATTTTAATCTTTTTGCCTCATCCACCAAAAAGCTTCAATGTTACCTGATATTATATTTGAAATCTGTATTTGAAATGTATCAGAATTCTTCTTTGAAGGGCTACGAATTCAAGAGTAAGGGATGTGTTTAAACACTTGAGTGCTCTTTATAGGTTAAGTATGTGGCTAAAAATGGAGTGGGAGGAATGGCTTGGCTACTCACTTCAAAGGGTCTTCCCTGATAGAAAAGTACTTGTTTTTTGTTGTTTTGTAAGTCATGCTTCCAAGGTAGAATGACAGGGTAATGCAGTAGGAGATGGAAGCTTCATCCTATCTTCATTCTATCCAAGTTTACTCTTGTTTTCAAGGTCAGGATTTAAAACAGGTTATGAAAGTTTCTCAATTTGACCGTTTCTCTTCTACGGTTGCAATGGACAGAACTGTGTTCCCCTGAAATTCGTATGTTGAAGCTCTAACTCCCAATGTGGTGGTATTTCAAGATGGGCCTTTGGGAGACAATTAAGTTTAGATGAAATCATGAGTGTGGGGCCCTTATGATGGGATTAGTGCCCTTATATGAAGAGGAAGAGACATGTAGTGTTCTTTCTCTCTGCCATGTGAGGACACATGGAGAAGGCTGCTGTTTGCAAGCCAGGAAGAAGGCTCTTACTATGAACAACATTGGCCAACATCTTGATCATGAACTCCCCAGGCTCTGGATCTGTGAGAATAAATTTCTGTTGTTTAAGCCATTCAGTCTATGGTATTTTGTCATAGCAACCTAAGCAAACTAAGACAATGGTTTATAGCAATTTTGCTCAGCATCTGGTAAATCTTTTATTAAATATTATGATAGTATTTTTCTGTCTGTGTGCTTCTTTCAATCTTCATAGATATGCTGATAGACAATCAAGGCAAAGTCAGGCACTGTTATTTTTCTGTTATTTAAACTGAGAAGTTCAGCCTTGATATTTTGACTTAACTTCCCTTATCTTTTCAAGCCTGAGTTGCAACAACTATCTGATCTTTCCAATTTCTTCTTTTTAAAAAAATAATACCCAAATAAGAATAGTGATGTTATTAAAATGATATTTTGTTAAGACACTATTTGAACCCTCACTATACCAACCCTCCCCCTTCATTGTGAGGATGAGCATGGGGGAGCAGATAAAAGCTGACAGATGAGGAAGGTGAAGCAAGAAAAGGCAAAGAAATATTAGACTAGGTGTTAAATCTAGTGCAGAACTCCAAGAGGTTTCAATGGACCCCATGAAGGATTCCTTTTTGCCTATTTAGCCAACAGTAGAAATTATTTCTCTCTCCCCCAGAAAAACCCAAGTGCAGACCAACTCTCTTTCCCCATCACTTTCCAAAGAAGAGAATCCACAGCCACATTATAACTTGGCAATATGGTGCCATCTTATATCGAGTAACCAGTAAAATCCTAAACTTAAACCTAAGCAATTCTCCCTGGAGTGGTGAAAGAAGGGAGGTGGGGAGAAGGAGCCTTGAGCTCCCCCTAGAGGTTAGCAATAACATTCCCATAAAGTAGGATTTATATTGTAAACTGACGTTTGTGTTCTATATAACTAAATTTTCCCTCATCAATCATACGGCCAAAGTCTGTTCAAGAATTTGAGGAGCATTAAAGTAATCAACAAACTGATAAGAAAGCATATATATATATAGCACATGGGCTAAGAAAAGCACGAAGACACTCTTATTTTATGTCCCTTTTTAAAATCCTTGTTACAAACATTCTGGTGTGGACTTGAATATTGAGGTTCAACCCATCATAATTAACAACATCAGTCAGACACGACTGCATGAGTTGCTTGAAAAGGAGAAATGCTAGTTTTACCTCCTTTCCCAACCTCTCTTCAAACCAAATAGTCAGAATTTCTGGAGGTGGGACCTAGCATTAGTACTTAAAAATATTTCTCAAGTGATTCTAATGTGCAGCCAAGTTTGAGAACTAGTGTACTAGGACAAAGATGTGCTCATCAAACCTGGTTTTTTCTTTCTGAGCCCCATGTTTTTTCTTCTTTAATATTTTATGTTTCCATTTTCCATGGTTCCATTTTGTTGCTAGCAATTCCTCTTTTGATCTCCTTTATATTTTAATTTTATCGATCTTATTTTCTTCTTGAACACTTCCTTTCAACCTCTGTTCAAAAGATGCTTCTAAATTGCATTTAATAAACCCAAGATATTCTAGGTTTGCCCCATCATTCTTGATCTGGTAATTCCTATTCCTCTATGATCCTGGATCTTGTTTATGAGAAATAAGGTAGAAATCCATATCCAGGAACATGGTCTCATGTAAAGAATTTGAATATTAATGATTTTCCTGCACTCATCATACTTTTAGAGTTGCCTTTGCATTACATTCATTTTTTTAACATTGCTCCACCTAGAACTTAATTCTTTTTTTAAATATATTTTTTAAAGATTGTATTTATTTATCTGAGAGAGAGAGAGTGAGAGAGAGAAGAAGCAAGGGGAGGGGCAGAGGGAGAGAGAGAGGCAGACTCTTCACTGAGCAGGGAGCCCAATGTGGGGCTTGATCCTGGGACTCCGGGATCATGACCTGAGCCAAAGGCAGATGCCCAACCGACTGAGCCACCCAGGTGCCCTAGAACTTGATTCATTAATAGAACATCGAAGAGATTAAGGTCTTATGAAGAAAGTCATCCAAACATAACCCTAAACCCAGTACTAGACCTAAAACCTCCAAGTCCTCAGTTTTGTAACTGTCATTCTGGGATGCCTTTCAAAATAGCTGGGAAGATAGGACTGATGACTACATACTGATTTGTTGGCTACTGCATCCACCTTCTCCTACAACTAATGTTTAGCCATGACTAAAAAGACAAAGTAATTTGGAAGCTTTCAAGGAAACTCATCTTACTTTAGTTTATGTGCTTGATTCAGCTGAAGCAGGAAAACTCCATAATGCCAAAGGAGCTTGTCTAGTTGTCTTCCTAGGACAGGTCTAGGGCAAAACCAAAGCTGATTTTTTTTGGCTTCATCCCTTTTACCTATAGGTCAGCTCTCACCAGACAAGAATCAGATGGGAAACAACTGCAAGGTCTTGATGTTTTTGCTTCAATTTATGTTTGTGCTAGTAAGGCCAAATTTCAGGGCCCATGTCCTCCTCTTTACTCCTCCTCTCCAAGGCTCAACTTTAATTTTCTGAATACTCATACTCCTAAGTATCCTATGAGAACCCTTTGCCAGCAGGGTGAAGGGGAGTCACTGGTCTACTATGGATCCCTATTCTTCTGGCTTCTGCTGACCCTCTTTGGCATATGCCCTTCTTATTCCATTCTTTCTAAGTGAATTTATTTGCTCATGTTTCAGGATCCTTGCTCTTGACCTCTCTCTTGGACAAGTGGAGATCTTTGAGCTAAGCTTTTGTGTTTGGAATTGATGTGACTGGTATATAGGTGCAGGACTTCAATTAAAAAAAAAAAAAAGGTCTGCTAGCTGAGTACTGAGGAAGATCTGGCTGTGAGAGGAGATAAGAAATATCAGGTCCAAATGAGGAGGGAAACAGCAAGACATTAAATTGAAGGGCTGGTAAAACAACAGCAACAGCAACAACAACAAACAAACAAAAACAAAAAACCTGGCAAGACAGAATGAGTGGGTACAAGAGAAAAAACTTGGACATATTTCCAAATGCAAGGAAGTGCAGGGGATGGGAGTCTTAAAGTTGCCCATGGTTAAGGCATGGAAGAAAGGCTTGAATGATTCCTAGGAATTTCTGAAACTTATCCTACTGGAAGTGAGCTGGTAATCATTTCATCTGCAACTTCTAAAATACATTTTAGGTAGAACTGCTATCAAAAATTTCAGTGAAGGTTTGCTACGACCAAAGTGTTCTATGAAGTGCTTGCTGCAGTTCCTTGTTAAACTGGGGATATCTCTCTTGGTCTTGCTCTGATCGGGGTTCCTTCTGGGCCTGAGTTGTTGCTTTCTGTCAGTGTTCATTGCTGGTCTGCTCACAGTGATGAAGCACACAACCTACCCTGGTGGGAAGAGATGCTTCCTGATTGAAGACCAGGTCATCTTGCAATACACAGAAATATAGAAGTTGAGATACTTCCTGTGCAAGACAAACAATTGTTCTTTCAACCTAGACTCAGGGCACAGGTACAGTGTGTATTTAATCATTTAGTGCTAAGTATTATATAGATAATTATCCCAAAGGAGGAGAAAAATGGAAAGTTCCATGCTGGAAGGGCTCCTTAAGTAATTGCCTATATTTAATTTCAATGAATGATTTTGTATTTTAATGATTTCAACAATCTGAGCTTCAAATCAATTAGGTATTGAGTCTCTTCTTCATGACAAGCAGTTTTGTGGAAAATGGGGATTCAATAATGAACAATATCTGTGTCTACCCTCAAGAAATTCATAGGTGAACTCAATTCATTCCCACTTTGTTCTAGAACAAACTTCCTGTTCAGATCTCTTTGTTGGGCAATTAGCCATAAATGGAAATTCAGATGTCACTATGGAATCTGCAGCTAACTTACATGATGGGAAGTGTGCCAGGTGAATGTAGAATTCTGGGAGCAAATCTGATTAGATTTGGATGAAGATTGTATGAAGATATATCAAGAGATCCATAATTAAGCTGTTAGAATCTTAGGCCAGCATTCCTCCAACATGCTTATTAACAACTGGATTTATCATCCTTTAAGATAGGATTTCAGGGAGCTTTTTATTTCTTCTATCTTCCTTCCTCCATCCCTGCCTCTATCCTTTCATGTTTTTCTTTCCTATCATCAGAGCTAAGGACTGGATTTATCACAAAAGTGGCCAAATCTGTACTTTGGCAGATGTGCCTCTATAAACATTAAAACTTTGACCTTGTTAACCAAATGAAACCTGCTTAAAATTTAAGATTCACACAATAATAGCGCATTTATCTTATTCTCTGGTTGTAATTCTCCACCTTCTAGAAAGGACTTCAATAAAGGAAAAGTTCCTATGCTTTTTTTTTTTTCATGGTCTGTAGCATTCCTAGATTTTATTGTTATCTTTTTTAAAAATTTTATTATGTTATGTTAATCACCATACGTTACATCATTAGTTTTTGATGTAATGTTCTATGATTCATCGTTTGCTTATAACACCCAGTGCTCCATTCAATAGGTGCCCTCTTTAATACCCATCACCAGGCTAACCCATCCCCCCGACCCCCTCCCCTCTAGAACCCTCAGTTTGTTTCTCAGAGTCCATAGTCTCTCATGGTTCATCTCCCCCTCCGATATCCCCCCCTTCTTTTTTTCCTTCCTACTATCTTCTTTTTTTTTAACATATAATATATGATTTGTTTCAGAGGTACAGATCTGTGATTCAACAGTCTTACACAGTTCACAGCGCTCACCATAGCACATACCCTCCCCAATGTCCATCACCCAGCCACCCCATGCCTCCCACCCCTCACCACTCCAGCAACCCTCAGTTTGTTTCCCGAGATTAAGAATTCCTTGTATCAGTGAGATCATATGATACACGTCTTTCTCTGATTGACTTATTTCGCTCAGCATAATACCCTCCAGTTTCATCCACGTCGTTGCAAATGGCAAGATTTCATTCCTTTTGATGGCTGCATAATATTCCATTGTATATATATACCACATCTTCTTTATCCATTCATCTATCGATGGACATCTTGGCCCTTTTCAGGGAAAGCAGTTTGCCAAATGGGGTAGGCTGAAGTCCTTATAATGTAAATTGAATAAGACAGGGGCCTTATCCCTAATCATTGACTCCTCTAAAGTAGTATTACTGAAATAACAATAAAAATAATAAAAAATAACCAAAAGAGCTAACATTAATTGACAATTTCTTATGTCACAGGCACTCTGCTATGTACTTTATATGTATTTTCTCTTTTAATCATCAGAATAACTCTATGGGATAGACACTATTATTATCTTTGTTGTAATATAAGGGCAATAAAGCTTAGAGAGACTAAGTAATTAGTGCCATGTCACACAGCTACAAGGGCTGGAACTGTGATTCAAGCCCAGGTCTTTATCATCAGCTTCCCATTTGGACCATGTTGAGGAACCACCTGGGTCAGGTTTTCCCACATGTGTAATACCCATTCGTTCTACAATTAGGTATTGAGTACCTTCTACATGACAAGCAGTTTTGTGGAAAATGGGGATTCAATAATGAACAATATCTGTCTCTACTCTCAAGAAATTCATAGGTGAACTCAATTTATTCCCACTTTGTTCTAGAACAAACTTCCTGTTCAGATCTCTTTGTTGGGCAATTAGCCATGAATGGAAACTCAGATGTCTCTATGGAATCTGCAGTTAACTTACATGGTGGGAAGTGTGCCAGGTGAATGCAGAATTCTGGGAGTAAATCTGCTTGTATTTTGCTTGTATTTTGACTTATACATCTGCTTAGTATTTGCCATTTTAAACACCCAGTGGCTCTATAAATATGGACCCACTTTGTGCACTAAGTATTGGCACTGTTGGTATTATTGCTAAGGGCAGGAAGCTTTGGTATCCAGGTGCACAAGCTCTGACTTCAGGGGAGGGGTTGTATTGTGAAATGAGTGGGTAGACAGGCTACTTCCCAGCAGTCACAAGTACTCTGCCCAAGTCCTCCCACTGACTTTAAAACCCAGCTGAGTTTTGCCCTTTTCTTGTGTCCTCCCACCTTTTGGTATGCAGGAAGGATGTGGCATTGTTACAAGAGTGATATCACAAGGAACAGGACATGAAGTCCATTCAAAGGCATCAAGAGTATAGCTTCTCTTGGTATGCTCTTTTGTCTCCAAATTGAATGGACAATTTTATCTTTGGATATTTCCTTCAACCTTACATTTTAATAATGTAAGGGATGTCCTCAGAGACTAACAAAACCCTTTTCGTGATATCTAGATCAACTTTCAGTACTCACAAGTCCTCTTGCTGCTTTAAAATGGCATCTCAACTTTGATATGTCCAAAACTGAACTTACCATCTTCCAGCCCCTGCAAACATGTGCTAAGCCCCTCCACTGTTTCCCATCTTAAAGAATGGCCCTATCACATACACAGTTGTCCAACCCAGAAACCTATCCTTCATTCTAGTTTCCTCCTTATCCCTCACCCCAATCTAATTAATCAAATCTTGTCAACTCTTCTTCCTAAAAGATCATCCATTCTTTTCCAAGCTCACTGCATCTACCCTTCTTGCCTTCTTTCCTTCTTATTTGCTACTCTCTCATCTTTTATTCAGTTATTGTCAAGGTATTTTTATAAAACTCCAATTATTATGTCATGTTCTTACTTAAACACCCTCCAATACCTTTCCACTGCTATTAGTATAAGCTCGAAATTTTGTAATGTGGCTAACAAGATGCTCCATGACTGGCCTCTGCCTACCTCTCCTGTCTGTGTCTGACCACTTAGACTCCAACCATGATGGATTTGTTTTTGCTTTTGAGAGGGCCACATGCTATCTCCCATTTGAGCCTTTTACATGCTGTTCTTTCTATCCGGGAGCAGTTCCTACTCACACATCTGACATCAACTTAAATATTCCTTTCTTCAGGAAACTTTTTATTCTTCTACATTAAGGAAGGTATGGACACTATATGTATCTTGAACTTCTCTAACAAAACACTTGTTCACTTTATTATAAGTTTTTGTTTAATAGTCTATCTTTTCTGCTAGCCTGTGAGCTCAGAGATGGCACGGACCACATCCAGTTGTTCATAAATGTATCACAGTTTGGCACATAGTAGGGGCAAAATAAATAGCTACTTAATTAATTAATTTAATGAAAGACTTAAGTAGGGACAAGTATTATATAGTCTTGTACTTTGCTAAGTCATCAAAAACATATATAGCGCTTTTACCTTTGCTTTTCTTATTGGTTTTAAAAAACAAAAAAGTAAATAATTCCAAATGGTATCAGAGGTGCCTGAAACCTTGGCTTATCTCTAGGTAAAGCTGTGAAATGAAGAAAAAAATGAATTTAGTGGTCCCTATTGTCAGGTGGCTGAGGTTCCAGTTTTGTTCCCTTCTGGCCAATGTTCTCAAGAGAAAATCTTGGTAGGCCCAGGTTCCCCTAGAATTTGCAATTTTTCCCATTAATATTTTTAAAATCTCAATAAAACTCATCTCAGCTGCATCCTTTCCCTCCCTTCTATTCCATAACACACACCCTATATTCTGTTTTATCATGGAGCCGTTGAATCATAGGTTTGGAAGGAACCTCAGACAATATCCAGTGTACCCCACCATCTTACACTTTAACTCCTGCTTTTCATTTTCATGTTAAGAGTTATCCAGAACAAGTGGCAAAAATACTCAGTGACAAGGAACTCCCTACCTTCAAAGGCTACCCATATACATGGTACTAATTGGTCAGAAGCCCCTGTTGAAAGGGTATGCATATCTGGAAGGGAGGAGACATGTGGTTTCATTGTCAATGTAAACTTTGAAGGAGCTTATCCATCTTTTTCTGAGACCTGGTTTGGTAGAAAATAAGAGGAGATAACATTTAAGACATCAGTCTCCTTGGGGAAAGGAGGTTAGAAGGAAGCCCCATAGAAATAGGAAAAAGGGTATAGAAAAGGAGAGCTGGCACTTTCAGAAAGTGGAGCTACTCGCAATTTCACCACATTCTTTTCATAGACTTGGGAATGCTTGAAGAGAGAGAGAGGATGCTTGGAGGACAGAAGACCCAAAAACTAACACTGACAGGTGGTGGTGTGTGTGTTGGGGGATGAGGGTGGGGAAGAAGGGAATAGAGGCTTCAAAGTTGTCTTATTAATTATTATTATTTTCACATACTTTATCATAGGTGGCAATTAGATTCTGAGATGAACAAAAAGGATTTTTTGCAACTAATATTTCAATATATGTGTTCACAAATGAATTAAAATGTTTTATGTCAATGCTATTGTTAAATATATTCAGCAAATTTATGTTCAACTTTTCTTAAGAAATTCTTGTTAAGAATTTGGCATTTTGCACATAGATCAATGGAATGGTATAGAAAACCCAGAAATAAATCCACAATTATATGATCAATTAATCTTTGACAAAGCAGGAAAGAATATCTAATGGGAGAAAGACAGTCTCTTCAGCAAATGGTATTGGGAAAACTGGATGGCGACATGCAGAAGAATGGAATTGGACCACTGTCTTATGCCATACACAAAAATAAAATGGATTAAAGACCTAAATGTGAGACAGGGAATCATAAACATCCTAGAAGAGAGCACAGACAGTAATGAGATTGGCCATAGCAATATTTTTCTGGATATGCCTCCTCAGGCAAGGGAAATAAAAGCAAAAACAAACTGTTGGGACTGCATCAAAATAAAAAGCTTCTGCACAGTGAAGGAAACAATCAACAAAACTAAAAGGCAACCGACTGAATGGGAGAAGATATTTGCAAATGACATACTTGATAAAGGATTAGTATCCAAATTATACAAAGAACTTGTACAACTCAACACCCAAAAAACAAATAAGCTAATTTAAAAATTGGCAGAAGACATGAACAGACATTTCTCAAGAAGAATAGATGGCCAAGAAACATGAAAAGATGCTCAACATCACTTATCATCGGGGAAGTACAAATCAAAACTACAATGTGATGTCACCTCACACCTGTCAGAATGACTAAAATCAACAACACAAGAAACAACAGGCGTTGGCAAAGATGTGGAGAAATAGGAACCCTCTTGCACTGTTGGTGGGAATGCAAACTGGGGCGGCGACTTTGGAGAACAGTATGGAGGTTCCTCAGAAAGTTAAAAATAGAACTACCCTTTGATCCAGTAATTGCACTACTGAGTATTTACCCCCAAAATACAGAAACATTAAGTCAAGGGGATACATGCACCTCTATGTTTATTGCAGCATTATTTACAATAGCCAAACTATGAAAGCAGCCCAGATGTCCACTAATTGATGAATGGATAAAGAAGATGTGATAACACACACACACACACACATATATAATGGAATATTAGTCAACCATAAAAAGAATGAAATCTTGCTATTTGCAACAACATGGATGGAGCTAGAGAGTATAATACTAGGTGAAATAAGTCCGTCAGAAAAAGACATATACCATTTGATTTCACTCATATGTAGAATTTAAGAAACAAAACAAATAAGCAAAGGAGAAAACGAGAGAAAGAGACAAACCAAGAAACAGACTCTTAATTATAGAGAACAAACTGATGGTTACCAGAGGGGAGGTCGGTGGGGTGATGCGTGAAATAGGTGATAGAGATTAAGGAGCACACCTGTGATGAGCACTGGGTGATGCATGGAATTGTTGAATCACTATATTGTACACCTGAAACTAATATAACACTGTATGTTAACTGTACTGGAATTAAAATTAAAAAATGAATTTGTTATTTTGTTTGTAATAAAGTGAACATTATGAATGACGAGGAGAGCAAGTAAATCCAGAATAATCTTTTCAAAAGCAAAGATTGTCTCTATGAGAAATGAAACATTATCTAAATTAATAAATAATACAACTATTAACATCAACACTATGGATGAGAAGCTTTATCATCACCTAGTCCAGTGACTTCAAAACCTTTTAAAAGAAAGCTGATCTCTGTTTCTGTTTTTGCTTTTTAAGTGAAACATCATGCCAAAACTAAATAGAAAGTTAAAAGCAAAGCTGTTTTGATTGAAGTGGGGTGAGACCCTCTAAGTTCTGTTCACTTGTTTCCTCTTTCCCTCCTCTGTAGGAATTGAGGACTCTTTGGAATTTAGTTTGAAATACTATTCTAGTATAACCCATCATCAAAATTAAGATCATGGTAGTTTTATCTTACTAAATCAGATGCCCTTCTAAAGTAGCATAGGCAAGAAAAGATCTAGTTAAACAGGAACAGAACTAAGAAGTAACCTATTCTATAAACATGTAGTACTTACACACACATATACACATGTGATCTAGACACACTTGCAAAAAGATATTCAGAGCATGCTATTAAAGTACAAAGTAACAAACATGTGTACACATATCCAACTGTCACCTGGGCAGGTGGGGTCACCTTGACCCTTATGGAAAATTCCATGTGCTCCTCAATATTTTTAATGATTTCTGAGCTTATGTTTTCATAGTTGTCTCTATTTCAAAGCTCTTGCTTCAAGGGGATTAGCTAGACTTATGAACTGTTGCACTGTCTAGCTGATATCTTCCTTCCTTCCTATCATGTCACACCAGGTATGAGACTCAGCCCTAAGACATAACAAATAATCTACTTCATTAGAAATGTCTTTATTTTATTGTAGTAATACAACTCCTGAAATGACAAGCTTAATTTTATTCTGCCAAGTACATCATTTTTGTATTTTGAGCTTTATGATTTAAATGTTTAATATTTCTTCCTTAATATGTAAACACTTGTATGATCAGTGGAAGAAAGAGTGGCTTTGACAGGGTTTATAAAAAGATTAGTTCACAGACATAATTTTGAAATTACAAGTGACCACTTCCAGTTCTAGAAAACTTGCAGTGATTAATCAAGACAAATTTTGCCTTGTCTACTCTAAGGAGAGAGAGATGATTAAAACTGTTGTGTGATAGAAGGGGACAAATCTAAAAGCAGAGACATAAAAGAGGGGGCTGTAAGATAGCCTCACCACAAACCAGTAGAAAGGTGAAGACAGGGACATGGAAAGCATAGGCATGTCTCTGTGTGTCCTGGAACATGGGGTCAAAGGAGAGAAGAGATGGAGATGCCACCACTGTGAGCTGATAAGTGAGGTGTGAGAATGTGGTGGGAGAGGGCAGACAGGAGGGTGATGATATAAAAGGGGAAGTCATAAGGAAATGGAAAGATTTTTATCTTTGACTTTTCATGTTCTGTTTTGGGGATGGCTACATGTCTTTTATTTTCAGACCTGCCAGAATTAGAAATGTGTATTAGTTTTCTATTGCTGTTGTAATGAATTAGCACAAACTTAGTGACTTAAACAACACAATTTCATTATTTTATAATGCGGTATGTCAGAAGTCTGACATGGATCTCATTAGGCTAAAATCAAGGTGTCAGCAAGACTGTATTCCTTGAGTTCTAGGAAAGAATCCACTTCTTTGCCTTTTCCAGCTTCTAGAGGATGCCCACCTTCATTGGCTCATGACTCTCCTCCTCCATCTTCAAGGACAGCAACATTATACCTCTCTAACCATTCTTCCATGGTTACATCTCCCTCTGTGGAAAGTTTCTCTGCTTCTAAGAACTGATATGATTAAATTGGGTTCACCTGGATATTTCATTATACTCTCTCAAAGTCCTTGATTAAATCACATCTGAAAAATCCCTTTTGCCATGTAAGGTAACATTCTTAGGTCATTATTCTGCCTACTATAGGATAATTCCTTCTCTAGCCTACTCTAGATCCTTTAATCAAAATGAAACAAGGACACTAATACAAGCCAAAGGAATTCTATTCTCTCTCTATTTCTTGTAAAATTCATTGTCAAGCAATGCTCAGCTATAATCTGTGTTTCTTCTGCCCTGTCTAAACATGAGAGTCTCAAAATATCTGAATGGTGCAGGGTCCCAGGCCTGGCTGAGTTTCTTGGTGTCTGAAGGATGGATTACAAACAGAAGTAATTGTGACTCGTAAGCAGGCTTCTGTCAGCATAACCACATTATTCTAAAAAGAAAAGAACTATTTGAACACTTTCATTTTTTTCCTCAGGGAAAATATAGTGGTCAGTAGTGCTATCCAAAGCCTTACCTTATTTTTGACTGTGAGGGATACATTTTTTACTTTTCTTAAATTTAAAATTAAGCAAGCATAATTAGTAGAGAAAAAGGACTTATAATGGTAAAACTATAAGCATTGCTTATTATAAGACCTAAAATGTTAAGTGCTGCTTTGACACCTTTGGGCCTCACAGGACCCCAGAGGCTTCACCAGAAGTTTTCCTGCTCTTGCCAGATATGCCCTCAACCTAGTGGGAAGGGTCCCAACCGGCTAGTTCCCATATCAGCCAGACCTGCTGCAGCCTACCTAGTCCTCAACCTGATGGGCTTTACCTTCCTGCCAGTCCGTACAGTTATTCAAACAAGCAAATCACATTCTCCCATAGGAACCAAGGGTCACTCCATTCTCTCATTATTCCAAAGCCTGCCTCCCACAGCCCCTGCTGGTTCACTCTGCTCCTGAGTGCCATCCCCATGTGGCCCTGCATGGCATGTGGTATATGCACTATCCTGAGCTGTGAGTATATGTGACTAATACACTGCTGCCAATCTCATCTGTCCAGTGTCAGGTGTCATATGTTCTGCCATCTTGTCTATTTAGGGTGGGAAACTTCTCTTTCACCAATGGTAGGAATAGGAAGTGATCAGAACACGTTTGCTTTCTTTGTTGCAAAGTATTTGGTCTACAGACTGAAAAGGATAAGTGAGTGCCCTGGGTCCCTTAATAAGAACCACAGGTCCAGTCTTCCTCATGGGAAAGGGAAAACAGGTCAATATATCTATTGGCTATTATGTATGCCTGGGATTTTTCTAGAGAGTTCCAGTAACATTGCAGAAATGTGGCAGAGGATAGAACACAATGCAATTGGTTTCACATGCAGCTCACTAGCTTCTTTGGGTGTGTCATAACCTTTCAAATACCAAAATAACAGACACAGGAATGTGCTGAGGAGGAAGAGGTTCTTGGCAAGACAAGGCCGCATTCCATCTTATTTTCTCATCAAAGCTTTTTGTCTTGACTTTTGTAGAAATAGAAAATATTAAGAAAATAGTAAGATCTAAACTTAGATTGATATGTAGAATATAAAAGGCAAATCAACAAGACAGAAAATTTCATAGAAAAAACAGATCAAGATGAGGCTAGGTAATTGACAGAAAGGAAAATCCTGGTGGTTATTAAATATTTAAAGATTTATTTAGTTAAAGAGAATATTTAAATATTTAAAGAGAAGCTAATTCTCACCAATAATCCAGGAAATGCAAGTTAAAATAACAATACTACTTTACACTCATCATTTGGCAAAAATTAGGAAGTCAGATAATATCAAGGGATGGTAAAAATGTAGGAAATTTCATGAACTATTGGGGGCAGTACAAACTGGTATCACTTACTCAAGAGCACAGTCTGACGTAAATAGTGAAATTAAGCATGCCCATAGCCTATGACTAGCACCTTTGCTTCCGGGAATATATCTCAGAGAAGTCCTCAAGGAGATTATGAAGGTGTTCACTCAAGTGGTATGTATGGTAGCAAATAATTGGAAGCAAACTAAATGACCATTGATTTTCAAGGCAATGATAAAATGTGATGAGATGATCAGATTCTCAGCAGCATTCAAAACCAATAATTTAGATTTACATTTAGCAACATTGATAGATCTCAAAAACATAATGTTGAATAAAAAATAACTCAAGAAACATAAACAAATGTTTTTAAACAGTTTTAAACAGGATGACACTTATATAAAATCCTTTTTATTTAAATTAAAACCCAAACACAAAATATGCCATACACTTTAAAAATACACATATCTTCAAGTAAGTGTGTGAAAAATGGATTAGAAGGGAAGTGTTTGGCTATGGAATAGGGGAGGGAAATGGGATTGTGGATGGGGGATGAAGATGAAAAAATAATAGAGTAAGATATCACAAATGAAGGGACCTAACTCTAACTGATAATCATAGTATACTACAAATGGGAGCTATGATTAACTTGGTTCTGTGCACCTGATTCCAAAGAAATAGAAAGGAGGAAGAAAGGGAGGAAGAAGGAAGGAAGGGAGTAAGGGAAGAAGTAAAGGAGGGAGGGAAGAAGGGAGGAAAGATAGGAGGGAGGAAGGAAAGAAGGAAGGAGAGAGGAATGAAGGACAGATGAAGGAAGGGAGGGAGGAAGGGAGGAAGGGGTAGAATGTGTGTGTGGGTACAGATTATGGGACCCTGACTTTTGAGGAGTGCATTTCCAACCACTGAGCCCATTCTTGTAGGCACTTTGGACTCCTAGTGAGGACAAATAGATAAGAAGGCATCCTGGTCTAATAGACAGGAATTTGGAGTGCACGACAAGAGATGTGCACCTTTCTTTCATCTTTATCACAAGCTGGTTGAATAATCTTTGGTAGGTCACAGATATCTCTGTTAAATGGACCTGCCCTGTGTACCCTGCAGGATCCTTGTGAGGACAAAATTAGGGGAAAATGTGGCAGAAAATATCAGCTTTGCATAAATATCAGATGATGTATGTGTTGCAAGACTGGGGGTAGACAAATGATTCTAGTCAAGCTAAGAGTAGAACTAAGTTTCCTAGGCCCTGAGCTTGCCCGGGTCTTTGACCCCCTGGAAAAGGGAAAGGACAAAAACCAAATCTAAGGGAGATTCTTTCTTTTTTAAAAAAATTAAAAGGGCATCTGGGTGGCTCAGTCGGTTAAGAGGCCGACTCAATTTCAGCTCAGGTCACAGTCTTAGGGTTCTGGGATTGAGCTCAGCATGGGGTTCTGCGCTCAGCGGGGAGTCTGCTTCAGGATTCTCTCTCTCCCTCTGTCCCTCCCCCTGCTTGCTCTCTCTCTCTCTAAAATGAATAAATAAATCTTTTTTAAAAATTACAGTATATTGTTATATTTGTTTTATTTTATTATTATTGTCGTTAATTTACTACTGTGCCTAATTTATAGATTAAACTTTATTGTAGGTGTGTTTGTATAGAAAAATCATAGTAAACATAGGGTTTGGTACTATCTGTGATTTCAGGCATTCACTGGGGGTCTTGGAACATATTTCCTGTGGAATAAGGGGGGACTACTGTAGTTCGGTACTATTATGATCTCCCCCAAACCTCTAAATATTCTCCTTTCAGTTTTTCTTTTACTGATTCTCCTAGTTTGACCTTGGTCACATTATTATACTTAGAAATGTCCCTGGTTCTGATTGTCCCCCGGTGTTTCTTTGTTAGTGTATCGGGTTGGATTTTCATATCTTATAGTTGGAAAATATTAGAGAAGATGTTATGTACTGTCTTTCAGTGATATGAATCTCTCAGAAGTTAAAAAAATTAATCAAAATCCACAGAGATAAAGAAGATGCCTTTTGGTGCAAGAACTATGAGTCCTTTTCTAGTAGATGCTGAGAATGATTCTCAGAAATCCTTAGGACGTCAGGAAAGCTCCTCTCCCCTAGACCTATGGGCAGTGCAAGTGCCAAGAAACTTTAAGGAATATTCCCTTAACTGCCCTCCTACCCTGGCTTATTTCCTTCCCTCCCTTCCCTCCCTCCTTTCCTTTGAAGTTAATGCTGTTAATTTTGGGTGTCAAGAGCTAGATCTTTGGGTCAGCAGATCTCTGTCTGGCTATGCATGAGGGCAGCTTTGGCTTCTGAGCAAATTCGGACATATTAGGTTCCAGGAATGGCTCACTGATGAAGGAAGGAAGGGGATATTGCATTTCCTGAGTGCCAAGAATTGATATTGGAGATATCACTTAATTATACAATAGTCCAGTGAGGTAGTGATCATTGTTTTCATTGGAGAGAAAAATGACAGGCTCAGGGAGGCTCAAAATGTTTGCAATGGGCACACAGTATCATACACTGAGTGACAGAATTGGATTTTGCCTCTGACTGATGACAAAGCCCATTATTCTGTTCTATACTCCTATGAGGTCTTGAAGGTCATCTAGCACCACTTTCCCTGCATTTTCAGATGAGAAAACTGAGGTCCTCAGAGATTACCTGTGTTGTCCTAGGTAATATGGTAGTTAAAAGCAAAACTGGGTTTGGGACTTGGGTGCCCTGGGCCCCACTATTTGCCAATTTATGCTCCCACAGTTACAAAATTAGATAATATATAATGTAGCTATGGTCATAAAAATCATGTGATACTCTCTTTGCTTGAAGATATTTCTTAATGTTTTTCTTTCCAGCTTTTCTGCCCCCTGTTTCACCACCACAGTCTGCAGTATGTCCTCTTTTGGGAAATATCTGCTGCTGCATAGAGAGAGCTTCAGAAGGTACATGTGGCTGGGAATTTCTAGGCATTCAACTCAGAAATATGAAAGACCAATGACCAGAACTGGATTTGAAGGCACTGTAAGGAAGGCATTTCTTACAAAGTAACCCATGGATGGACTTGTTCTCCAGGTGATGCACCCTTGTTGAAGCTGAGACTGGAACAATGGGTAGGAACTCAAAGGCAACTCAAACACAAATAGAAACTGGGCAATCGATGGTTGGCTAGAGATTGTCTCTGGCTTGTAATTAGTTTCTAATTTGAATTTAAATTATGTAGGAAAGGAATGGCTCTTCAGAAGAAAAATAAATGAATGTATCAACAATGCCTACAAGTCCCAAGGAGCCACTCTACATTTTATGTACATCTTGTTTCCTTTAAAGGGGTTTCAAAGTACCAACAGACAATGGATGATTGCTTTGTGCCTCTTGCCCCAACGAGGTAGACACCGCTACATTAGAAGAGGCCTGAAATTATCCATCTCGTTCTCCCTTTCCCCCCTAAGCCCAGCTGTTATTTCAGGATCATATGAGATTTATGTAAAAATCCACTAGCCTCCCTAATGAGGGAAAACAGATGAGATACAAGTTCCTGGGGAGTGGAACCTGCTCTTGAGCAGAAGGGAATGTGAGGGTTATCTGGGAGAGAATGTGGGTATGAGACAAATCGTGCATTCTCAGGAAGGACAGATAATATTAGAGAGCAAGGTAAACTGGATGAAAGTTTGCAGAAGAAGGATCAACACAGAAAGCTTTGTGGCCAGGCCCTGGCTTGGGGGAGGGACATGGAATGGGGACAGCTGTATATATTCAAGAAAGGTAACTTATTGGGAGGGAGACGATCAGTGTTCTGCCTCTGCACCTGGGAGCTGGCTGGCAGGTCTGCATATGGCATCTTGTTTCCTTTAAAGGGGTTTCAAAGTACCAACAGGTACTTAGGAGAGTAAGTCTGTAATATGCATCAGATTTCAGCAGATTGCTTCTGAAATTACTGGACAATGTTAAGCATCTGAATGGCGCTTTGTGGAGGGGTGGTGGTATTGTTGATGGATGTGTGTGCAATGATGTGTATCATAGGAAAAAGTTCTTTCTAAACCTGAAATGATGTGATTCTCTGACTCTAAGAGTTAAAAAGCAAAGCAAGAATATTGAAACCTTCTAAAGCCCTGTTCTAGTCAAAGGGATAACTAATATCTCATCCCTACTTTTGTATTCATTCTGTATTCTTCTCAATAATAAGGTTTCTGAAAAAGACGGCTTTTGCTGAACAATTTTGAGTCTCAAACTCACAAGGGCTGGAGCAAATTCTCAATCGCCCATGACTCATATAAATTATATTTGGAAATTCCTTTCAACAGAGGGTCCTTCTACATGTTTTCTCTATGGCCCATTCTGGAAAAGTTCTCTTCACTTTTTTTTTTTTTAAAGATTTTATTTATTTATTTATTTGAGAGAGAGCATGAGAGGGGGGAGGGTCAGAGGGAGAAGCAGACTCCCTGCGGAGCAGGGAGCCCGATGCGGGACTCGATCCCGGGACTCCAGGATCATGACCTGAGCTGAAGGCAGTCGCTTAACCGACTGAGCCACCCAGGCGCCCAATGTCTTTTTTTAAAATTTATTTTTTTTTAGATATTTCTTTTTTTTTTAAATTTATTTGAGAGAGAGAGAATGAGAGAGAGCACATGAGAGGGGGGAGGGTCAGAGGGAGAAGCAGACTCCCTGCCGAGCAGAGAGCCTGATGCGGGACTCGATCCCGGGACTCCAGGATCATGACCCGAGCTGAAGGCAGTCGCTTAACCGACTGAGCCACCCAGGCGCCCAGTTCTCTTCACTTTTAATCAGACACCCTTGAAGCCACTTTTCCCAGATTGCTGTTTTCAGTAAAGATGGAGTACAATTTTTTTTTCCTGAAGCTATTTTGACATTTTTATCTTCACAGTCTATTTCACAGAAATAAATTAAGTGCACCTCTGTTTTCTGAGCGTGATAGAAAGATACGAACTGTGCATGTCAGATAGACATAATTTTAAATCCTAGTTCCACTACTTAATGGCCATGTTTCTGCCTCCAAAATGCTATGCTTACTGTTTCTTCTCTCCGTATCATTGCCTGGATCTCTCCTTTATATCATGTAGGTCTCTGTTCACCCCCATAGCTTCCTACCCTGCTTAGTTTCCTTCATAGTTTTTGTAATACTCAACATATTACTTGTTTGTTTGACTTTTTTTTTTTGGTTTGAGTCCTCTTTTATTGTCTGTTCCTTCCACTAAAATAACACCTTCCATAGAGCACACACTCAATAAATGTTTATTAAATGGATGACTAAATGAGTGAATTAGTGACCTTGGGCAATTTAGTAACTTTCTTTGAGCCTCAGTCTCTTTTTCCTATTAAACAAGGGTTATTCAATCTCACTCAAAGGATCGCACTGAGGATTAGATAACATAATACAACATATCTAGCACAGTGTCACATCAAATATATTCAGGACCTCTTATTTTTTCTTTCCCTGGTGAAAAATGATTCCCTTATAATGTTTACCTGATGGATCCCTAAGGATCTGTACCACTGAGAGATAATTACATTGGTATCTGACAATCAAAGGACAAAACAAAAAACAAAAAAAAACAGAACCCAAACAAAAATCTCAGTGCTTTCAATGGGTTTTCTGACAACAGGAAGGAACATGAAAACTGACAAGAACATTTTGTAAGACATGGTCTCTGGGAGAAAACCTTGAGGTCTTTGGTTTTCTGATTTCCTTCTGTTATGGCTAAGACAGTATTGGCCGAGGGAAGTGAGGTCACTTGCCAGGTAACTAGTAGCAGAGCTGGGTCTGGAACCTAGATGCTTGAGACTTGCTCTGTGCTCCTGCCCTCCTACACTTCACTTGCCTCTAAACCTGAATTGGTTCAAGCTAGTTTCATAGTTTAGAGACTCTGCAGATGGAAAATGTTAATCATTTTGGTTTCAGATTCTTGGCTGATTCCAGCTTTCTAACTCTTTAGTTATAAACATGTCTTAACCTTCATCATAATAAGCACCTTAATAACAATAAAGATTAGGAGATTGTTTTTTTCTCTTATTAAATTAGGTGACCTCTTCAAAACTTTCTTTGTTTGTAGGCCTAAAATTATATTGTAGAAAATAGTTGAAAGAAGTCATATAAGAATAAGGGAAACACATGCAAGATGAAAATAACAGAACATAATGCTGGAAATACTTTAAGATCAAACTTGGTATCAAATCAGAGACTCACGGTCTGAAATCAATCAGTAAATGATGTGAAACGATGTGATAAAGCTATGAACATGATCTGAAACTGCCATAGAAAATAAGCTCAATAATAAAAAAAGTATGATTTTAAAATCTCACTTTCATTTTTTTAGACATGGGCAATCTTCTATGACATTTGATTTGTCTAAATAAAAGCTTTAAAACTTTAACATAATTAGACATGCTTTATGCTAAATCAGCTTTACAGAAATATTGAAAATGAAGTGTATATTAGACAATCACAGTTTCCATGTAGCTTATTCTGGGTAGAATGAGAATAGATACCTTTTTAAAACCTAGTTCCTAAAAAATGAGCTAAATTTGTTTCTAGTGGGCTCCTAATAACTTTGCTGGTTCAGGCTACATTTTGATGGGACTTAGTCATTAGCGGCTTTCCTCTCACATGCCCTCCTCATGTCCTTACTTTGCCCTTCTGTCTCACATCTACCTCCTTCCCTCCCTCCCTCCTTTCCTTCTACCCCCTCCTTCATTCTCTTTCTTCATCTGCCCCATGACACTCCTTCCCATTCCCATAACTTTCTTACTGCCCCTCTCTGTCCATCTTTCTTTCCTTTTATTCGACCAAGCTAATTTTCAGAAAATCATAAACAAAGGTCTTCGTGTCTTGAAAAACTGCATAGACAAGACTTTCAATTTAAAATATGCTATAATTTTTATCAGATGTGGTGATCTTAGATACAAATTGTAGTATATTACATTGATGGCCCCAGTTCTTCTCTATAACCACATTCTTTGCATCAGACTGTGAAGTTCTACCCTGGGAAGAGGTGGGGGTATATTTCCCCACTCTTCAACTTTGTTTTGGCTATATGACTTGCTTTGACCAATGAATGAAGTTGATGGTATACCATTTCCAAACCTGGGGCCTAAGAGGCCTTGTGTAATTCTGTTTTGCCTCCTTGCACTTCTATCATTGCCATGAGAAGAAAATGCCAAGACGCCTCTGTGGGTCTCAGAAAGAGAATGAGAGACACTTGGCCCAGAACTACCCACCCAAGTCAACTCTCAGTCAGCTGACCCCTGGCTGACACACAAATTCATAAGCTAAATAAATGCTCTTGTTATGTGCCACTGATATTTGGTGCCTCTTTGTTACACAAAGTTATTGTAGCAATAGGAAATTGATACATTATCTACCTCAATATCTTCCATTTTGAACATGTGGGGACTGAGGCCCAGAGAAGCCTGTTATGAACTAGTTAAGGACAGATCTGGAACTAGGACCCAGAATTTCACATAGCTGGACCTATACTTGTCCAGTAAACCATGTCTTGTTGTGAAGTGCATTTGCATATGCCTACAACTCTTAATACCCTTCTGCTGAACTTCTATTAATACCTCCTTATTATTTATTTCTTTAACTAAGTTGATTCTATCATTTCAGCTAATCAGTTGAGTTAACTTGATTACTCAATTTATGATAAAAGGCAGGAAACAGAAGGCAGTATTGTATTGTTAAGGCTTATCAGTCTTGCTGTGGTATATATGTGTATGTATGTATGTGTGTGTTTGTGGTGGAGAGCTGTGAAAACTTGTCATCATAGCTACCACTGACTGAGCAATTACTATAACTAAACCATACACCATGTATTGTGCTAAGTACTTTTTTTAAAATTCAAGTATAATTAACATAGAGTGTTATATTAGTTTCTGGTATATAATATAATGATTCAACAATTTTATACATTACTCAGTGTTCATCACGATAAGTATATTCTTTTTTTAAATTTAAATTCAATTAGCCAACATATAGTATATCATTAGTTTCAGATGTAGAGTTCAGTTATTCATCAGTTGCGTATAATACCTAGTGCTCATCACATCACGTGCCCTCCTTAATGTCCGTTACCCAGTTACCCTATCTCCCACCCATCTCCCTTCCAGCAACCCTCAGTTTGTTTCCTGAAGTTAAGAGTCTCTTGTGGTTTGTCTCCCTCTCTGATGACTTCCCGTTCAGTTTTCCCTGCCTTCCCCTGTGATCCTCTGCACTGTTTCTTATATTCCACATATAAGTGAAACCATATGATAATTGTCTTTCTCTGATTGACTTACTTTGCTCAGCATAATACCCTCCATTTCCATCCATGTCGATGTAAATGGTAAGATATCATCCTTTTTGATGGCTATAAATTTCAAATCTCCTTCACCTGTTTCACCCATTTCAGATCCTACCTCTCCTCTGGTAGCCACCAGTTTGTTCTCTATAGTTAAGAGTCTGTTTTTTCATTTATCTCCTTTTTTTTTCTTTGTTCATTTTGTTTCTTAAATTCCACATATGAGTGGAATCATACGGTATTTGTCTTTCTCTGATTAACTTACTTCACTTAGCATTATACCCTCTAGATCCATCCATGTTGCTGCAAATCGCAAGATTTAATTCTTTTTTATGGCTAATATTCCATTGTGTGTGTGTGTGTATGCATGTGTGTATCATAATTCCTTTATCCATTCATCTATGATGGACACTTGGGTTGCTTCCATATCTTGGCTATTGTAAATAATGCTGCAATAAACATAGAGGTGCATATACCTTTTTGAATTAGTGTTTTCTTGTATTGGGAGTAAATACCCAGTAGTGGAATATTCATTATCTCATCTGGTCTATACCAAGGGTTAACAAACTAGGGCCTTGGGCCAAGTCTTGTCTGCTGCCTGTTCTTATGAAGTTTTATAGGAACACGGACCTGTTTATTTGTTATGTACTGCCTATGGCTACTTCTGTGCTGCAATGGCAAAGTTGAGATGGTACAGCAGGGACAGGATGGCCTGCAGAGTTGAAAATATTGCTATCTGGGCCTTTACAGAAAAAGTTTGCTGACACCTGGTCTGACAGTAGTAGTTTTCAAGTGTCATCTGTGGATCCTGGGGTTCCTTAAGAGGTCCGTGAGGTCAAAATTATTTCATAACAATACTGTCACATATTTGCCTTTTTCACTTTCACACAGTGCCTGACATTTGCACTGATGGTGGATTAAACTGTTGTCATTTTGGTATCAATTAAGGCAATGGTACACGTCTGTAATAGTCACCACATTCTCTAAGCACTCACAGTAAACAAAAAAGTCAGTTTCACATAAGAATGTCCCAATGAGGTAGCAAAAATTAATTTTATTGAATTTTGACTCTTTCAGTATCCATCTTTTTAATATTCTGAGTGCTTACGTGGGAAGTGGAGTAAGAGCGTGGGCTGCACACTGAATACGGTAGTCTAAAGAGAAAGTCCTTGTGTGATTGAGTTAGGAGTTCAATAGCTGTTTTTTTCATGAAACGCAATTTTTACTTGGGAAAAAAAAGACTAAGAAACAGTCTTTTTGATTTTTCAGACTTGAGTATTTGGCAGATATTTTCTCTTAACCAAAAGTAATGAGCCTGTTACTTCAAGAAAAACATTTGGCAATATTTTTTGCCAATGATAAAATCCAAGCTTTCAAGTGAAAGTTAGTTTTGGAAAACTTGCATACCACCTTGAGAGTGATTGCTCACTAGTACTTAGTGACTTTTCTGGTGACCGCAGCGGTGATATGAATGAATGTAAATTTTTTTCTGGCTGTTGAATAACATAATGGATCAGTGTTAGGAAGATCTGTATAAATTCAGTGAGCCAGTATTTAAATCATCAGTGAATTATGTTACAAATTCATGGATGGTAAAGGAGCCTTTCAAAATGCAAGGTATTCCAATGGATCTTAAAGTAACAGTATAAATTCATTGATGTAATTTTTGATTTACAGGGCAACCAATGTTTAAGAAACTACCACTTGTTAAGTTCTGGTATGTAATCAAATGATGATATCCACAATTTTCTGAAAAGAATATTAAAACACTCCTCTCTACCAACTACACATTTGTAGTTAATTAGATTTTCTTCATACATATCAACCAAAACAGCATGTCACAACAGATTAAATGCAGCAGATATGTGAATCCAGTTGCCTTTCATTAAGTCAGGTATTTTAAAAATATATATAAAAACATAAACTGTTCTCATTAATTTTTTTGAAAATATAGTTCTTTTCTATAAAAATTTGTTGTTGATGTTAACATGCAATAGGGTTAATTTTTAAATGAATAAATGTTCAAAATATTCTTTTTTAAAAATTAATTTATTTTTTTATTATGTTATGTTAGTCACCATACAGTACTTCATCATTTTTGGATGTAGTGTTCCATGATTCATTGTTTGCTTATAACACCCAGTGCTCATTGCAATATGTGCCCTCCTTAATACCCATCTCAGTTTTAATTTTTGCTATAGTAAATATTGATAGATATAGCACATGTAAATAAAAGCTCTTAAGGATCCTCAATAATTTTTAAGAGCATAAAGAGGTCCTGAGTTAAAAAAAAAATGAGAATCGCTGGTCTCTATATACTCTATGATATGGGTATAATTATTATCCCAAGTTTATGGATGATGAAACTAAGGCTAAGAGACATTAAGTAGCTTGCTCCAAATAGCTTGTGGTACAGCTAAGATTCAAACTGCAGCAGAATGATTCTGGAACTTAACACTTGTCACCACTAAAAATGCCTCCCAGCATTTCTGGATTTAGAAAGCTGGCGAGAATCTGGACAGTCTCTCTACCATCCCTTTCCCACTTAGAACAGGCCTCTTCTGGGATGCCTGGTTTTGGTTCAGGTCATGATCTCAGGGTCATGAGGTAGAACCCTGGGTGGGCTCCGTGCTCAGCATGCAGTCTGCTTGAGATTCTCCCCCTTTCTCTCTCTCTCTCTCCCTCCTTGCTTTCTGTCTCTCAAATAAATAAATAAATAAATAAGATCCTAAAGAAAAAGAACAGATTTCTTCTATGCCCACTTTTTATTCTATTCACCTCACCTCCTTCTAAGTTCTAAAGACATGGGCCAGTTTATATGCAAAACTGCACTTAGTACAGTTAGGAAGAACAGAACATAGAACATATGGAGAGAGGGTGACCACAGACCTACCTGGGTGGGGCTTTTCACTTTCTACTAATTAGGAAGAGGAGAGAGGATATAAGCCAGCACTAGGCAATCTGGGGAAGGTTGGTTCAGTTGGCCAGGGTAGGTGGCAGAAGATCTGACTTAACAACTTTTGTCCTGTTCCATGTTCTCATTTCAGAAGTATTCCAGAGATGCACTTCCACATACTGGTCCATGGCAGACACTGAGCATAACTTAGAACCCTCTTTCTCATTGAGCATAGCGACAGGCTCAAGGCCTGGCCTTCTCAAGGCCAGGTCCCCTACAGTCACTCTGCATAAAGGATATGGCATATGTGATGAACCTTATTACTGTTCTGATGTTATGTTGTACCTGTGATCCCATCTGTACAGCAGGTGTGAGTCTCTTGAACACAGAGCCCATCAGGAAGCTGTGTGTGACTCATTCCCAACTAGAAAAGCAAGTGCTGCTACTTCTATGGAATTTTCACTGGCTACAGTCATTAGGAAAGATCTGTATATTTTTCCTCCTATACCTATGAAATAGAACCCTCTTTTGTCATCCATGCCCTATAGACAAATATATAGTAATTAGCAGCATGGGCTCTGGAGTCAGATTATCTGGGTGTGACTCTCTAGTTGTATTGTGAGGATCAGATGACTTAATGTAAATGAAACACATTTAACAGTACTCAGCTTATAGTAATTCTCCGTGAATAGTATACTGTGGCAGAGTCCCTATTTAGGAAAATGTAGATTGTTTAAAGCTAGGAATTTCAGCTCCAGCAGCAAGGGGGTTAGGTATCCTGAATTATCCTCCAGTTGAAAACATCCAAAAGAAATGGAAAGAATATAAAGAATATTTTAAAAATGCATCTCTGAGCCAGCAAGAAAGGGAGACATCCACAGAGGCTGAAAACTCAGTGAAAGTAGGAAAGTAGGAAACTTAAAGGCAAATGCACATCCAAGCAGATTTCATTTGGGGTTATCTAACAAACCTTGGTGAGCTTGATGTTTTGTTTTGATGGGTGTGCAGGACTTAGAAGTCAAGGGATAAAGACTAAGTTTGGACTAAAGTGGGGATCTCCTAAGAAACTCACAAATAAAGCTGGAACACCTAAGAGCTATGGTCTTAGTTTAAGGTTAAACTCAATCTTCCCTGTAGAATGGGACAACAAGGAAACCTATCTGTTTTGACCTTGGTTTGAGCAGAGGAAGAAAAATCTCCCCTGAGAGTTTATAACCACAAGCCAGTCCTCTCTGGGGTTTGAACATGAATGGAAAGTCTGAGCTGCAAAAAGAAATGGTGAGCAAGTATGTGATTAAAGATGGGTTAAATAAAAACAAACACTGACTGTATAAAATAATAACAGTGGGCGCTTGGGTGGCTCAGTTGGTTAAGTGACTACCTTCGGCTCAGGTCATGATCCTGGAGTCCCGGGATCGAGTCCCGCATCGGGCTCCCTGCGTCTGCTTCTCCCTCTGACCCTCCTCCCTCTCATGCTCTCTGTATCTCATTCTCTCTGTCTCAAATAAATAAATAAAATCTTTAAAAATAAAATAAAATAAAATAATAACAGCAATGATAATACCTAACTGGTAGGACAAATCAAAACAAGACAGAATCAAAATACCAGACAGCTACAGCATTTAAGTTCAGGGAATTACACTGATTAGAATGAAAACATTCTAAGATCTGTGTAGTGCTTAAGAGAGGATAAAAATACGAAATTTCGAGTTCGTTAAGTATGCATGTTAAAAAATTTAGGTTAACCACTAAAGGAATAGGCAACAAGTTCTCCTTCATCCTGAACACCTTTTGAAAATCTTCTCGGGTGTAATGATTTGGCACTGAGGTAACATTATCTGAGACCCTGTTGTTGGGTCGTAAAGAGAAAGAATAGTTTTTACAACATAAAATATTCACTAATGAATTGGCTAATAATGAAATTAGTCCCCACATAAATATCCTTCTCCATCTTTTCCAAGTCTATGGTTGTGAACGTTTGAATGCAAAGTAAATTGAGGGATGAGTAAAATGCAAATCTTGCAAGACAGTCAAGATATTGAGTCTGTGAAAGTACAAGTGGAGAATCACACCTAAAGCTTTTGAGAAAGCTCTGGCAGGTTCAGAACAGTTAACAACTGAAGAAGAGGGAATCAGCAAAGATGGTAGCATGATCACATGATTTAAAGGAGAATGATTTTTTTTTAAAGATTTTATTTATTTATTTGAGAGAGAGAGAATGAGAGAGAGCACATGAGAGGGGGGAGGGTCAGAGGGAGAAGCAGACTCCCCGCCGAGCAGGGAGCCCGATGCGGGACTCGATCCCGGGACTCCAGGATCATGACCTGAGCCGAAGGCAGTCGCTTAACCAACTGAGCCACCCAGGCGCCCGGGAGAATGATTTTGATACACACAGGTTAAAAGAGCCCTTGAGAAAATGGATGAATCTTTAATTGCACTGATTATGGAAAAACCTGAGATGCTAGAAAAGGGAGCCCAAAATACAGTCACCTGAGATAGAAGTTATGTCTCTCTCATATAAGAGTCTAGCTCTGTGAGGTCAGTTGGGGTGCATGCTCCTTCCATCTTACTGCTCTGTTTTCTCCTGGGGGGTGATGCTCACCTGTGGAGTCAGAGATAAATCATGTGGCATATCCATGTTTCAATTAAAAGGAAGGGGAAAGAGAGGAAGTCCAGAACAAGCAATTTCCTTTTAAGCAAGTGATAACAGAAGATATATGTTTATATCACTTCCTCTTATGTTCCATTGGCGAGAACTAAATTGCATGGCCACAGCTGCTAGTGAAGCTGAGAAACGTAGTCTCTGCCTGGCTGGCAAAGGGCCTAGCATAAGAGGAGAATAGATTTGTGGGGACCACTAATTATCTGCCCCAGGTAAAATGGACCCTGTGATCATGTTCTAAAAAACACATGAAATCATGTTGCACTATCTGTACAGTGATGTAGGATAGTTAGGTCTGATAAATTACACCCACCCAAATCAATACTTGATTCAGTCTTTAACTTAAAAAAAAAATCACCATAGCATTATTACTCATATTTTGTAAGTCAGATAAAATGAACTTATTTAAAAAAATAAATAAGCAAGGGTTTATTAGACTAGGTGCTTAATAACCTTTGTTTTGTCTTTTTATTTTCTAGTAAAATGACTAGAAAACTCTTATTTCTCCTCCACATCTGTAGTTGATGTGACTCTCGATCCACAATCTCTGTGTTCGAGAATTGAAACAAACCTAATTTCTATGTTTCTATTTTTAACCTTTGTGTATTTAGGTCCAAGCAGTTGCAATTTAATTTCACTTCATAGTTCCTCTTTTCACTCTGGTTGCACCTAAATTCCAGCACCCAGAAATTATTGGGGCTCTGTCTAACCTGGCATTTGCTGGGACAGCTATCATTCATCTGGGCCTCCTTCATTAAAAACATACTTCAAACAAATACATGTGCCAGGCCCTGAGAAAACGTTCAGCCCTTTCCCTTCACTAGTGAATTTTGGTACATTGCTAAAAATTCTGGCTCAAGAGCAAGGTTAAGCATGCACACATGTTAGAAAGAGAAGTCAATTTAAAAGATTGGCTCAAAGTGAGGAAGAAGAAAGTTAATGACTAAATGGAAATCTGGGGGTTATCTATGATTTTTCATTTTCAATGAATTTTTTAGAGATGTGTATGTATAAGAAAGAGTGACTTCTGTTTGTCCTGGGGAATTACTCTTTCAGTGTTGGGGTCAGGGGTAAAGATCATTGTAAACATTCAAGTGAATGCGGTGGTATTCAACCCACCTCTTACCACATGACTGTAGCTTCCTAGTTGCTGTGGGATATCAGAGGGAGAAAGAGCCACGGTTCTAAAAGTTGCTTAGAGTCTCCTTGTAAAGAAAAATGACAGCTAGGACAGGCAGGAAACAGAACTGTACTAATAAAACACTGTGGCGGAAATAAAGCACAGTCCTGAAGAAGGCTAGTATTATAGATAGGCAGAGAGGAAGGGGAGATGATTGTAAGATGAAAGAACAGTGTGGTCAATTAATTGCAAAAGGGCAGCAAGGAGCATGGTAGGCAGAGCGTCTCGGGCCAGGGATGACAGGTGTAGCTGGAGCCAAGGTTTGAGTGGGAAAATTTGCTTTGTGGCTACACTCTCTTCTCAGCTACTCATGCTGCACAGCTGCAAGCCCTCTCCTGGACACTCAGTTTAATTGTGTTACTCTTTCTATAGCCCTAGTGAATGAGAACACTGGCTCTGCAGTCAGCAGACCCGAGTTTGAATTCTGCGTCCAATACTTACTGCTGTGTGAGCTTGGGGAAGTTACTTAATCTCTCTGAACCTCTCTCTCCTCATTGCCTAGGAGGTTTTTGATGACTGCAATGAGCTACCATATATAAAGCATCCCATGGAGTTTTCAGATACTCAATAAGAGCAATAGTCATCATTATGATCACCACTGTGGTGATGAGTGCTGGGACCAGGGTGGTAGCATGGGGCAAAAGAGGATGAAGTGCAGCTTCAGAGTGTCCTGAGTTCACACAACAGCTACATCACTTCCCTAAAATTCCCACTCTGCCAGGAATAAATGAGATCATGAACATGATGTGCTCCACATAGGCCTGGTATGTCATAGTGCTTTTGAAGATGTTTGCTTCCTTCCCCATCACTTATCCACCCTTTTTTCTTTGTTCCTCAGCATACATCATCTATGTTTCTAGTTTTGTGTTTGTGCATAGACTAGGACAATGGACACAGATGAGGGTGGTCATGTGTTGGCTTGCCTGGACAGTCCTGGTGTGTGTTGTTCACCCAACATTATTTCAAGTAGTTTTGAATAGTCTTCCCTTTCACTCACAACACGTCCAGTTTGGCAATTAATCACCCTAGTGGGACGTCCAGCTTTCTGCCCTCCTGTCCTGCATGCTAGCCATAGTCACGGGATGCTTTTTCTGAAGGGGAAATCACCTGGGGGCTTTGGGCTGGGGCATATCCCTCCAGAGTGGCTGCAGAGCTGACAGGCATCTCCCCAGGCAACCCCCTTATTTGTATCTCCTTCACTGTCTGGGGGTCCCCAGGATTACCTGGCCAGCTCTCTGTTTTCTAGCACAGACTATTCTTTCCCCTGGAACTCTTACTGAGATAAGACACAGACATACAATAGAGTTTCCCACCATAGAGTTTCCCACCCTCGCCTTTCCTGTTTGTTTCCAGCCAACACAGTTTTTCTGGTCCTCTGAGAGTTTATGATACATTTGGGAAAAGGAAGAAGGGGGATCAAAATAATGTATAGGAGGAAATCACAACTCAACATTGGGATGACATTAGAAATGCCCCTAACCTCCATAAGCATATGAAAGTTGGCCTTTCTTAGCCCTCCTCACTGATTCATCCCTTCCAGTGAACTTCTGAAATCCACCTTGGTCTAGTCCTCTTGACTAAATTTTTTTTTTTTTTATTCTTGGGACTTAATGTAATAGTTTCCCCACTATTTTCTTTAGCAATTTATTTTTGGAACTTATTGGGTGCCCAATAAATATTTTTTTTCTAGAATGGGGGCAAGCAAAGAAATGGACTGAAAAGGAACAAATTCCTGGCAGGTTTTTTTTTTTTTCTGAAAAGGCTCATTCCCTGAGAAATCCTGGTCTAATCAGAATGACACTCCGGATAAGGATAGAATCAGTATAAATGCTTATTGAAGGCTATGTGCCAGGTGCTTTAGGAGCATTATGTCACTGACATCTCACAGCGACCCTGTTAAGTTATTATACTCTTTCCTACCTTTACTATACAATTATTATATTGTTTCCCACATTTATTAATGAGGAAACCAAGGCTTAATAAGGTTACATTGTCTAATTACTCCAATAATTCTTCCATTATTACTGAAAAGGTTGAGGCAAGCTGGAATTCAGACTCAGTCAGCCAGTCTTCAAAGCACCTGCTCTTAATCCTTAGACTGTCTCCCCAGACTGCAGGAACCAGAGACCCCATCCCAGACTTGTAGCTAGGATCCAACCTAGAGAGAGCCTGTCTGGCATGGGGCTGAATTTGGGGTGGAGTGGGCCCTACACTTCTGAGACAAGGCTCGACACTCTGACCATTTCTACTTTGTCTCTCTGTGGTCTTGCTTTACCTTGCTTTCTCTGACAGCTTTTCATACCAGTCTTAATGATCATATCCTCATTTTACCTTTAAAGGTTATTGAAAAGGTACCATTTGGTGGCCGTTTGGAAGGGTCACCCCCACTTCAGTTGGCACTGATTTTCCACTGCTGTATTTTCTTACCAGATGGAGTGCCATGAGGGAAAAGGGGCATTCTGATGTTAGGGTGTACAATGGGATGGTGGAAGAGGCTGCTGCACCTGGGTGGACTCAGGGAAGGAATTTTCCAGGCATTTAAGCTAAACCTCTAAATTTTGCTAATTTTGGATCAGTTCTTCCTGTGAGGTCAGCATGGGGGAAATGCTCTTGATTACTCTTCACCTTTGGATTTCTGGGATCAAGATCTTTACTGCCTGATTATATCGTGTGTGGTTATTTATTTATTTTTCACTGAGACAACTAACTTTCCCCGATTAAGGTTGGGACTTTTTCTCTTTGATCATTTCAGACCCTTTCAGTGGACTTTTTGTATCTTGTCTTTTGCCTCTGATGTTTCCTTTACTCAATCAGACTTTATTTCATATCTCACTGGCTTCTCCCCTGCCTTAATTTTTAGATGTCAGGGAGTATCCAGGATAGGCTATTGGGTTCTCATTCTGGAATGCAGTCTTAACAGTGAGAGACAAAACTAAGGTCAAAGCTGGAGGCTGATTGGAGGGAGAACATATACCTTCTAAATGGGTTCTTTTAGTAGGAGTAATCCAGGATCATAATGTTACAGTATTTCTAGCTTTGGAGATGATCAACTATAACATTAGCTAACACTTACCACACATGTACTATATGTTACATCCTGCAAATTGCCTATTTTGCTGCACTTGACTTTCACTCAAACCCTGAGCGGGAAACTTTCCATTTTCACGAGGACAAAATCAAGGCTTAGAGAATTTAAGGGCCTTGCCAAAGGGTCACACAACTAGCAAATGATGGTTGTGGGGTTAGGATTCAGCCATTTTAACCTCTACACTGCTGTGTGAAGGAAGATATCACATGGGGTGAGTCAGCCAAATGACCTTAATCTTGTTACATAACCTGTCTGTGTTTTAGTTTCCTCATCTGTAAAATGGGAAGAAGAAAATGACTCTTGGAGTCATCTTAAGCACCTCTGTGGTGCTTAAATGAGGAGCTGTCCAAAACAGATCTCTTGATTTGCAAAGTGCCTCCTCAAACTGCTTCTCTATGGTCTTCCTCTTAACTGAGTCAATGACACCAATACATAGCGACTCAGTCAAGTCATCCAGAAAGCATGATTGCTTTCTCGAGTTCCTTCACTTGTCATATTTAATCCAGTAAGCCTTCTTGCTCCACCTGAAAAGTACATCCCAAATCTGATCATTTGTCAAAATCTCTACTGCCACAACCCTAGTAGTCAAGGGGCTTCACATCTTGCCAGGATTACTGTGTCTTACTGCTTATAGAAGTTGTTAGTATTAATTCATCTCCCACACAAGTAGAAAAAGAAAACAAATAGAACTCCCCCCACTTTTTTTCTTAAGTAGTAACTAGAAGACCAATAGAAAATATTTTTTACTAACCTTGCAATAACAGAATCCTACATTTTACACATTAGGATGGAACTTTATTTAATATGATGTGAAGGTTAGAGGTGGGAGCAGCTAGGAAACATCAAAGGTGGTTTTTTTTTTTTTTTTTTTTATGTTAGGGGAATTTTGTTCCCCATGTCTGGGCCAGGAACAGAAGATGAGATCTTCAGTTACTAGAAAGAGAGAGATTGAGAGTGTCAAGGAAGAGGGGGCTACTGTAAATAAGGAGTTTTAGAATTTTTTCATCAATGGGCATTGAGTTGGCCCTTCCCTTGTCACCTGGAAACTGAGATGAAGCCTGTAGGGGCCCTTGAGATAAATTGGGTTCTTGGGTGCTGTCAGTAGACATTTGTAGTAACTATGGAGGGGACCTCACCAACAGCCAATAGGAACAGGGATCTAGAGAGTTCAGTATGGAATGTCAAAGTGATTAGATCATGCAAGGGGCCTGAAGACTCAGGAGGAACAATGGTTCAAGGAGAGAACTGATGACAAAGATGAAAACTATCAATCTGGACTGATTTGTGGAGCATCCGAGCTCTCTTTGAAACACCCAGAAATACTTGGGACCACACTGTGGAATGTGACAGGGTCAGGTTATCACGTGGGTTAGGATCTATCTAGCCCAACAGTATCCACTGGAAATATCACAATGTAATCTAAAAATTTTTAGTAACCACATAAAAAAAGCAAATAGAAACAGGTGAAATTAATTATAACAATGTTGTATTTAACCTAATAGATCCAAAATATTGTCATTTCAATGTGACACTAGTCCAGTGGTATGCTGGTAAAGCAGTTCTCTCTGAAAAAAAGTCCCGGTTTGTAGTGTGTACCAATTTCCATGATGTAAATACTCTTACTATGCTCAATTTCAAGTTACAATAATGATACTAATAATGACAACTAACAATTATTGAATGCTACTCTGTATCGAACAGTTTCTCTCTCTCTTTCAGCACTGTACTTTATTTGTCCTTTTTTGTTAGCATTTTGTTATAACATTTCTATAAGAAAAAAAAGAGCAACCCAATTTCAAGTTGTCTCTTTTTTTAAATTTTAATTTATTTTATTATGTTATGTTAATCACCATACATTACATCATTAGTTTTTGATGTCGTGTTCCATGATTCATTGTTTGCGTGTAACACCCAGTGCTCCATTCAGTACGTGCCCTCTTTAATACCCATCACCATCTCAAGTTGTCTCTTAATTCTGATACAACTTTATTTTAGTCATTTGTAAGTCTCTTTATACTGTAGTGTTTTCTACAGCTGCAGTATCCCAATTACAAGGTTATTATCTATCTATTTATTATCTATCTATTATCTATCATCTATCATCTATCATCTATCTATCATCTATCTGTCATCTATTTATCTATCATCTATCTCTATCATCTACTGATTGATCATAGATGACTAAAAAAGGCTGTGACATTAAATAATTTATCAGTAGGAAGTTGTAAAGCTTTTATTTGCATACAGATCTTTTGACTTTGCCCAGAATGTCAAGAATAAAAGCAAAGTGGGATCAAAGAATGGCAGGGCATCATGGAACTAGAAGGGTAGAAGGATAGAACAATAGAAGCCCCAAAGAACAGGAATAAAACTATAGCCCTCAATCCAATTGAATTCAGTCCCTGTACTGAGCACAGCCATGGACCAGTTCTGGGGCGGAGCAGGGGCATATGACAATGGCTAAGGCTTGTACCCTCTTCCCCAGGGGTTGACAGGCACATCTATGCAGAACTCTGACACAGGTTAGACTGTAATTGGTGCTAAAAATAGAGCCTGATTCAGCTGTCCCAGACTGAGCCTAGAAAGCACCAAGGAACACAGCCGAAGGTAGGAAGGAGAGGCCTGGAGGAATTCCCTAAACTGATTTGCATAAAGTCGTAGAGTTTTGTGTGTGTGTGTGTGTGATTTTCGCAGAAAGGATATACCTCTAGGACTTATTAATACAGCTTAGGGAGGTGGAAATGAGTGAACAAACCATATAGTGAGGGTAGGGAGATAAGGGGAAAACTACCTTCAAAAAGAGAGAGACTGTTGATCAGACCTAAGCTTTAAGAGGTGGTTAATGAACATATACATCTGTGGAAGAATAAACATTAAAATGCCCTTACAGATTAAAAAAGAAATCACACTACAACATTTGTTGAAGGCCTACTCTGTCTAGAAACATTGCTCAGTGTATTTATAGATTCTTTTACTCTAGCTCCAAACTAGAAGTACATTCAGAAAAGAGTTCCCTAGATGTACATTGAAGATGACAGAGTGCATGTATCTGGAGGTAGAAACAAGAGAGAGTTTGAGAAACAATGCTCCTCTGGTACAGTTTTTATAATTTTTAGCTTTCTCAGTCTGTTCAGGCTGCCATAATCAAATACCCTAGACTGGGTGCTTAAACAACGGAAATTTATTTTTTCACAGTTTGGAGGCCAAAAGGCCATGATCAAGGAATCAACATGGTCAGGTTCTGGTGAGAGCTCTCTTCCTGTCTTGTGGCTGTCTTCTCACTGCACCCCTCACTTGGCAGGTAGAGAGAGAGAGAGTGAACAAGCTCTCTAGTGACACTTATAAAGGCCTTACCCTATCAGACAAGGCTCCACCTTCATGATCTAATTACCCTCCATCTCCAAATATCATCATCTGGGGGTTAGGACTTCAACAGAGATTTGTGGGGGGACACAAGCTTTCAGTCTATACCACGAGCTATTAAAGGTTTGGAACAGTTAAACAAACAGACAAACCCAGATGATCTTGGTTTAAATCCCAACGCTGTTGTGGTTAAATTACTCTGAGATTCTGGTACCTCATCTTAAAGATTTGATTAGTAATGACCATGCACAGTTGTTCCCAGAAGGATTGAATGAAGCTCAGAGGATTTGTTCCTGGCACACAGAAGACATACAAGAAACATAAGCATGTGTTCTATTCACCAACAATTTGGGAAAAAAATCAGATCCAGCAGATAAGAAGTTATTTTGCTACTGAATTTGACAATGTTAACATCTGCTTAGATATACTGATTGCTTACTAAGTGCCTGGGCCAGACACAGGGCTTGTATTTTCATTTAAAAAATTAATAGTTTTGGGGTGCCTAGGTGGCACAGCTGGTTAAATATCCGACTCTTGCTTTTGGTTCACGTCGTGAGATAGAGCCCCGAGTCGGGCTCTGTGCTTGGCGTGGAGTCTGCTTGAGTTTCTCTCTTCTGCTCCCTCTGTCCCTCCCCTCTGCTCTCTCTCTCAAATAAATAAGTCTTTAAAAAAATTAATAGTATCATATAGAGTTTAAGAACAGGCCTCAGAGTAAGAGGATCTGGATTCAAATCCCGTATTACAAGGTTACTATGTGACCTTGGCCAAGTTAGTTCATCTTACTAAGCCTCAGTTTCTTTCAATTATAAAATGGGTAGAAAAATAGTACCCTCCTTATAGATTTGTTGTTGGGCAGTGGAGAGGCGTTTCAGGCAGGACAATAAGCAAATGCAATGTTCAGAGTGTGAGTACTGTATTGTTTCATTCATGATCAATTATGGGAATGGATCTATACCAGGGTTCGTCAACCTCAGCACTATTGACATTTTAAACCATTAATCCTTTGTTGTAGTGGGAGCTGTTCTGTGCCTTGTGGGATGTTTAGCAGCATCCCTGTGCTCTACCCAGCAGATAACCTGTTACACCCATCCCAAATCCAGACAACGAAAAATGTCTCCAGACATGGCCAAAGGACTGACTCCTGGGGGAGCCAAATCGCCCCCTGTTGGGAATCACTGGTTTACATGAATTCCAATTTACACCCAATTAAACATATTTTGGAAAGAGGAGGGAATTTCTTATGTACTCTGTTTGGATTTGCTTTTGGAATGATTATTTTTGAAAGAAAAATTATCTTTTGGGGGTGAATAAAGGTTCTGTATGTGACGGTGGTTTCATGAGTATCTACAGTCAAAACTCATCTAATTTTTCACTTTAAAGAGATAAAGGTATTTTTGTCTATAATTATATTTCAATAAAGTTGATTCTTTAAAAAAGAAAACTGCCTATATTGTTATGTATTAAAAGATCTACTTACAAATTTTTATATATTCTTGGTGGTGCCACGTTTTATACATACACAACTTAAAAAGTAATATTGTGTCTAGGAATTTCCTCTCATGATGTTGTAATACTTCCTGGGCATAGTTCCACAGACAGAAAAATTTCTGTGGCTGTTTTGTGCCACATAAGTTTTAGAATCTATCATCATGCTCTAAAATAACTGCCAATGATCAACTTAAGATAAAGAAAAGTAGCAAATTCATATGAATGGAGGGGAAAATCAGCATCAGAAGAAAAGGGGTTGACAAGATGAGGGGCTAATGAGTCTGAAACCCAAATGAAATATCACTAGAAGAATTCACATTTGCATTTGAAATAATGGTGTACATCCGGTTTCAATGAAAAGTACACATTTCAGGTTTGCTAATCTTTCACATAAGACCAAAGTCCAGCTATCAGGAAACTTCTGTATTTAATAGTGCCATTTTCAGTTTTGTTTAGACTCTCATTCTTTCTGATCCTGAAAATAGCACGTTTCAGATCTACTGCAAGCAAATTCAATTTAATTTGGTAAATCTTTATAGAAAGACGATTTTGGCCCTGAGAGTGAGTGCTATACAAGACTCTTAACTTTAGGATCATGCAACATCATGGAGGAGCCTGAAATAGATTTAAATTGTTATGACACAAGAGAGATTATGATAAATGCTCTTGATACAGGGGTGGAAACAACTGCATTCTTCTGGGAGTCCCAGGGGAAGCTCCTTATCATAGAAATGTAATAATGAAAGAGACCTTAAGTGGTCATCTGGGGAGATTCACAAATCTTACCGGAAGTTTTAGAAATACAGATTCACAAGGCACTACTCCAAACTTCTCAAATCAGAATTTCTAGAATGAAGGGGTCAGGAATCTGAATCTTTCAAAAGCTAGCTTCGTGATTCTGACGATCAACTAGGCTTTGGGAACTACTGTTCATACAACCCTCCCCACTCGATGGATTCCCGGAACAAGATTCTTTCAGGGGTTTTGTTTAGTTTTCTCTGGAACACTGCAAGCTCAGTGCCTCACAAGACAGCCAGCCCTTCATGGAAAATGTAGTGTGTAGGCTTTGATTGTCAGAGATGGAGGGTAAGGATATTTGAGGCACAGCAACTATCAGAAATCACCAGGAAACAGAAGGAGATAAGTTTGGAGTGGAAACATGAAGCCCTAGGTCCCATTATGGAGTGACTTGAATATCAAGCCAATGAGTTTCAGCTGCATCCTTTTTGAGATGTAGACCCTTGATAGAATTTAGTCATCACTGGGTTTAAAGAATCTGCCAAAGCAGAATGGATTGGAGATCAAAGAGATTGGAAATAGGGAGAAGAGCTAGAAGTTTCCTTCAGGAGTTCAAGTGAGGAGTAATAAGGACTTGGGTCAGAAGCAGTAAGAAAGGCAAAGTGGAGGAAATTATGAGCCGTGCCGCAGGGATAGTCCTACAGAGCTTGAACGACTGGGGCCAAGGAAGAGTCAAAGCTGATTCTGGGGTTTTGAGATTCTGGAATGCTGGAATATTAACCAGAATGAAGACATTAGGATTGAGATCAGGTTGGGAAGGCAGACGGCAAATCAGGCTTTTGACATTTGGAATGCATTTGTTTCCATCACCAACTATCTTAATTCGTCACTTGTCCCAGGACAGAGCTTAGTTATGACTCCCTTTGTATGTTCAGAGGTTGGCATAGAATAGGCCCTCAAAACATTTGGTGAGTTAATAGCCACTGTAAATATCTTTCCCTCTCTGCTTCAGTTTAGGATCTTATTTCTCACTTAAATAATTGCAAGTTCCCGACACCATACCGCTGTCTTTGTGTGAATTAGAACAAGGTGCCCTCTCTGAATTTATGAATTTAAAAAGGGGGCTTTTATTGGGTGGATGCAGCTCTTTGTCCACTTGGGGCTTGGGAAGCCATGCACACCTTTGTGGGAAGATAAAGACTGCCCTTCCTGTAGGGCGAAGCCTTCCACTCAAGGATGGAGGACAGGGACAGCTCAGGGCAGAGGTGGCTTCAGACCACACTCTTCTCCTCAGATGCCACAGGGTGCCCTGGAAAAGTCCCCCAGCTAGTGCCCTTGATCCTGCTCTGCCATTTCTATTTCACTCAAGGAGATATTTTTCTAAAATGTCACCATATTACATTCTGCTTCAAACCTTTCTTTGTTTCCCCAAGACCTTCAGGATAAAGTTCAAAGTTCTTAGAACAAAAGTCCATTGGTGACTGCAAGCCTCTTCCCCGGTCACTCTCCTTCACAGTCCTCCTCTCTAGTCACAGTTCCCAAATGGGCAAAGCACAAGCAGCTTCACCATGTTGCGTTTCCCTCATTCCCTGCCCAGCTATTACTGCTCTCACTTTCCTGCCTGTGACTGTCCTGCCTTCCTGTCTATGACCTCCTTGAGGACTAAGAATGTGTTTTGTTCATGTCATTTCCCTAGCACCAGTATGCCGGCACCCGGCTTATGCTGGTTGAGTGGACAAATGACTTAGAAACCAATGAAAAGCCAGATTTTACCACCATACCCCTCCCCCCAAACCAAACCAAAAAATCAAAATAGAACAACACAAAACAAATACCCCCCACACACCAAACAAATATTTTTTTAAAAAGTTTTTGCTGCTTTCTAAGCATGAGGTATTCTGTCAGTTGTCAAAGCCTTTTATTTTCCATACTTTTCTGTAATCTTGAAATGGCCATTCGTTTAGAGGTCAAAGATCTATGGGAAGATAATTGCTTGGAATGAAGTTGAGGCTTCCTTCCAAGGCTGGCTTGCTCTGGAGGGTCTGTGTGTGTGATCTCTGCGAGAAGCTTTACAAAACAGCACAGAGATTCAGGTAACATTCTTGACCTCGTTGAAAACATTCTCTTTGAAGCTGGAGGACTCTGTCCATTTGCCTGAGATAGAATGCCATTGGCAATGTCTCAGACGGTGGTTTTACTTGTTCCAAATGCCAGGACAGCCCAACTTTGAAATGTTGATGTAGTCTGTCAATAGGGCTTGCCTGGAACTTCCAGGCCAATTTATATTTATTTTTTCTGGGTGTATTCCTCTGCTTTCCACAAAGAATGTGAAGAAACTGTGAGAATGTGTTCAATAAAAAGAGAAATGTTTTGATGTATACTATCACTTGAACTTTAACCTAAATATCACAAGTAGGCAAAATATGACGTTGGAGATCCAGACAGGGAGGTGAGAGGTGCGCCGCACTCCTGTAGACCCACACATTGCAATGGTCGACCCCGCGCTCTTTTGGGACAACACAAAAATGGAAGCTTATTCTGTTGCATAGTTCTCATCGTCTATAACAAAAAACAGTAATTATAGTTTTTCTTCATAGAAACCACGATGTTAATAATGAGAAGAGATACGGCTCAGGGCAGAAGTACACACACTAAATGTTTATTTTTCTATCCTTTTGGCAGTCATTTAAAAATATTTTCTATAATTTCAGCATTAATAGTTTTCATAGATCTTTTACAGCTAGTCTTTATAGTTTCTTTTAGTATTTTAGGCTTTACTCTTTTCGTTGGGTTTTGAAAATAAGTGAGTAAGTCATTACCAATTTTAACATCTATTTATGACTATCAACTATTACACAAGAATTGGGCTCTACACACTGATTTTTTTTTTCATTCTTTCCCCCCTCCACACCCTGTATGTTACACATGCTTTTTTTTTTTTTTTTAAGATTTTATTTATTTGCGAGAGAGAGAATGAGAGACAGAGAGCATGAGATGGAGGAGGGTCAGAAGGAGAAGCAGACTTCCTGCTGAGCAGGGAGCCCGACGCGGGGCTCGATCCCGGGACTCCAGGATCATGACCTGAGCCGAAGGCGGTTGCTTAACCAGCTGAGCCACCCAGGCGCCCAATGTTACACATACTTTGCTCATAGGAATAACTAGCTAGAAATAAGTGTCAATGGAACTTGCTTTTTTTTTTTAATTTTTTTTTTAATTTTTTTATTGTTATGTCAATCCCCATACATTACATCATTAGTTTTAGATGTAGTGTTCCATGATTCATTGTTGGAACTTGCTTTTTAATTTTGGCTTGGAGTCTATGATAAAGTGTTACCTTATCTTCCAGACAAAAACTTGAATTTCTGAAGACCAAAGTGTTCTCCAAGTGCAAGGCATAATGGTTATAATGAGGATATTAATTCATATCTTTGATTTATGCTGTAATAATAAAAGTATTTTCCATTTTCCACAAACGATATCTCTTTGGAATATGCCTTATATTCACTTTCTATAAAATTAAGTTGATATAGCATCCATATTATTGATATCAAAATAGTCTTTCCTCCCTCCTTTCTTTAAATATCTGTTGAATGGCTCATGGGAAGCTTAGAGAGACCTACTTGCCCACAGAAGAAACAGAATTCTGCCTTAAACTTCCCCTCCCCAGCATCCCCATGTCCTTCCGTACAGCACTGGGTTTACCATGTATCCAGTAAATATTTGTCAATCTAGACTTGACTTTATAAATCATTTCATCATTTATTTCATTTTGTCATTTATTTCAGTGCTCAAGGGTGAGTAGTGTCCATCTACTAGTAGAATACTCTGACTTTCTAAGTTCTGAGTCCCGCCCCTGACCTCAAAGGAAGGAACAATCTATTTCAATCTATTCATTTCTTCATTCACACAAAAATTATGTAAGGGGACAAGGAAAAGTGGAAGGAAGGGGAAAAGTTCAGGATACTCTTCTGCTTCTTTTCTGCTATGCTTAAAATTAATCATGTAAATGCTTACTAAATTTGCCTTAAAAGATCAAAGGAGAAAAAGATTGTAAGGCTGTCTATCTAGTACAGTGTCTGACGATAGGAGATGCTCAATATTTATTACAATGCAGTGTACTAAAACCAGAGGATCTCACTCCTTTTTTTTTTTAAAGATTTTATTTATTTATTTGAGAGAGAGACTGAGAGAGAGAGAGAGAGCACATGAGAGGGGGGAGGGCCAGAGGGAGAAGCAGACTCCCCGCCCAGCAGGGAGCCCGATGTGGGACTCGATCCCGGGACTCCAGGATCATGACCTGAGCCGAAGGCAGTCGCCCAACCAACTGAGCCACCCAGGCGACCGGATCTCACTCCTTTATTGTTACATGACCACCATCCCATTTTCTTCTTTTCTCTCTTTCATTTCAAGAACGGTCTGTGTGTGCTTCTTTATATCCATGGATATTTGCACAACGGTTCAATGCTTAGTTACTCAATAAAGTGCAGATGAGAAATTAAGTCCAACATTTCCCTCCAATCTCTTCTCTTACTTAAGACACCTCAGGGAAGGGATACAGGAACTCCTACATCAACGGATGATGATTTTTATCTTTATCAAGTGACCCACAATTTGGTTACTGGTGCAATGAGAAATTAAGAAATTAGCACACTTTTATGACTGTCATTTCACAGTCACTCAAATCAGAACTGGAATGCTACAAAAACAACTCCCTGTTAGCCCAGAGGAAAAAAAAAGAAAGAAAGTAAAGGGGAAATTCAGATTAGTCACAAAGAAGTTCCCCCGCCTGCCTGCAGAAGCTGCAGTGTTAAAACTGAGAGAGTGCGTTCTGCTCTTTCAATCGCCTCTTATCTCTGGTCCTGGGACCTCTGTGTATTTTCTGATTGATAAGCTTTGTTTTCCCTTCATCTCCTTCTTTGTGGAGAAGAGGTCAGTCCCCCTCAGGCTCCCCTTTACCACAGTTTTCATCTTCCTTGCATCCAAACTGTGAAGATGGAAGGGGTCCAACCCCTGGATGAGAATGTGGGAAACACACCAGGGCGAAGATTCCAGAAGAACAAGCTATTGCTGGTGGCAGCCATAATTCAGGGGCTGGGATTGCTCCTGTGTTTCACCTACATCTGCCTGAACTTCTATGCTTCCCAGGTAAGATCGATGCTCCTGTGGGCACTTTGTTTCCTCCAGCTCATGGTGATGGCAGCTCCAGCAGCTCCAGTCACTTGGAAATAATCTGGTGCCAAAACTGCTCATTGCCCTTCATCTGCCCCCCAGCGATTGTATAAAGTGTGGACCCTCTTGTCTCTCCTTTCCTTCCTTCTTTTCAGTAGTGGCAGTGGTGGGGCAGAGTAGCGGTAGGTAGGGCAAGGGCACGGCTTCTGGATTCTTCTTCTTCTTCTTCTTTTTTTTGCAATGCAAGAATCCTGGTATTCCTTTATGAGCTCTCACTTTGAAGCTTGGAGTCACTGATATACTTGCTTTACCCATTCTGCTAGCAAGCAACTGATCAGGGAATTTATATAAAAAGGAAATAAGAAATGGACCAGTTCCACTTTCCCACTGTATTCATAAACCCCATAGGCGATTTGCTTTTTGAAGAATGCTGAAGGTATCAATATTAAGTCCTTTAAATAGCTAACCTATGGACTTTAAGGGCAGAGAGGTGTATGTTCAAGTGTGTATTCACACATGGCCAAATACACCGATAACTTAATCAGAGATTATTTTTCAGTCTTTCTCTGCCAGTCACAACTTATGGACATCACTTTGTCTTTTTCCACTTTTTTTCCAGTGCACTATGTAGTGAGTGATCATTTTTCTAAGTATTTCTCCCATTTTTTTTAATTTTTTTATTTTTTTTTAAGATTTTATTTATTTATTCATGAGAGACAGAGAGAAACAGAGGGAGAAGCAGGCTCCCAAGGAGCGGGAAGCCCGATGCGGGACTCGATCCCAGGACCCCGGGATCATGACCTGAGCCGAAGGCAGACGCTTAACCATCTGAGCCACTCAGGCGCCCGTATTTCTCCCATTTAATGAAGATATTCTTTCCCTTTTTCCTTCTCTTTGTTCTGGTTCCTTCTACATTATTTTTTCTTATTTACTTGTTTATATCTACAAACATTACTAGGTCTTTAAGGATGTTCTTGGCTGCAGGAGATTCCACTGAAAAGAAAATAAATGTATAGTCTTCCCATGTTCCCTTGGTGGGGCTAGTCTGATAATTCTTGTTTCCTTGGCAGGTCACTTTAGGTTAGGAAAGTCTTTCTCTGGTAAAGGTGAGACAAAAGGAACTTATTCTGATAGCCATGTCAGAGACTGGGTACCTCAAATTAGACCAGGATAAGATAAGCAGAGTCCTAACCAATGCCTGGGCTTGTCTTTGTCTACAGGAAGTAGGGGTTTTTGGTGCACAGAGGCTGGTGGGAGTGTGGTTGTGATCAGTGTACCGCAGAGAGGGCTCATGTTCCTAAATTCCACAAGTGTAGCTGGTGTCGTGTCAAGTCTGCAGACCAATGAGCACAGCAATGTGCCAGTCCTCTCTTGGTCTTGTCACACATTTCCTTCACTGTGCAGAGCCCCTTGGATGAAATTAGATTAGGCAATTAGGGGGGAGGGGAGGGGGAGGAGTAACGTGTCCATGGCAGGATGCCTAAGACATAGACCGGAATTAGGCTTTTCTGAGAAGAAAACAAAGAGAATGACCAAAAATAGAACAGCTGAGTGCATTCATCAGGTCTGGGAGCCCTGAGAGTGCTTTTCCTTACACTGTGGGGTGATAGAAAGACAGGACAGATGGCCCCAGTCAAGGCTCAACAATTGCACTGGGGCTCTGAGCAGGAAAGACGAAAAGGTTAAACAGATATATAGCCAGCTGGTGGCGGGACCTCCCCAGACTGTTAATACCTAGGAGATGCTGAGAAGGAGAGGGGTCCTTTCGTCAAGTCACTCAGTGACTCTGTGACAGAGCCTGGAGGGAAAGCTAAGTGCGGGTTTCCAGGATGCTAGAATTCAGTGAGCCAATCTCTGGGAGGGAATTAGCTTTCTCTGGTCCTGGCACAGAAATGGAAGCAAAGACATAAGAGGTATGTTAGAGCTATTTGCTCAAGAAATGTGCTCTCATATACTTGGGGTACAGAATTTTTTTGGCACAGATATTTGAAATTCTTCACTTCACATCACCTTTAATTTTTTTTTATTTCTTAGCTAGACTGGTGTAGCTAACATAATTTCTTGTCCTGTTGTAGGACCCAGGGCAGCACAATGTGTCTTTACATTTAATCTCATGTAGTCTGTTAGGGGGAAGGATAGCATAGATGGGTCATGTGTGTTCTCCCTGGAATTTGATCAAATGGTGGTGGTGGTAGTGTGTGTGTGTGTGTGTGTGTGAGAGAGAGAGAGAGAGAGAGAGAGAGAGAAGGGTGTAATGTAGCTGTTGAAAAAGGGACATAGACTGGTAGCCTTCCCAAACTTATTGATAAGACTGGAATTTTGGACGAAGGATGGGGTTGGTGGTGATATAAATCAAACCTCTACTTTTATAAAACATAATATTCCAGTGATGTGCCTTAGGGGTGAAATTAAGCTGAAATGCTGATCATTTGTCCAGTTAAACTGGATCTCTCTTATTGTAGGAAAACATATTTGGAGAACAATCATGGTTTTTCCTTATTTCCTAGATTTAACTTTTAGCTTTATAAAATAACTGCCTACATGTACAGCTCTGTAAAAGAAAAAAAATACAGATATAACTATTAAACTTCATTTGACAGGAGACTTTCCCTTCAATCAAATTTATTTAATAACCTTTGTTTTCTCACAACTCTGTTAAGTTGTATTTACTTATGTGAAAAGCAGAAGTTTTAGTTCTTGAGATACTAGAAAAAAAGATAGGTCTTACCCACTACTCCTGTAACTTCCCTCTTTGGGCCTTGATTTACTCATTTTAACACAAGACAGTTGGATCACATGATCAGAAGATCTCTTCCAGCTCAATATCCTGTGAGTATGTAGTTTATATATATATTTGTAGAATGGGTGTGAGGTTTTGAGAAATACAAAATATAAGTAAATAGATTTTTGGGTCTAAGCTTATGAATTTCCTGCTTCTTAAGAAAGGACTGGAGGAGATAAATTTTGCACATATATATATATTTTTTATTAAAGATTTTATTTATTAGACAGAGAGAGAGATAGCAAGAGAAGCAGGCTTCCCGCAGAGCAGAGAGCCTGATGCGGGGCTTGATCCCAGGATCCTGGGATTATGACCTGAGCCGAAGGCAGACGCTTAATGACTGAGTCACCCAGGCGCCTCTGCACATATATTTGTAATGTGTACTTATATATCATATATAAATCATATATATATCATACATAAAATATCATATATTTATCTATATCACCTATTCTGGGTTAGCTAAATGCCTTACTTAGAAAGGGGAAAGAAGTGGATGCCCTAGAAGAATATCCATGATACAAGTTATAAAACTGAGTGTTTCTGTCACCCAAACCAATACACATTGTTTGGATATTTATTGGGACTGCCATTTAAAGTATCAGGCTCCTAGTTGTACCTGTGGTGTCAGCTGGGAACAATGGCAGAAAAGAGCTGACCTGTAATGTGTGAAGCTTTCGTAAATTATATCCATGTGGGACGCCAGGGTGGCTCAGTCGGTTAAGTGTCTGCTTTTGGCTCAGGTCATGGTCCCAAGGCCCTGGGATTAAGCCGCGTGTTGGGCTCCCTGCTTGGGCATGGAGCCCATGTCTTCTCCCCTCCTCATCTCCTCCCCCCCACCGCCACCGCTTGTGCTCTCTTGCTATCTCTCTTCCCCCCCCCAAAAGAAAAAAAATTATATCCACGTGTCTCAGGGCTTTTGAAGGTAGGGCTTTTCTAAGATGTGTACCATCTTTACAGTAGCACTTTATGTATGTGAGGGCTTTTATTGATAATTCTTCAGCAAATCCCACAGTGAAAGATTTATACTCTTACCACTTTTACTGCTGGGAAGAACAGAAGTAGGGGTACTTGGAAAGTGAGTGAGTGGTTCTGTACCAATGATGCCCAGAATTAGAACTCGGTTTCTTGATGAAGTTTCAGGCTAAAACTTGGATTTTTATTTGTATCAATTAGGAAGAAAAAGAGGTGTTTTTGCCTGAAGAAGTCTTATTTCAGATTAGCTCAATTTATTTTTTTATTTTATTTTTTAAAGATTTTATTTATTTATTTGACACAGTGAGAGAGGGAACACAAGCAGGGGGAGTGGGAGAGGGAGAAGCAGGCTTCCCGCGGAGCAGGGAGCCCTATGCGGGGCTTGATCCCGGAACCCTGGGATCATGACCCGAACTGAAGGCAGACGCTTAACAGCTGAGCCACCCAGGTACCCTGAGATTAGCTCAATTTAAATGCGTCCCCCATGTAATCGAACACATTTTTTAGAAATTCTTCTTTTAAATGACAGGCAAATAAGTGATTTCCAATACATCTGAGTTTGCATTTCATAAACAATTCTGTGAGAATGAAAAAGAAATGTCTGAAGTGTTGAACTGAACTTGTCATTAAGTATTTTCAGGTTTTCAGGGTAAGTACTGATAAAAATACAGAATTTTTGGATTTTTGAGCAGGCATTAGACATAGTCTATTTACAGATAAACCCCCAGAAACTCAGAGATGGTAGAAGCTGCAGGAACAGGTAATGCTTCAGCTGATTAGAAGGAGGAGTGGAAATTCTTTAAATGGACAAGAGAGATGGTGGCCTTGGACAGGGTCAGAAGGCTTCCTCAGTAGAACCGCAATTTGTTCAGAGTGGTTGAAGTTGAGTGTTCATAGGGGAAAGTGGCAAAAGGTGAGGCCAAAAACCTAGGCGGGGGCAGGTCACAAAGGGTCTTGTGAGTCATGCAAAGGGAGCACACTTTATTCTATGCAAAAGAGAATACAGGGCAAATTACTAAAATTGTTGCTTCTCCAAATTTCGCTTCTCTCCTGTGGTCTATGTATTGGCAAATAAGAGAGTGAGTCAAATCTCTTACAGCACTAGGGGGCACCACAGTAAAACTAACCATTCTCAGATTTATTGTTTTTTGTTGTTGTTTGTTTGTTTGTTTGTTTGTTTTAAAGAGAGCCTACTCTCTTTTCCTGAGGAGCTAAGATTAGAAAACTTTCCTCAGGAAGCCAAGTGATGATCCATGTCTAAGAGAATGAATACTGTCGGGGGGCCTGATATTGTTCACTATTTACACAGTGATAGTATTTTCTAAATAAAAAATTTAGATACATGTTCTGACCCATGTACTCAAAATAGGACAGAGTAGTTTGGACGGAGATCATGCTGGAAAATGCCACATATGTATATGGATATAGAAAAAAACACATACACACAGGAGATTTGGGGAGTGAGCAGAAGGGCTCTTGGTATAGACCCATGAGTATAATCTCCCGGTTCCTTTTCTCTGAGCTCAGCCTGTAGCTACTAGCATGGAGTAGACCCAGCTTTGCCCAGGGTTGACCACCCTGCCTTTACAATTCTATTTCTTTAAATAGCAACTACTTTTGTGCCCTTTACTCTTAGAGTAACTGCAGCTTTCCACCCTCTTCAGGGATTCTTTATTCATGGAAAATCAATGTTAATTGGGAGGTAGCTAGGTTAGAGGAGCCATGTACAATGTTGTTTTTAGGTTATATTTAGTGAGTTAAAGGAAACAACAGAAATACAGAATAGAAAGGTTATTCCCCAGTCACAGGTGAAACCTATGGTCCTGACATCCGATAGCTTGTGTGTTTTGTTTGTAGTCACCATACTTTGGGTATCCATACTTTTTCAAGCGAAAGAATTAAAACACTTCCTTATATGAAATTACAAAACATCTTCTCAAACTTCAGAAGGAGCCATTGGAGTTGTGTAGACGACAGTGCCCTGGACCAGGAACCAGATGACTCGTTCAGTCCAGCCTTCTAACTTTGTGATCCTGGGTAAATTCTGTGAAATTCCTAGAGTGTCCATTTAATCATTTCCAAAATTGGAACTTGGCTTCTGTGAGGAGCGAATGTTGTGGTACAGAGCTTTGTAAGTGCTGAGATTATTATTCGTGAACATGCTTCCATAGGCAGAGGACCACTGAAATGTTTACTTTGTGGCACCTATCACATGGACAAACACCCCGTAAGTCAATCCTCAGAAAGCATACCATAGTTAAGGTTAACCTTAACTTCATGAAGCTTGACTTTGTTACTGAAATTTTTAGGATTAAAAACAGACAAACAAATCCTTGTAATAATCATAGCATTTTTTTTTAAGATTTTATTTATTTATTTGACACAGAGATAGACAGAAGAGCACAAGCAGAGGGAGTGGCAGAGGGAGAGGGAGAAGCAGGCTCTGCACCGAGCAGGGAACCCGATGCGGGACTCGATCCCAGGACCCTGAGATCATGACCTGAGCCGAAGGCAGACGCTCAACCATCTGAGCCACCCAGGCGCCCCAATCATAGCATTTTTGAACGTAGATTTCTAAGAGCTCATGACTGCGTTAAAGAAGAAAGGAAGAGTGAAGGGGAGAATTTATGAAGGTATACCGTGTTATTAGGGTTAGTGTCTGAAAATGGTTTGGAGACCTAAATTACACACTTAGACCATGACCTGTTCCATCTCCCCCCCCCCCACACTTTGATATAGTTCATCCAATTCTGTAATGACTTGTTTGCCAAATCAGGTAGAAAATTATGTCTAGAAAAGGCATGTCGTCTTGTTCACAATACTGGAAACATTGGGGATCTGACTAGCATAATTAAAAATTATTTTTCCTTTCAGAGACCTTTCATTCTAAAATGTACCTTAGGTGGGTTATGAATTTGTATAAATTTGTCTAGCTTTGATAACATGTAAACATCACTTAAGAACACACTCTAACAGAAAAATGGACAAATAGGCTCAACTTTAATGTTCCCAACACTGATGTAATAAGTAAATAATAAACCATCATTCCCAAAGTGTTGCCCTGTATCTGTGGGGAAGTGAGGGTCCCATGAGTTTAAATGTTGGACCCTCAGAGCTGGGCTTTCCTGTAGCTAGAGCTAGGGCATGGTCCTAGAGAATCACAGAAACCATCAAAGATCTGGATGAAAACAATATCACAAAACATTATAAGCAAGCAGCAAAACAGTCATTAAGGGCAAATATAAAAACCTGTTGGGTTATAAAATAAGTTGTAAAACACATTTTACAGTTCAGTAATACAAAATATATTTTGAATTACTTGTGTGTTGGGTGCTTAATGTTTTCAGCTTCCAACACCCTGAAAGTTCTTAACCTGACCCTGTCTGTATCTGGTATGATGAAGACTGGGAACTCAAAGCTCTTTTTGGAGGGATGAGGGGTACCACTCCTGCTGTTACTTGCAATAACACCCCCTCATTTTTGCAGATCTTTTCCCTACTTTTGTCCTGTCTAATTCACTACAACTTTGGAGAAAGTTAGATGGATATTTGTGTTCAGTTTTGCAACGAGGAAATTTGAGGCATGGGAGACTTGCCTAGGTTCATGTAGAAAAGTCAGGGTTAAAAATTAAGACCGGTGGGGTGGGGTGCCTGGGTGGCTCAGTCAGTTAAGCATCTGCCTTTGGCTCATGTCATGATCTCAGGGTCCTGGGATTGAGCCCCACATCAGAGTCCCTGCGCATCTGGCTCCCTGCTCAGAGGGAATCAAAGATTTACTTTAATGTGATAGTGTGATTTGCTCACACGATGTATTAGTTTTTTAGGGTGGCCATAATAAATTACCATAAACTGGGTGTCTTAAAACAATAGAAATTTGTTCTCTCACGGTTCTGGAGGGTAGAAGTTCAAAATCAAAGTGTTGGCCAGGCCATGCTCCCTGTGAAGGTTCTCAGGAAGAATCCCTCCTTGCCTCTTTCTGGCTTCCAGTGGCTCCTGGCAGTCTTTGGTGTTCCTTGGCTTGTAGTTGCTTTACCCCAAGCTCTGCCTCCATCTTTGCCTGATCATCTCCCTGTGTATATCAATGTGTCCTCTCTTCTTGCTTTAAGGACACCAGTCATATTGGATTTAGGGCCCACCCTGACCTAGTTGGCCTCATGCTAACTTAAGTAATTACATCTACAAAGACCCTATTTCCAAATGAAGTCACTTTCTGAGGTTCCAGGTGGACATGAATTGGGGGGGGGGCACTTATTCAACTCATTACAAACTACTTATTCACTTATTTATCTATGGAGTAACAGTTACCTGTCAGACACTGAGGAAGCAGCGGTGTGCAACATAAGGTCTTCCTTGCCCTCCCAGAGTTTCCAACACAGCGGGGAAACAAGACAGTTAAAGAAGCAATCGCGCAGTGTATGAGAAGTACTGGATAACCAAGTAGGGTACAGTAAGAAGCTTCACTAAGAAGTTTCACAGAAAACTACCTACCTGCTTCCATATCTAGTTTCTTGACTGGGATTGTAAAGCAAGCATACTTTTCTTTTGCATTAGGTGCTTTGTTTCTCTTCCACTCATTATCAGAAAGGCTCTAGTTTTCTTTTTTTTTTTTAATTTTTAATTTGAGTGTAGTTGACACACAATGTTACATTCGTTTCAGGTGTACAACATAGTGATTCAACTTCTCTATACATTTGCTATGCTCACCACCTGTCCCCAAACAATGCTATTACAACATCATTGACTATATTCCCTATGCTGTACCTTTTATTCCCGTGACTTATTCATTCCGTAACTGGAAGCCTGCACCTCTCACTCCCCTTCACTCCTTTTTCCCATCCCCCCACATCCATCAATTTGTTCTCTGTATTTATTGGTCTGATTCTGCTTTTGTTTATTCATTTGTTTTGTTCTTTAGATTCCACATATGAGTAAAATTACATGGTATTTGTCTTTCTCTGTCTGTCTTATTTCACTTAGCATAATACCCTCTAGGTATATCCATGTTGTTGCAAATGCAAGATTTAATCCTTTTTAAAAAAGATTTTATTTATTTATTTGAGAGAGAGAGAGGAAACACAGAGAGAGAGTGAGAGGGAGAAGCAGACTCCCCACTGAGCAGAGAGCCTGAGGTGGGGCTCCATCCCAGGACCCTGAGATCATGACCTGAGCTGAAGGCAGACGCATAACTGACTAAGCCACACAGGTGCCCCAGATTTTTTTATGGCTGCATAATATTCCACTATCTACATCTATGCCTATGCTTATGATTCTATCATCTATCATCTTTCTATCTATCTATCATCTATCTATCTATCCATCTATCATCTATCTGTCATCTATCATCTATTGATCTATCATCTACCTATCTATCTTTATACCACACCTTAGGAAGGCTTTAGTTTAAAATTTCATTGTCATTGTCACCACCATCATCATCCCACTGATGATTTTTCCAGTCACCAATCTCAGTTTGCACCAGAATTCAGGTTGAGGATTATTTAGGATCATGCAAATGAGGCTAAGAGCTTCACTGCACAAACAACACTAGAGATATTTTTGATTGTTCACTAACCATCAGAGGGAGCCACTTGGGGAGGAGGCCTGCTGCTTTTTTTTACAGTAGAAGGATTTACTGTGTTGAAAAGATCTTCTGTTCAGAAAGTCTTCTTACCACCCAGTCTCTTGGGATTTCTCTTTTGAATGTTGTGATTTGCCTACTCTCTGACATGGAGGAGTCTGTAGGCATTGCTTAGTCCACAGTGTGAATAAGTACTTCTTATTTCATATGGCTTATTCTACCCCAGTTTAACTGAGGTTGGACATCAAGATGAAGAAATTAGAAACTGAGGAAGGGAAAGGACTTATTCTAGCTTAAGACCAGACCCAGGTGTTCCTATTCCCAGACCAATGCCTTATCTGCTCTACTATGTTGCCCTTCCAAAGCAATGGTCCTTCCTTTTTGTACAGCAGGTGAAATGGGAAATGAGTGACTTCAAATAGAAAGATATTGATTGTAATAATTTTGCAACTCCCTTTGTACTCAAGGATGAACAGGGCAATTTCAAAAAACCTTGAGCTATGCATAGTGTTGGCTAGAGCCTGTGTCAGATATTATGTGATTATGGAGTCACTAGCTAAGGTCTGGGCATAGTCTAAGGGGCTAAGTTCCACCTTAGCTCAGTAAACATTTATTTACTATGCCATTATGTTTGAGGCATTGTAAGACTTATGATAATGCAGTGGGTACATTGTAAACTGACCCTTCCAGTTGCTTAGAGACTAACCTGCTACAAGGATATTATCGTGGAGACTAAACCATTGAGGTGAAAAGGGAGTTCTTGGAAATAAGTTGGCAGACCCCTCTGTCAGTGTATTTTGAGGACTTCCCCAGTTAATGTGGAAAGGGAAACCCAGATATAAGAAAATCTTTCCCTTGAGGATATAAAGAACTGGTTGCATTAGGTCAATCATATAATTTTGAAAGTGTGCTCATGTCATATGGATGCTTTTGCTTCTTCATTTGGTTGTTTACCTGAATACCTAGATTCCTTTTAGGAATTTGTTAATTGCTAAGCATTCAGGACAATGAAACCACAGTTCTTGTTCTCTGAGATAGAGAGGATAGGGTCAGTAGAAAGTGCCTCTTTGAGGGATATCCATTACTAAGTAAATTTGGCAAGAAGAGTGGAAGTAGTTAGAGAGTGCAGGCTACATTTAGGATATCATATGGGCTGTGTAGTAGAGAGGAGAAGAAACATTAAGAGAAAGATTACAGCAAAATGGTGCTGGCAGCCATGGGAATGGAGAAAGAGAGTTCGGATGAAATTAAAATGGATTTTCTTTGTGTTCATTAAATCACAAAAGATTATTCAAAGAGGTTTTCAAAGCCACACATTTTCATCTTTAAGAAATATACCTTTTGGATAAGGTTTTCTGAATAGAAAAGCCTCTCTGGCCAAAGAACCAGTTTTTGCCTGTTCTTCCCTTTTTTATTTTTTGAGTGGGCTTGTGAATTTCCCTGATAAGAGGTGGGCTCTTTGCAAGGAGACTGTTTCCCCTGAGTACACATTAAATGCACCAGGATGAGAGTCTACTTTCCCAGCCTATTATAATGAGTTAAGTATGGAAAATTCCATCTTTCTTTTCCGAGGCTCTTTGAGACATATCCTGACAGCTTGTGAAGTTGTGCTTTCATGATCTCTCAGGTCTCTTCTTTTTTTTTTTTTTTTTTTTAAAGATTTTATTTATTTAACAGAGAGAGACACAGCGAGAGAGGGGAACACAAGCAGGGGGAGTGGGAGAGGGAGAAGCAGCCTTTCCACTGAGCAGGGAGCCTGATGCGGGGCTCGATCCCAGGACCCTGGAATCATGACCTGAGCCGAAGGCAGACGCTTAATGACTGAGCCACCCAGGCACCCCTCTCAGGTCTCTTCTATTGACATGAAGCCCAAGGTGGGGGAAGGAGTAGTTCACATCCCAGTGGAAGTGGCATGGTGAACTGGGGAGTCCCCATCAAAGATCTGTTTCCCCACCATCCAACACTGATTCACACCCCAGCACACTCCCATGTAAGATCTTGACACTATCCTGATATCAAGTGAGGAAGGACAAGGCCCACAGAGTGAATGCAGAGCCCACTTCCTGCTTTCATATTTGATGAGTGTCATTCCCTCCTTCCAGGATGTCCTTCTCCAGGACAATTGCCAAATGAGTATAAAGTTGGCAGCCTCATGCCACATCCCAATGAATCAGAATTAGAAACTCACACTCTCCAAAGATGAGCTCTTTATTTTATTTATTTATTTATAAGATTTTATTTATTTATTTCAGAGAGAGAGAGAGCACAAGAGCGGGGGACAGTCAGAGGGAGAAGCAGACTCCCTGCTGAGCAGGGAGCCCAATGTGGGACTTGATCCCAGGACCCTGGGATCATGACCTGAGCCGAAGGCAGATGCTTAAAAGACTGAGTCACCCAGGCGCCCAAGATGAGCTCTTTAAATAAGCATCACATTTTTGGGAACATGGTACAGACTGCTAGGTAAACACTAGACATCAGACATTTTCCATCCATGTTCTTGGACAAGTCAGTGCTCAAGATGCTAAGAGAGGCCAGGAAAGGACCTAATTCTGGCTCTTCTTTGCAGCACCTGCTTGCTGCCTATTTTATACTTATTCATTGGCCTGCTGCTCCTTGCCAGGACAATTGTACCTAATCAGAGCTGAGCTAAAAGTTTTGCCAACCTGTACTATGCAGACAACTTTGTGGAGTTGGCTGAAGAACTTTTTTTTCTGAAGAACTTCTGGATATTTTGAGATATATCTGACTATTTTATTTTTTTTATTTTTATTTTTATTTTTTTAAAGATTTTATTTATTCATTTGAGACACAGAGATACAGAGAGAGAGCATGAGCAGGGAGAGAGGCAGAGGGAGAAGGAGAAGCAGGCTCCCTGCTGAGCCAGGAGCCCGATGTGGGGCTCGATCCCAGGACCCTGGAATCATGACCCGAGCCAAAGGCAGATGCTTAACCATCTGAGCCACCCAGGCGCCCCTATCTGACTATTTTAACAACTATCTAAAACCTAATATATTAGTCCTGATCAGTATTGATGATGAAAATAATTCAGATTAATCTTGGACCATCAGACAAATGTTTTCATAGGGCTTTTTTTTTACTCTTAAGATAGTATAAGAGAAGGTTTATTATCAGGAACTTGGAGTTCAACCAAACTCAAGTTAATACCTGTTTATTCATGAGCAAGTTCTTAACAGCACTGATTCTCATTTTCCTATCTGCAAAACATGGGTAGTTATTATTCATACATACTAGGATTGTTTTACACAGCAAATGAGGTAATGAATCTGAGAAAGTATAACCTAGTTCATGGCATGTTGTAAGTTCTTAATGAATTTTTACTCTTTTTCTTGAATACCAAGAATGCTCTCATTTCTAGACCTTTCTTCCATAGAATATCTTTTGCTTATCTGGTTCTTTTCTCTCTTTCAAGGCCTCTGTCCAGCTCTTTCCTCCTTAAGCTGCCAAAGCCTGCAGTGATTTTTCTGTTCTCTGGAACCTTATGGCATACACTGTCTATTGACATTTACCAAAGGTTTTATATAGAGGGAGGGTTTTATTTCCTCAACTGGCATATGAGTTTGTCAAAATAAGAATTGTCTGTTCTATTCCTTTGTGTTTTCAGAGCTGAATCTAATGCCTGCCATACAACAGATACTCAGTAATTGTTGATGCTGTGTCAAACCACCAAATAATTCAGTAGAAAAAACATTTCTTATTTGCATCAAGGAGATGATTTCTTTTATACTCATCCTTCTGAGACTGCTTCATTCAAACATCAGGACTATACTTTTTCTGATGTGCTTGCCTTATAGGAGTTTGTATTTCACCTTTGAGAATGATGTGGGCTCTTCAGACTTTCCAGATTGAAGAAGCTTTATTCTATAGCTTGTTCTTACATGGAAGCTCTCTGGGACCTTTGATATTTTCCCATTTTTTTTTAGTATTTGGAGAGGACCTGAGGATTTTGCTTTTCTTGGTATTAAAAAGACCATGTTTATTTGCATGTGGGTAAAATAAGTATCTTCTGATTGTTTTCTGGTAATCTTTCTCATGAAGCCCAGATCCTTTTGTACTGTTTCTTTGGGCTACAGAGAGCCAGAGAGCTAATATTTCAGGGACTTTGGTAGTCTTTATTCATTATTTTATTAATTCCTTCATTCTGTAGTCATATATGAGGCTTGAGCTTGAGTAATGTTGCATGGAATAAATTAAGAACATGATATGGATTTTGTCTTCCATGTGCGTCCAGGAATAATAGCTGACATTTGTCAAGTCCTTTCACTGTTCCAGGACACATGCTGAAAATTCACAAAACATTAGCTCATTCAATCTCACAACAACCCTTTGACATATAGATTTTACCATTTCCATTTTATAGATGAAAAAACTGAAAATCAGAAGGTAGTACCATTCACCAGGGTCACATACTTAAATAGTCTTGTAGAGCAAATGAGACTTATATCCAACGGTGATAGAATGGAAGTCAATGGAGTGTTTTTATTTTATTTATTTATTTATTTTAATATTAGGATCCACTCTTGGTGTTGTACATTTTATGGGTTTTAACAACAATAATGGCATGTACCCACCATTACAGTATCATGAAGAATAGTTTCACTACTCTAAAACTTTTGTACTCTATTTATTCATCTCTCCCTCCTCCCTAACTCCTGGCAATCACTGATCTTTGTCTCTGTGGTTTTGTCTTTTTCAGAATGTTAGATATTTAGAATCATATAGTTTGTAGCCTGTTCAGATTGGCTTCTTTCACTTAGTAATACGTATTTAAGATTCCTCCATGTCTTTCCATGGTTTGATGGCTCATTTCTTTTTAGCACTGAAAGTGCAGCGGCTGGATGTATCACAGTTTGTTTATCCATTCATTTACTGAAGAACATCTTAGCTGCTTCCAAGTTTTGACAATAATGAACAGAACTGCTATAAACATCCATGTAAATACAGTGACTTTAAATACTTGCTATGGGAGTGCAGAAGCCAAAAATCAGGAATCTGATTTAGGCCTTGAAGGTGTTGATGTTTTAATGAGTAGACACAGATGGAGGGACATTCTTGGCAGAGACAACAAAGAAAGTATTTTTCGAATGCTTGCCAGACTAACTGCTGGGTGCGTTCACATGTTATCTTACTTAAACTTCATAATCATCTGGAATATTCCAATAGTAATATTATGCCTTATTTTCATAAAGCTGAAAACGAATGCTCAGAAATAATATATAATGTTTCCAGACTGTTTTTCTGGGACAGAAAGGTGCACAGTGCTGCACTGTGAGGCTCTCCTCCAGAGGAAGGGAGTGGGTCCGCACCCTGCCAGGTACTTTAGGATTTGTTGTTTTGAGTCCCAGCCACTGGCCAGATACAAAACACAGGAGAACTCTGACCCTGGGCATGCTGATGGCTGGGCACAGACTTGTTGAGGGCAGGGATCTGACGAAAGCTTGGGACACAGAAGAGGAAATTGATCACTTTTCTGTGAGGGCCTCCTGAGCAGCGGCAGCTGTAAGTTTCCCTCCCTGGGACAAGAGGGTAGGGTAATGCCATCTTCCACATTCACCCACACCCCCCAGCCTGGTTGGACTTTAGCACAAAACATAGCACCTCCAGTAGAGGCTGGAGTCACTTACACAGAGCCATGCCCACCTGTACCTCACGGGGTATCTTTATTAGGGCAAGTCTGGCTGTGAATCAGCACCGTGGGCCTCTCCCTCAGACCAACACAGGTCTCCCACATGTACTAAGTCTACTGATCATAGAGTACTCCAAAGCATCAGCTTCATTTCAGTGGAAAGAGGAACAGTTTTTTTTTTTTTTTAATTAAAAATATTTTTTTCTTTTTCTTTGGCATTAGGCTTATAGTTTTTTGTTCATTTGTTGGCTTGTTTGTTTGTTTCCTTTTCTCATTTTTTGGATCAGTCTTTTTTTTTCCTCTCTTTTTTCTTTCTTTCTTCTTCTTGGGAATCAGGCTTATACTTTTTTGTTTGTTTGCTTTCTTGTTCCCTTTCCTATTCTCTTTTCTTGGATCAGGGTTTTTTTGTTTTTTTTTTTTAATCAGGCTTATCTTAACAAACAAATCAAAGCACATTTAGTTAAAGGTCTAAATATCAAATACTTCCCACTGCAAGCAAGGAGGAACTCTACAGAGGACTGACCTGTGGGAAAGAGCAGCCAAACACAACAGCAGAAGGCACACAGCATACACCAGAAACACTTCCTGAAGTGCAGGCCATGGACAGTGTATGACATCTTAATATAGTATTACTATTATAGTAGTATAGTATTACTCTTAGGAACAATAAACATAACAAGCTTTCATAACACACAAAAGACAGAAACTTAGACATAATGACAAGATGGAGGAATTCTCCCCAAAAGAAAGATGAAGAAGAAATCAATCACAGCCAGGGATTTGCTCAAAAGAGATATAAGTAATATATCTGAACAAGAATTTAGAATGACAGTCATAAGAATACTAGCTGGGCTTGAAAGAAGCATAGAAGACACCAGATAAACCCTGGCTACAGAGATTAAAGACCTAGAAACTAGTCAGACTGAAATAAAAAATGCTATAACTGAGATAAAAAATAGACTGGATGTAATCACATGAAGGTAGAAGAACCAGAAGAACCAATAGGTGATATAGAAGATAAAATTATGGAGAATAATGATGCTGAAAAGAGGAGGGGAAAAAAAAACTATTAGATCATGAATATAGATGTAGGGAACTCAGCTATTCCACAAAGTGCAATAATATCTGTATCATAGGAGTCCCAGAAGAAGAAGAAGAGTGAGAAAAAGCTATATTTGAACAAATCATAGCTGAGAACTTCCCTAATCTGCAGAAGGAAACAGGCACTCAAGTCCAATAGGCACAGAGAACTCCCCTCAAAATCAGCAAAAACAGGTCACCACGACACTTGCAAAATACAAAGATAAAGAGAGAATTCTGATAGCAGGGTCCTTAACCTACAAAGGTAGAAACATAAGGTTAGAAGCAGATCTGTCCACAGAAATATGACAGGCCAGAAGAAAGTGGCATGATATATTCAATTGTGCTGAATGAGAAAAATATGCAGGCAAGAATACTTATCTAGCAAAGCTGTCATTCAGAATAGAAGGAAATATAGTCCCCAAGACAATTAAGAAGTAAAGGAGTTTGTGAACTCCCAGCTCTGCAAAAAATATTAAAGGGGACCCATTGAGTGGGAGATACCAAAAGCAACAAAGACTAGAAAGGAACAGAGACAATCTATAGGAATAGTGACTTTATAAGTAACACAGTGGCACTAAATTCATATCACTAATTACTCTGAATGTAAATGCACTCAATGCTCTAATCAAAAGACATAGGATATCAGAATGGATTAAAAAAAAAAAGACCCATCGATATGCTGCTTATAAGAGACTCATTTTAGACCCAAAGACACCTCCAGATTGAAAGTGAGGGGGTGGAGAACCATCTATCATGCTAATGGACATCAAAAGAAAGCTGGAGTAGCCATACTTATATCAGACAAACTAGATTTTAAACAAAATACTGTAATAAAGATGAAGAAGGGTACTATATTATAATAAAGGGGTCTATCCAACAAGAAGATCTAACAATTGTAAATACTTATGACCCCAAATTGGGAGCAGCCAAATATATAAATCAATTAATAACAAACTTAAAGAAACTCATTGATAATAATACAATAATAGCAGGGGACTTTAATGCCCTACTCACAGCAATGGACAGATCATCTAAGCAGAAGATCAACAAGGAAACAACGGCTTTGAATGACACAGTGGATTAGATGGACACAGTAGATTAGATATATTAAGAGAATTTCATTCTAAAGCAGCAGAATACACATTCTTTTCAAGTGCACATGGAACCCATTCTCCAGAATAGATCACATACTGGGTCACAAATCAGGTCTCAACCAGTACAAAAAGATTGAGATCACTCCATGAATATTTTCAGACCACAACACTATGAAACTTGGACAACCACAAGAAAAAAATTGGAAAGACTGCCAATACATGGAGGTTAAAGAAATCCTACTAAAGAATGAATGGGTTAATCAGAAAAATTAAAGAAGAAATAAAAAAATACAGGAAGCTAATGAAAATGAAAACACGACAGTCCAAAACCTTTGGGACGCAGCAAAGAGGGTCAGAAGAGGGAAGTGTATAGCAATACAGGCCTTCCACAAGAAGGAAGAAAAGTCTCAAATACACAACCTAACCTTACACCAAAAGGACCTAGAAAAAGAACAGCAAATAAAGCCTAAAACCAGCAGAAGAAGGGAAATAGTTAAGATTAGAGCAGAAATAAATGATACAGAAATTAAAAAAAAAAAAAACAGTAGAAGAGATCAATAAAACTAGGAGCTGGTTCTTTGAAGGAATTAATAAAATTAATAACCCCCTAGCCAGACTTATCAAAAAGAAAAGAGAAAGGACCCAAGTAAATAAAATCATGAATGAAAGAAGAGAGATCACAACCAACACTGCAGAAACACAAACAATTATAATAGAATATTATGAGCAATTACATGCCAAAAAATTGGGCAATCTGGAAGGAATACATAAATTCCTAGAAACATATAAATTACCAAAACTGAAACAGGAAGAAATAGAAAATTTGAACAGACCCATAACCAGCAAAGAAATTGAATCAGTAATCAAAAATATTCCAACAAACAAGAGTCCAGGGCTGGATGGCTCCCCAGGCGAATTCTACCAAACACTTAAAGAATTAATACCTATTCTTCCGAAGCTGTTCCGAAAAATGGAAAGGGAAGGAAAACTTCCAAACTCATCCTGGGAGGCCAGCATTACCTTGAATTCAAAACCAGACAAAGACCCCTCTAAAAAGGAGAATTACAGACCAATATCCTTGATGAATATAGATGCAAAAATTCTCAAGATACTATCTAATCAAATCCAACAACATGTTAAAAGGATTCTTCACCCTGATCAAGTGGGATTTATTCCTGGGCTGTAGGGGTGGTTCAATATCCACAAATCAATCAATGTGATACACCACATTAGTAAAAGAAAGGACAAGAACCATATGATCCTCTCAATAGATGCAGAAAAAGCATTTGACAAAATACAGCATCTTTTCTTGATAAAAACCCTCAAGAAAGTAGAGATAGATGGAACATAACTTAACATCATAAAGGCCATATACAAAAGACCCACAGCTAATATCATCCTCAATGGGGAAAAACTGAGAGCTTTTCCCCTAAGGTCAGGAACACAACAGGGATGTCCATTCTCACCACTATTGTTCAACATAGTACTGGAAGTCCTTGCCTCAGCAATCAGATGGCTGGCTGGATGGCTCAGTCATTAAGCATCTGCCTTCAGCTCAGGTCATTATCCCGGGATCCTGGGATCAAGCCCCACATCGGGCTCCCTGCTCCAAGGGAAGCCTGCTTCTCCTTCTCCCACTCCCCCTGCTTGTATTCCCTCTCTCGCTGTCTCTCTCTGTCAAATAAATAAATAAGATCTTTAAAAAAAAAGGAAAAAAAATAAATCCCATTTACAATTGCACCAAAAATTGTAGGAAAAAAATCTAGGAATAAACCCAACCAAAGAGGGAAAAGATCTGCACTCTGAAAACTATAGAACATTCATGAAAGAAATTGAGGAAGACACAAAGAAATGGAAAAACATTCCATGCTCATGGATCGGAATAACAAATATTGTTAAAATGTCTATTCTACCCAAAGCAATCTACACATTCAATGCAATCCCTATCAAAATACCATCGTTTTTCACAGAGCTGGAACAAACAATTCTAAAATTTACATGGAACCAGAAAAGATCCCAAATAGCCAAAGTAATGTTAAAAAAGAAGACCAAAGATGGAGGCATCACAATCCCAGACTTCAAGCTGTATTACAAAGCTGTAATCATCAAGACAGTATGGTACTGGCACAAAACAGACACATAGATCAATGGAAGAGAATAGAGAGCCCAGAATTGGACCCACAACTCTATAGTCAGCCAATCTCCAACAAAGCAGGAAAGAATATCCAATGGAAAAAAAGACAGTGTCTTCAAAAAATGGTTTTGGGAAAACTGGACAGCAACATGAAAAAGAATGAAACTGGACCACTTTCTTATACCATACACAAAAATAACTTCAAAATGGATGGAAGACCTAAATGTGAGACAGGAAGCTATCAAAATCCTAAAGGAGACCACAGGCAGAAACCTCTTTGACTTTGGTCGTAGCAACTTCTTACTAGACACATCACCAGAAGCAAGGGAAACAAAGGCAAAAGTGAACTATTGGGACCTCAACAAGATAAAAAGTTTCTGCACAGTGAAAGAAATAATCAACAAAACTAAAGGCAACCGACAGAATGGGAAGAGATATTTGCAAATGACATATCTGATAAAGGGTTAGTATCCAAAATATATAAAGAACCCATCAAAATCAACACCCCCTAAATAAATAATCCAGTTAAGAAATGGGCAGAAGACATGAACAGACATTTCTCCAAAGAAGACATACAGATGGCTAACAGACACATGAAAAAATGTCAACATCACTAGCCATCAGGGAACTACAAATCAAAACCAGAATGAGATACCACCTCATACCTGTCAGAATGGCTAAAAATTAACAACTCAGAAAACAACAGATGTTGGCAAGGATGTGGAGGAAGGGGAACTCTTTGCACAGTTAGTGGAAATGTAAACTGGTGTAGCCACTCTGGAAAACAGTATGGAGGTTCTTCAAAAAGTTAAAAATAGAACTATCTTATGATCCATCAATTGTAGTACTAGGTATTTACCCAAAGGATACAAAAATGCTGATTTGAAGGGGCACATGCACCCTAACATAGCAGCAATGTCTGCAATAGCCAAACTGTGGAAAGAGCTGATATGGCCATTGACAGATGAATGTATAAAGAAGATGTGGTATGTATACACACACACACACACATATATACACACAATGGAATATTACTTAGCCATCAAAAAATGAAATCTTGCCATTTGCAACAACATGGATAGAACTAGAGTATATTATGCTAAGTGAAATAAGTCAGTCAGAGAAAGACAAAAAGCACATGATTTCATGCATATGTGGAATTTAAGGAACCAAACAGATGAACATAGGGGAAAGGAAGGAAAAATAAAATAAGATAAAAACAGAGAGGGAGGCAAACCATAATAGACTCTTAACTACATGGAACAAACAGGTTGGTAACTTGAATTAAAAAAAAAGATCATGCACAGTACTGTTTTGTATCAAAAAAAAAAAAAAAAGAAAGAAATAGTATATAAAGTTTCCAAATGCACAAACCTAGATAAGTCACAATTTGAACTGAGTCTGACTCCCAAGTCTGTGATCTCTGTCTCGTTTTACCAGGCTCTAGTCAAGGGCAAAAACATTTGAGAAAACAGTTGGCTAGAACATAAGACACAGACAGGATATGTGTGGCAATAAAGCTTGACAAGGAGGTTGGAGCCAGGCCATGAAGGGGCTTGAACCAGGCACTGTGGAAGGGTTTCAGGGCCGTGGGGTAGTGAGCGTGAAGTAGTCAAATATGGAGGATGAAGGGAAAAGTTGTGAAAAGTCAGGGAGCAAGAGAAAGGAAGGAACATCTTATTTTATTTCACAACATTGCCTGGATTTGATGGTATTGATGCTAGCAAGAGACTTCTGAGAATATGTAAATGTCTAATACTGGGCAATCTTTAGGAGAAGGAACAGGAAGCCTGAGTCGAGTTCTGTTAGATCTACCCTAGAGAGGAAGTCATGTGTGCTTTCTTTGCTGCCTCTCAGCATTGCGGTCTCAGAGAATGTCCTCTTGGTTACTACCAACCTACTTCACCAGGGTACTTCAAAACATTCAGCAATTTCTTTGATTTGCAGGGACCTTTTAGAGATTTTGCAGAGTCAGTCAAATTAAATCATGAGGACTTTTAGATCTGAGAGCTGGATGTAAATTTGGATGAAGAGGCTTCATGTTTTTCTCTTTTATTAAAATTGACTTAGAATTGCAACTTTTAAAATCCAAATCTTGGACAGTTAATGCTGGAAGGGATGCCTGTGATCTTCTGGTAATTTTTAAAGATGAAAAACTTGACTTCTAGGCAAGTTATGAGATTTGCCCAAGATGACACCAAACTTGCCTGGCTGACATTAACACTGACGTTGCCGTGTGCTGAAACCTGTGCTATTTGTGCTACTCCACAGGCTGCTTCTGATTTTAAATAATGTGGCCACTCATGCTGGGACCAACCAGCTGGAGAGTAGTGGGGGCATTTATTTACCCAGGGGATTATGGTGATAGTGTAATATGCCCTTTGAAAGGCCCTCTTCCAGAACATTGCCTTAAGCACGAAGGTCACTAATTCAGCCGTCACAAACAGTTCACAGAGGGGAGAGAACCACAGACTCTCAAGCTCTCAAGTCATCCCAAGTCAACACCTCTGTCCATGTGCTCACCACTGAATTAAAATTGCCTCTGAGGTCCACCCACTGGCAGGCCTCAGAAAGACTCTCCCTTCTTCCTATGCAGCCTGTTGGTTTCAGCTTGGTATAAGGCTTGTGATTTGACTTAGAAGGGAAGTAGGGGATTCCTCATCCATGTGGGCAGTCTCAGTGGAATCCACTTGACTGCAGCCCCTAGTGTGCCAGGAGAGTGGGAAGCAGGGATTCCACACCCCAGGGTATGAAAACAAATCCCTCCCCATACCTTTGATCAGAATGTCTTGCCAAAAATAATCTGTGAGAAGAGATGTTGTTCATGGCAAGAATAATAGGTGGTGTTTTTTGGTTTTGGTTTTGGTTTTGATTTCCTTTTTTAGTGAGTAACACAAGCATGTGGTAAAAAAATTTAAAAATATAAAAAGTAGACTGTGAAAAGTAAGTGTCCTTCCACTCCTGACCTTAGGCTTCCAATTCCATTTTCCAGAGGTAATATTTATGACCTGTTTTCTGAGTATTCCTTCAGATATAGTCAATGCCCATACATGCATTATTAATATTTTTTAACATGAATGGTGATATACTTTATATACGATTCTGCCTTTTTTTTTTTTTTGCACTTCATATATTTTGGAATTTGCTCCATATTGAACTGCTTTGTTCTTTTAACCGTTAAATTACTATAGATATTTTATTTATCAGGCTTCTTTTCTATATTATTTTACTTCTCTCTTGCTGTTGAGTACTCACTTGATTCAAGTTGTATTTTTCAAGTCATTAAACAAAAGAGAAAGAGACAACGTTAGAAATATATACACTCAAATCTACTGAACTCTGAATGATTAGAACAGTTTCTATTGCCCGTGTGACCTGCAAATAGTACAATCTTACTCCTGTGTTGCATGCAGTGAAAGAACAAGCAGCCAGGAAGCTTCCAGAATTCACTCTCAGTACAGTCTAGGAGTTTGTGGCCATGATGGATTGATTGGTCCCAGCCTTCTTCATGAGGGGATCTCTATGACTGAATGGATTTCTTAAGATGGCTATTAAATGCTCCATTATCTAAAGTGGGAAAGTGGGGCTCAGAGAACCAAAATAATATACCAGAGCAGAGTTTGGCAGAAATGGGGACAGATCTTAGATGTCCCCCATGACAGAGCAGAATACTCCTAATTTATCTTAGGAGATGTTATGGAAAAGCAAGGCGGCAGTAGAAAGTCTGGGTCTAATCTTTGTAGAAAACACGAAGTGTCTTGTCAAGTCATTCCTTCTATAGTCCTGCATTTTTGCTTCATAGGATATGACTTGTCAATTTCATTTGCTCACTTTTTTTTTCCCTAAAAATATATCCTTTTTCCTTCTTCAGGTGCCACCTCAATATCCTCCAATTCAAAGTATCAGAGTACAATTTACCAGTAAGTATTGTTCAGTTGATTTATGTTTTTAAAAGAACCTTCCTTCTAGTCTCTTAATTTCTTTCGGAAAACAGAATCTCTCCCTACCCTTTGGGAAGCACGAAATCCTGCAATTGTTAGAGCCTGCATGCTGTTTTCATTAGGCACAAAGAAGGTGTATAAAGAAGACAAGGTTGTAATTAGTTACCAAATATGTGTTTGTCACTGTATTAATCACTTTATATGCCTCTCTTAATCCTTCCAGGAATCCTCTGAGTAGGAATTATTCTCATTTTTTAGGTAAGGAAACTAAGGCTTTACTTCTTACAAGGCTGTCTGACTGTATGACACATCATTTCCCACTAAATCGATTATAGGACAAGATTTTATCTTAATGAGAGGTGGGGGGGTGGGTCTCGGATATGAAGACAAGGTAATCCTCTAACTACCAGGATAGCGTTATTTGGATCCATGATTAATATTAGGACAATAACCAGTAGTTTCTATATGGATATTCATTTGTTTATTAAATTCTTCTGAGCCTGAAGGGAAGTATATCTTGCCTTCCATCAATGGCCCTCATTTTCAATTCAGACTATCCCCCCTGGGCCTGGCGCAAAGTAAGAATTAACTGAATTTTATGCCGAGTAGTGGAGACCTGTTGTTTCCTATAACTAAGGGACATGGGCCAAAATGGGGAATCTGAGATATGGTTGCTTGGCCATTCGGGATATTGTGAGGTAGAAATAAGAATTATTTAGTCTTTTTGCCTTACACTTGGAATGGCCTTATATGAAACTACCAAAGCCATTAATCTGTGTCCTCCGTCACCCCTAATATTTTTTTCTGTGGTAGCAACTCTTCCCAAGGCATTTTCCAGGAAAAACTAGTAATAAGGTAAAATGGAGAAGCAGGTCTGTGTTCTTAAGCTCTTCCACCTGCATCTTACTGAGCAGAACTGAGCCCACAGACATTCTGTGTATAACCGCATTATTAAGCTTAAGTGACTTCTAGCAAAGGCCAGTAATAAATGCTGTTGAGAAGTCCAGTCCCAAAGCATATGAAAAATTTGCATTTCATGGACAGGTGGAGAGAGGATTTAGAAGCATTAACAAGCTTTGTGTGAAGGTGGTGTGCAGGATCTGGGCAAGGGGCATTCCTGCTAACCTTCCCCTAGTCTCTCCATTGAAAAAGAAAGGAAGCACTGAAGTTACCAACCCCTCCTGGTTTTGAAAAATCAGGGAAACCTCGAAGTTCCATTTCCTGCCACTGGTCTGTTGTGACTACTGCCAATTGCTATAACCTCTTAGTTTTTGAATCCCAACCCCATCTGAAATTCTCTTGGCCTCCAGTATTATGCCTCTTCTTCCACTCCACAGGTGACGCAGACTCCAACCCTCATGTAGAAACACAATGTTCTCTTTCTTTCATTCTTTCCAAAATCTCTCCCTATCACTTTTTCTTAGATGAATTAGAAGGTTGTTGCCTTTCTGTGCTGTGCTAAGGAATCATTTTTTTTCTTCTTGCCCTCCCCTCCTTAGGGTGTGAGAATGAGAAGGGTTGCATCATCACATCCCCAAACAAAGATGAAACCATGAAGGTGCAAGACAACTCAATCATCATCAACTGTGATGGGTTTTATCTCATCTCCCTGAAGGGCTACTTCTCTGAGGAGCTCAGCCTCAGTCTTTATTACCGGAAGGGCCGGAAACCCCTCTTTTCCTTGAGCAAGGTCACATCTGTTGACTCCATTGGAGTGGCTTATCTGGCTTTCAAGGACAAAGTCTACTTTAATGTGACCTCTCACAGTACCTCCTACAAAGACATTCAGGTGAATGGTGGGGAATTGATTCTCATTCATCAAAATCCTGGTGGATTCTGTGCCTACTGAGGACCCGAGGGCTGCACCTAAGTCAGGCACCCAGCATGAACACTGAACTGGGGTTGGACAAGACTCTGATTCTTCCTTGGGAGTGGAGAAATTGTCCTAGCTTAGCCCCTAAAAATGGCCACACGGGATGTGACCAGAAGCAAATCCCCCAACTCAGGGATATTTAAAACTTATATTACATACCAATTAACTTTATTTATCCTCATGTCTTCTAAATCACCTACTCCTCATCCCTCATGGTTGCCTCAAGCCTACTAAGCACCTCTACAAGAATGAGAAAATAGGTGCCTCTTCCTTAAGGCACATTATTTCTATTGGTCAGGAAATTGTCATAATAAACTTTCTTTATTGAAAAAGACACTTCACTGCCGTTTGCTGGAAATTTGACATCTGGCTTTGTCAAAATGAAGAGGACCAAGGAAGGGGCTATGAATCTGCCAAAGGTGGTGTGGACTAACCCTTGGCAGCCAAAACTGTCTCTCCAAGATGAAATTAGTTGCTGTTTGTGTAGTGTCTAAATACCTCTCTCATTTGGTGGAGTTCAAAAGGAAGATCATCTTGAGAACAGCTGTCAGGACTTGAAGACAGCCAGCTAAGGAATACTTTGTGCTCTGGGCTTTCTTTTTCTTTACCACTTTGCTTGCTTTCCCAGCCTCCAATGTTCTTAATAGAAATTTCCCTTCAAAGAATCATCCTGGGGATGTGATGCTGTGAAAAATCTAAACAGTAATTTCAGGGAAACAGAGAGGTTTTTCTAAACCGGGAGAGTGAGATAATTTATTGTGAGGGTTATCTTTATGGCATGGAAGAGCAGTGAAACTGGACATCTCATGGTAAAAGTCAGTAAGAATTTAAATAGTCTGGGAAGGAAAACACATTATTTGCCACTGCTAGGCAAAGCAACGCATGTGCATTTTCCCTCTTATGCTGAGATACACATTCAGCCCTATTTCTTGTACATGTATACCACATTGCTAGCTTAAAAAATGAAGCAATTCTATTCTTGAATACAACTTTAGGCCAAGACACTGAGAAGTTATTATATGAAAAATAATATCTGTCTAGAAACACCATAAAATTGCATATGATCTAATACTGATAAGTGACTAGAATGATCAATAATCAGCAATACCAATAAGGAAAAAGATCCCTTTGTTTTTAGTTTAAATATCCCTCTTGATGCATCAGGCTTATGGCACTGTGGACAAATACCCAGATGATTTGTAAGTTCTCAAATTTTTGATAAATTTTTTTAATGGCAGCAAATGGTTTCCTCTCAGTTTAAATAGAGTGCATAACACAACATAGAATCTTTCTGGATGATTCTGTGTCATCACAGTGATTGTACTGTGCTGCAGTACAGTGATAGCTCCAGGATCTCCAGAAAGGGGGAAGGCAGTTTGCCCCACACTAAATTACATTTGGATATTTTTCTATTTAACACAGTTTTCCAACTCCTCTTAAGTGTTTATTTATCTCCAACTATGTTCTTGTCCCTCTATTTTAATTTGTTATGGAAAGAAGGTAAACAAAGGTGCATCACGAAAAGAAGCTAAGTAAGAGGAATTGTGCATAAGGTAAGAGTAACCAAGCTCTGAGTGGTTGCCAAGGCGCTCACATAATCATAATCATGATCATGATCATAATCATAGGTAAACATTAATGGAGGGTCTGCTGTGGACCAGGCGTTGGGCTAGATGCTTTACATGTATTGTTCTGAGCAAGATATTCTGTGATATTTGTCCTGACTACTCAGAGGATTTAAATGTGTGTGTGTGTGTGTGTGTGTGTGTTTATTTGTTATTGACTATGGTCTGCAAAGTTGAAGCTACTCAATGGGTGATATCTAATAAGTAAATGTTTATGACTATAGATAATATTTAAGAAAATATATATTTACTTTTTAAAGTTTGGAATTTCTAACTATATTTCTCCTGAACATGCACATTCCTGGCCTCAGCATAGTTGTTCTGTGGGTTGTCTTTCTTTGTTGTCATGGTCCTTCTTCACAGATGCCCACTCCCTTTGGGTACACATAGTTTGCTCTTCCCATGCTGGCTTCTTTTGGCCACGCAGGGATTTTTTTTGTCATGCACCAGCTTCACTCCCCTCCCCCCACTTCCACCCATCAAAATATGCATGTCCCCTTTAAGTCATTCCTCCAGAAAGAGAATTAAACCTTCTCCAGGCACAACAAAGTTTTGTGGAAAGAGAACTGAATAAGAAGTCAAGAGATTGAAAATCTAATTTGATTCAGTCACTAACTAGCTAAGTGACCTTGGGCAAGTAATTTCCCATTTTTGGATTCTGCTTTCCTCTCTTGTTAAGTGACTGTTTTAGAATCTTATGTTCATAGTGCTAACTGTGAATGTTCATACTAAATGTCTAGGTACTAGTTGCTGTGAGTCAAGTTGTAGAGCCTTCTCTTACACTGTGTGGAATTTTTTTTCTTAGACAAACATCTTCCCTCAGCCTTCTTGACAATTCCTTCAAAAGCAGTTCCAATTGTTACTTAGCAACTTTCTATTTAGGGGATGGCATAAAGGATTCTAATCTTTTTTTTTTTTTTTTAATTTTATTTATTTATTTTGACAGAGAGAGACACAGCGAGAGAGGGAACACAAGCAGGGGGAGTGGGAGAGGGAGAAGCAGGCTTCCCGCCAAGCAGGGATCCCGATGCGGGACTCGATCCCGGGACTCCAGGATCGTGACCTGAGCCGAAGGCAGTCGCTTAACCAACTGAGCCACCCAGGCGCCCCGGATTCTAATCTTGATCCAAATCATAATTTGTTCTTAAACATACTGGGCAGGTCCCTTATTTTAAGTCATAATTTTATAGTTAGTGCTTTTCTGGCTCTCAGGAAGTATTAATATTGATATTAATAATAAAGCTAATAATAATATTGATATTTACATAGAAACAAATAAAAGATTTCAGAATTCACTACTGGTTAAAGTGCTAGAGTTTTTATTTATCCCCTCTTCCTTTCCTTGTTCTTTTTTTTTTAAAGATTTATTTATTTTTAGAGAAAGAGAGTGAACGAGCAGGGGCAGGGGGTAGTCGGGGGAAAGGGCAGAAGGAAAGAATCTCAAGCTGCTCCCCACTGAGCTCGGAGCCCATTGTGGGGCTTGATCTCATGACCCTGAGATCATGATGTGAGCCAGAATCAAGGGTTGGACACTTAACCACCTGAGCCACCCAGGACCTCTTCCTTTCCTTGCTCTGATCAGCTAATTCCCTGATGAGGGAAGGATGGGGCAAGTATTCTGGTGTCCTATCTGCCTCCAATTTCAGCCATCAGACTGCCAAACTCCATCTCTGCTTTTGAAAAGACATTCACTAGAAGTCCTCAGAGCTCCTCCTCATGGTTCAAAAGACCAATTCAAATATAATTCTACTATGCACTATTCTTCTTTCCCTCAGGAATTCTTGCCTCATTTCTAAACGTGGGATGATCTCTCTGAGTATTATGTCCCCTTTCCTTAGTAGTAATTACATCCTAAACCTTACTCTCCTTATATGTAAAGTGGGGGATATTAATACATACCTTCTGGGTTATTGTGAATATGAAAGTACCTAGTATATTGCCTGAAACATGGTTGTTCTCAATACCTAATAATTATTAATTTACAAAAGTCACTTACTCTACAAGGCAAAAAGTAAGTACCAAACGAATAAAAGAATTATGGAGATTTAGGATGGAGAGATCACTGAAGCATAATGGAAGAGCCTTATAGGATTGAGACTGGAAAAGAGATAAGGAGAACATAGCTGGAGAAGAACAGTATGTGCAAAGGCCTAGGGGTAGGAATTCTCATGGTGTTTTCTGAGGACAAAGAGCTACCATTGTGGATATGGCTCTCATTCACTTATTTCTTTATTTGAACATATTCTATTTTTCCAAGATAGGAATTTGTGTTTGGTCATGGTTGGAGATAGGATTAATGGGTAGTTTGAGGATAAATTATTGAAGGCATAAAGACAAAGCTAAGAATTTTGGATCATGTCCTACAAAGGGAAACACTGAAGGTTTTTGAATAAGAAGAATTTATCATGGTTTGGGAAAAAGAGTAAGCTCTTGTCAATATCATTTTTCATTTTGACCCAATTCATATGAGTACCTTACTTTCTGTCAGTTAAACAAAAGCTTCAAATTACTTCTATTAGAAGAAAATGAGGAAAAGAAACATCATAAGAGCCACATTTTTAATACTTTTGGGAAAAGACATATAGAGAGCTTCTTATTAAACTCAAATTAAATGTTTAATAAAGGCTCCACTGGATGGTTTAAAAATATTAAATATTTTCTAAAAAGTAGTATTTTAAGATATCAATCTGAGATGTTATGAGCACTAAAAAATAATCCCTGAGGATTTCAGTCACTCTTACACATTTATTTCTTTGTTTATGTCTTAAATATATCCTGTTTCTCAATTTAAATTTTTGGCAGCACTTTGGAATTGCCTTTCATCTATCATCTAATCTATCATCTATCTATCTATCATCTATCTATCTATCTATCTATCTATCTATCTATCTATCTATCATCTATCTATCATCATCTATCTTCTATTATCTATCATCTATTATCTATCTATCTATCTATCTATCTATCTATCTATCTATCTATCTATATCTATCTATCATCTATCTATAAATAACTTTCTCTCCCTGGCAGTAGCCTCACTCACAGAGTATGTGGGTGTCTAGGAACCTCTCCCTAGCATCCCTAGTAACTAGCCATAGTGGCTGATAATCCATGATCCATGGGATCGAGACATGAAAAGATATTTAAAAGTAATTGTTACTTAGGAGAGCTGACACATGAAACCTTTTAATGTTTTACCACCACCACTCCCTCCCCTGTCCAACAGAAGTTGGTCAGATGGTTTGTTTCAATCTTGAGGGCATGGGATGTAAAGCCCTTCAGTTCTGACTGGTGCCTGGGGGACAATTAGGGTTGCATTCCATCCAAAATCAGGCAGGGAGTTGACATAGGAAGAGGTTGCTAAGCAGGCAGGGTATTCTAGCATTCTGCCACAGTCCTTGAGAAATCTGAAGCCATTATGCATGGGGCACAGTTAAACATGGTCCTGATCAGCATTTTGATTGATGGAACTGGTTGACTTTGTTCATCTTTTTAGGGCCTATTTGTGAGATAAAACAGAGGGAGCTAAGAGCAGTGTGAGAATCAGTGGATTTCTTATATAACATCCCTTATATAATTAAAATATTCTAACCATTCATCTACAGATAATTGTTGAATTCCTACTATGTGTTACCATGTGCCTACTGTGTATGTACTAGAAATATAAATACAAATATAAAATAGTTTCTTTCCACTAAGCATTGAGTATAATGTGTAGTATTAACTAGAGTGGGGAGAAGCTAGAAGCCAGGATATCAGGTAAGAAACTAAGTGTTGATGACTGTAAAGGAAAAATGGATTTGAAAAATAACAAAAAATTAATCAGACCTACTGACTGGTAGGATGTCGGTGGTAGATAAAGGGAGAAATTAATTTGTTTGTTCATTAAAAATGTTGTTTTGAGAGTCAGGAAGAAATAAGAAACAACAAGCAAAAACAAGAAAAGAACAAATTAGAATGTTAGGAGAAAAGAAAAAGGGCTCATCCACTTTAAATTGGGAAGAGATCTCATCGAAAAGATGACATTTAACTCAAGATCTGAAAACTGGAAGAAACGAGCTGTTTGAAACCAGAAATGTTGACTGGGCCAATGAGGTGGGGGTGGATAGTGGGAAAAGGAAGTTAAAAATACCATCTATGACCATGTGACCAATTTCAGAAATGGGGACTATAATAGTTATATTTATTCCTTATTTTGATATGACTATATTAATGTATATGTTAACCAATGTTTTCCTTCCACTCTCCATTCCTTTGCCATCTGTTAATGGTAGTTAACTTTACATCATATCAGATTTTATTTCTTTATTTGACAGAGAGACAGAGAGCACAAGTAGGCAGAGTGGCAGGCAGAGGGAGAGGGAGAAGCAGGTTCCCTGAGAAGTAGAGAGCCCAATGTGGGACTCGATCCCAAGACCCTGGGATCATGACCTGAGCCGAAGGCAGATGCGTAATGACTAAGCCACCCAGGCACCCCAACATCTTATGTTTTAAGTAATAGAATTTCAAAAAGGGAGTGTGACTCAGTTGAAAAGAAAATGAACATCAGCCAAAGATGGATGAATGAATTTTGGATCATATTTGGGGGAGAGCCAGCATGTTGTACAAGGGACAGCTGCATCATTGTGTGGAAGTATCATTTTGACGTTATCTTTATTTGGAAGTAAATTATGATTAAAGGATACTATGGGGCCAAGGGGTGAACTGTGGTGGGGTTTGCACTAGTACAAGTTAGCTAAGATAGAAGCATAATTCCTAGAATTCTTTTACCCCTAGAGTTACAGGGAGAAGTCTGCATGAGATTTATAAGGTGGAAATAAAGAAACAGCCATTTTTATACTCGAAAGCCTGGAATACAGTGTCAGGTACTGTGGCAACTCATAGTTATTGTTGTGGATCTGTCGACTCACTATGTTGCTGTGGAGCAAAACCAGAACCCACAGCTCATCTTGCTTCTTCCAGATCTTCTAAGCTTCTCCAAGTCCTGAGGCAGGCATTTATGCAGCTCTGTGGTGAAGGGATCTAATTTCTCCTGCAAGTCACCAGTGTCCTCAAGGTTGGTGGTGCCTAGAGACAGGTGTGTGTTCCAGCTTATTTTCATGGGTTCAGTGTTCAAGAGAAAGTGACAGTATTGAGATTAGGCAAAGAAGATCCAACAAATAAGATAACAGTAGTCCTCAAAGAAGAAAATTAAGACAGAAAACAGAAGAAATGCTAAAACTATAATTTTAAAAAAACCCTTCTGAAATAAAAAAGATTTGAAACCACATATTAAAATGCATAATACATAACCTTGGGAATCCTGACTCTGAATGACTGAATTTTAAAAATTACTGAACTTAAAAAAAGATAAAGAATTCAGTTATTGTCTTGGCAAAATATTATCACCAGACTAACACTCTTTTATTTTCCCATCTGCTATAACAAATTGCCACAAACTAATCAGCTTAAAACAGAAATTTTCTTGTAGTTTTAGAGGCCAGAAGTCTGTAAAGAGTCTTACAGGGCTAAAATAAAAATGTAAAAAGGGCTGGATCCTTCTGGAAGCTCTAAGGGAGAATCCCTTTCTTTGCCAGCTTTTAGAGGTTATTCTCATTCCTTGGTAAATAGCCCCATATTACCTCACCTTTTCTCCTCTTGCTTCAACATTCACATTGTTTTCTTTCTTTTCTATAGTCTGCCTCTGCCTCCCTCTTATAAGGATACCTGTGATTACATTTAGGGCCTATTTGGATAATCCAGGATAATGTCCCTATCTGAAGAGCCTTAACTTAATCACATCTGCACCATCCCTTTTGCCATATAAGGTAACATTCATAGGTTCCAGGTATTAGGACATGGATATCTTTGGGGTAGGAGGCATTATGCAGCCTACCACAAACACTTTAACCAGAAGAAAATAGAAAAAAAATATTTAAAATACCCAAAGGAAAAATAAATATGAGCCAAGGATTTTATATTCAGCAAAACTGACATTCAAGTATAGTTGGCATGGATAAATTGTTTTCAACTTTTAAGAACTCAGAAAATCTTGTTCCTATGAGCACTTCATGAAGAATCTATTAGAAAATGAGCTCCAGACAACTAAAATAACTACACAGACATTGACCTAAGGACTTGTGGTGATCATGAAACACCTGGTTTTTATAAAAATAAGGCCTAAAAGGAGGAGATTATAGTATATAATGGCTATATCCTCTGACAATGTAGGTATATTATAACTTTAAAATGGATAGGGGAGAATGAGGACGATATATTAAAAATATGTTTTAAGTTGTTCTTACTAATTGTATTGATGGTAGTTATATATAAGATTGCTATTCTGAAACTGTTGTGTATGAAGTGGAGTAAAGTAAATGTATAATAATCACTCAAGGCTCAGCTTGAAGAAAATTCCTGCATAAGGCCTTTTTAAATTCTACTAGGCAAAAGAAAGCTTTTCTTCTGTCTGAATTCTCATTATATAACTCTTTTATGACCTTATTCTTTTCATGATGATGAGTTTCTATACTTGGCACAGTGATAAGCATATAAAGTTGGCCATTATACATTTTTATTTTAGCCCTGTAAGACTCTACAGACTTCTGGCCTCTAAAACTATAAGAAAATACATTTCTGTTGTTTTAAGCTGATTAGTTTGTGGCAATTTGTTATAGCAGATGGGAAAATAATAGAGTGTTATGATAATATTTTTGCCAAGACAATTATTGAATTCTTTATCTTTTTTTAAGTTCAGTAATTTTTAAAATTCAGTTATTCAGGGTCAGGATTCCCAATAAGAAATTTATTAGGTACAGAGGTAAAACATTGATATTGCTAATAAAATTCTTATACTGGGTCCACATTTCTTTTTTCCCAAAGTGATGCTATATCTGAAAGATAAAGTATCTTCATTAATAATGTCTCCTCATTAAATAGTGAAAAGTTCCTTCTACCATGTCCTGCCCCCGGTAAATGTTTTTTTGTTTTGTTTTGCTTGGTCTAGATTGGTAGTATGAAAATAGTTCCCCAGGGACCCATAATTTTACTGTTTTCTGAAGGTAATTTCTCTCTATGGGTATAATTTATTAGATAAACATCATAAACCATAATTACCTACCCACAAAAAAGCAATTACACTATTACTAATTACCTACTCACAACTTCCTTGTACACAGAACAAGATACCTTGTACAAGATATAAGGATGCTGTAGTATTCATTCTGAGTCTCTAGCCCAGCCATGTGCTTACAAGCAGAAGACTTTGTAAGAGGAGGCTTTAGCCAGCTGGCCTTAGACCAAAACCAAACCAAAACAAAACAAAAAAACAAAAATACCCCACATGACTTTCTTCTAGCTTGGCAGATTGTCTGTTAATTTAGTGTCAATTGAAAACATAACTCAGACACCATCCAATAGGAGTCTTCCTCAAAGAGGAATAAAATCTAGCTGAGGAGCCTGGAGAAAAAATAGTGTCCCAAGCTAAGCACAAATATGCAGACAGATGTGTCTAGATTCACATTCCACAAGAAGGTCTTAACTGTTTTTTTCATAAAGTTAAATAATACAGGAACATTTTTCAGATTACAGAAAGTTATGCTCTTCATAAGACTTTTGCCAGAAATTCTCAAGTGGCTAATTGTGGTTATCTGTGCCATAACTTCCTAAATAAAAGCTTCCTTCTTGGGACTTTGAGGTGCTGAGATAGACCTTGGGAGCATCAACAAAAGGGATGATGAAATGCAAGTGAGGGAAAAAGAAAAATAAAGCAGGCATGGAGAGGACAAGAACTCAAGGAAGGGACAATATGTTTCCTTCAAGAGCACAGGTTTACACTATAGGTTTAAACTTGAGGATATATAAAATTCATTCAATTTATTTGAACAAGTATTTGTTCAATTTTTTTTCACCAGGTGCCTTGACACTGTGCTAGGTGTTCTGAGGAATCTGAACAGAAAGAAGTAGAAAGGTAGCAGAATAATATGATTGGTATAAACCCAATACTTGGAATCAAAGGAGGTTTGAGTTCAAGTTGAGACTTTACCATCACTTATCAGCTGTGTTCTTTGGCTGATTACTTACTTGTAGTTCCCCTACTTATTGCCTTCCTTGCTCCATCATCATACAGATAGGGATAATGAAACCTATTCCACTGGATTGTTGAGAGGATTAAATGAAGCAGTTCATGACATTTTCAAGATGTTTAATAATCTTTAGTTGCCACCTGTAGAAAGCACAGCTCTTGTCCTATAGGAAAATAATTCACAGAAACAAAAGATATAAAAGCCTCTAAAAGAAGTAGAGAAATATAGAAGTTTATATGGGCTTGCAATAAGGATGAATAAGATAAATGGAATATTTTGGATGATTAGCAAATGGTGAAGACTCTTTGATCTGTGTGAAGTGGTAAGCCTGTAGGTTTTTGTTTTATTATTGAAAATCCTACAGGCTTAAAAAACTTTTTTTAAAAAAGTCAGCCTTACCATTTTACAGGTGAGAAATGTAAGGTTTGCAATAGCAGAGACTACTAGCTGATCAACAAAACTGTTTCCTCTTCTTCCTGGGACTCCCAGCCTCCCTTGCAGTTAGTAGTGGTCATGTGACTGAATTCTACCCAATGAAATGTGAGTCATAGCCCCTGCCACTTGCAACTCTCCATGCTCTTCTCTTATCTACTGGTGGATATTAACCTCCAGGGCAACTTTGAAGCCTTCTGCAACTTGTGTCTGCAACCAACTGCATGGAATAAAGCCTGTTTTCCCTTTCTTGTTACCAATCAGAAAACACCTATTTCATCTACAAAGCAAGAAATTTCCAGTATTTTATGTCATTGAGATTTGGGGATTTTTCTTTTACAGTAAGCAGGATTGCTGAACTAAAACACTTCGAGAAAATAAGAAATTGATTATATATAGAACCACTCACAAAGCCAAGTTTAAAACCTCAGAGCATCAAGGAATCAGTTGAGAATGTTAGAGACAGGTGAAGTTCTAGAGACTATACTCACATTCTAGTAGAGAAGCAGCCATATTTAAGGGGAAAAGATATCATCAACACTACCACCAGTACCGCTATCATCATCATTGTCATGATTCTACAGGCAATAGTATGTGCAGTGGCTAGGGACAGGCTATGGAGCCAGATGACTTGTGTGAATCCTGGTTTACCGTTCACTACTTGTGTGACCTCGGGCAAGATACTAAACTACTCCATGCCTCAGTTTGTTCATCCATAAAATAGGAATGAGGATATTAATATTTATTTCACTGAATCACTGATGGCATTGTTATTTCATATGTGTAAAGTATTTAGAAGGGTGCCTGGCACAAAATAAGCACTAATTATGTAGGAGCTATTATCGTTATGGTTTTAGGATAAGTCAAGACACTGGGGAAAATATGAGGCCACTGAGACCTCGTATTGTTTTCACCTTTCCCTATCTAGTGTCTACAAAGAACATGGTCATAGGTAGCTGGAAAGCATGGCTATTTAGACTCTATGTGGGTGATGGCTTTTATTTATTTATCATTATTAATTAATTAATTAATTTATTTTTGGGGGTGATGGCTTTAAACATGAGGAAGTACAGCTAACCTTCTGATTCTTAAGTTGTATAGTGGATAATGAGTATTCATTTTATTATTGTCTTCCATAACGTTCACATACATATATACTATTTTGCATGCATCAAATATTTCATCAAAAATAGGATTTGTGGAGTCCTACTTATGAATTTATGGAAAATTATATAAGTAGATTACAAATATAATGAGAATCAACTTTTCAATACTTTAAATTTTTTTTTTACTTTTTTCTTTAAAGATTTTATTTATTTATTTATTTTTCAGAGAAAGAGAGAGAGAGAGAGAGAGCACAAGCAGGAGCAGTGCAGGCTGGGGGAGAAGAAGTCTCCCTGTTGAGCAAGGAGCCCAAAGTGGGACTCAATTCCAGGACTCTGGGATCATGACCTGAGCCGAAGGCAGATGCTTAACTAGCTGAACCACCAGGAGTCCCTACTTTTTTTTTTTTTTTTAATTAAGTGGGTTCCATACACAATGCGGGGCTTGAACCTATGAGCCCAAGATCAAGAGTTGCCTGCTTTACCAATTGAGCCAGCCAGGTGCTCCACAAGTCCTGAGTTTTCCAATGAATCCAGTTTTAATATATGGTATTTTTGTATGCCAAACTGATATCTTGTCCTTTGTCTATACGGTAATGTTGATTTTATGACTACTGTTAAAAACACATTTGCTATGATTAAAATTCATAAAATGATTTCAAAGAGAAAAAAAGAATGAATTTTTAATATTTAAAAAATAATAGGACAAACACTCTGATTACACCAGTTGTAGCATAACATCCCAAAGAGATAAGTTGGCTTGCTTTGCTCAGAAGAATGAGGCTACGTGAGTGAGGATAAGTCAAATCAAATACAATGGTAAGTGGGTGAGATTTGTCTTTGATGTCAACAGGATTCTTGTCTTTACTCCTTTATGCTCCTGGTTTCCTCCTGTCTCACCTTCTGTCCTTATCAAATCACACTTTTTAGCTACCATCACCTATTGCCTGGTTTTATTTAACATCTTCTTAACGGGTTCCCTTGGCCACTAATCATGTCCCCTCCAATCCTGTCTCTACCCTGCATTCAAGAAGTCTTTTTGAAAACACAAAATTTGACCATGTCACTTCTTGACTTGAAATTCTTGGATTACTCTATTGCCTTCAGGGTAGAGTTAAGATGGTGTGGCAAAGCAAAGATTACTAGTTGCCTTCAGTATTTTCTTTTTCTTTCTTCCTTACTAGCAGACCCCGATTTTGTTAGGGAGAATTGTGCTCAGCTAAGAAACAATATGTCCTAGTACCCCTTGCATATACATAGGAACGCTTGTTTGACTAAGTTCTGGCCAATGGAATAAAAGCCAAAGTTTCAAGTGTAGCATCTAGAAAAGGAACTGACTTGGGAGAACTGTAACCAGTTGTTCTTTTTCTCTTCTTCCATCTCCCTGACTGGAGGAAATAGTGGCTCAAGCTTAAGTGGCCATTTTGAGACCTTGAAATGGTCTTATGGAGAGAAGTCCTACACTAAAGATGGAAGAACTGAAGGCAAGAATGAGCTGAAATCTTTAATGGTTCCTCCATCATGTAGATAACTTGGACTGCCTATTCCTGGATTTGTTGTACATGACAGAAAAATAACCCCGTGTCTTATTTAAACCATTGTTTAGCGACTTCCATCTCTTACAGCCATACACAACTTCTAAATGATAGATGTGACTTTAAGGTCTGGTGTCTACCAGTCTCTTCAGCCCTTTATAGCATGTCTACCTACTTTTGCCCTCAACCCTCAAAGATCTACATCTCAATCAGAATTAATTACTTTTGGTTCCTTAAACTGGTTGCTCTATTCTGTCTGAAATATTGTCTTCCCTCTCTTTGATTAGCTTAATGTCTACCTTCTCTCTAGTCTTAATTATTACTTATTCCAGGGAGACTTCCTTTTCAATCATTAAATCTTATACTATCTTGTCTGTTATCAACTGTAATGGATAAATTGCTTCTATGCTTCCTTTACTGGAACTTAGGTTCAGTGAAAGCAATAGCTAGGTCATGTCTACAGTTTTATCTTTAACATCTAGCAGCAATTTGGGCATCTCAGAGCCAGTTAGTAAATGTATGGTGACTGGTGAATGAATAATGAATAAATTAGTGGATAAATTCACACCAAAGTGAAAATTATGGATTTATTCAAATGAGCTGCTAACAGGGCTATTTTGCCTATGAAAAGAGGTCAGAAAGTAGCTCCTCTGAAAGAGATGGATGGTCCTTTTTGTTTTCCTGTTATCACATGACATAGCCTCCTATTCCACAGGAGGAAGAAAAGATGGCAGATTTCCATTTTTGTCTATAATTTGCCATTATCAATATGTACTCCTCACTCTTCTCCTCCTCCTCCCTTCCCACACACCATGGCTTAGAGGAAGATTCAATCAAGGATGAATATTTCTTCAGAGAAAACACCATCTCTAATTTAAACCAAACAAAATCCAAGGAGTCAGTTTGGCTCTTTTGAGTAATGGGCTTGGAGGAATGTGTCACCATGTGCCAGATTCTACACTGATACCATCAACTCTTTGCATAAGTTTGAATTTATTTTCCAGTTTTTATTGTTACTCACATTTCCATGTTCTTTGTTCCCTTTCTAAAAAAAAATAATTTGTCAAAAGTTATCTTATCTTGGGGTCTCTGTCTAGGGAGAGACTGAAACCTGGCTGGAAATATTTGTTGGCCAAGAGAGAATTACACTGCTTATGATTTACTTGGATGAGTCTGTGAGTCTAAGATAACTAACATAAAATTGTTACTTAAAATAGAGGACTTACCTGGGATTCCCAAAATTTCTTATGATTTGGGCAAGTAATGAAACACCCACCCTCAAAGACTGACCAAATAAAGTAGCTGAGTTTCAAGAGTTTAAAAAGTCAGTTCTTTATTTCCCTTGGCTTTATGTTCTGTCACTGAAAACAGGAGTACTTTCTAAGTTATCTCCTTTTAAGGTACTCAGATGGAGTTCTGAAATTCTAAAAAGGAGGTTTGGGACCAAGGACCAGAGAAGCTGCATTTCTGAGATTTATATATCAACTTTTGTTTGTGTTTGTTTAAAAATGACTTAATGAAATTACCTACACATATTGAAAAATTTTTTATCAATAGTCACCTACTCCTACCTTCCTGGTCAGTGTCAGAATAGATTGAAATACAAATAAAATTCACTGCATATCTGGATTCTTTTTGTAACTGTAGCAAATTTGGTCAAAGTCAGCCAAATCCTTTAAAAGTTGCTGTGAAACAGATAGGTAGATACTCTTGACAAATCAGAAATATCTTGATATAAGTATACAGGTATATAATAATATATTGAGTCCCATACCCACTAAAGGAAACTTAGCCAACAGAAAAGACAGGTGATGGTGAGGAGAGATGCAGGCAGAATAAGTGGGGAAATTGTAGGTTTAAATGTCTCAGAGGCTGTCACCATCCCCTCCACTGCATGGCAGACATCACTCATTAATCTAGACATTCTCTTCTGTCATGCCTAAGTTAACTTCATTATTTTTGTTAACCTGGTGTTCCAGGTAGATGCTAAAATTAACTGGCATTAGTAAGATAAAGAAGGGTTCTTTGTAACTAAAGTATTAAAAATGTAAGTATTGGATGTACTTAAAAGTTAGTGAAAAACTAACCATGGAGATGGGCCTAAATCACGAGTTCTAGTCAACATAAGTAAGAGATTGAGTTGGGATGTGAGTCCTACAGGTAGGAGAGCTATTCCAATGGGGAGAGAGGATGTGGAGGAAACTTTCAACACTTTGCAGGAAAACTGAGCATCCTGTGACCTACTTATATGGCATAGAGTACACAGATCTCATTTCCTTCATTTATGGTTGTATGACTTTGCACAAGTCACTAAACTCTCAAATTGCTGTCTTTATTTGTAAAATTTCAAGACAAAATTGTAAGAATTAAATGAGATAATCATTAGAGTTTTGTAAATTATCAAGTGTTATGAAAACCTACTATTAAGGGACTATTGATTTGTAATAAACATTAGCCAGGTAGACTCTAGATAGTTACTACCTCAGTGAATGTGAAATTTTGAGAATAATGAATGGATAAAATCACACTAGAGCTAATCTACAGAGAAATCAATCCTCCAGAATGATAAACCAAATCACAAGCAGGAGAAAATAACGGTGGAGGTAGAAGTGATTGAGGGACTTTCAAGCCAAGAGTCCACAGATACAAGAAGTGGGAGGGGACCCTGGAGCCTTCATCAGGGTGATGAATTGAGTCACTATATCTGAAGTAATTTGGCTGTTGTGCTATGCAGTGGGCAGTGGTATATGTGCATGCTAAAAGCAGAGAGTAAGACTAAGGCCCAACTTCATGCCCTTCTACCCTCCCACAATGACCAAAGGCAGGTAACCAGAACAGGCTGGTCCAAAACCAGGTTCCTCAGTACAAAAATGCACAAACACTGAAAGAAAACCTGTACCATGAAAAAGAGGCACTAAACTTAACAGACAGAACTATTCCCTCTGGTTAAAAAACAGTGTTAGAAGAAACTCATATGAGGAGGAAGGGAATGGTTTTCACAGGAGGGGGTCATTGATGCTAGTCCAGACCAAGTTGTTTGCAAGAGCTCACCTATGCCCCAGAAGCTCTTCAAGAGCCACTGACCTACACCATACATCACAAGTCACACAGCTTACTTACGACATGTCCTCATTACTCACACTGGTGAAGAAACTTTCTTCAGAGAATTGTGAAGAATAACTTGGAAGCCAGCCATGCTTTTGGGATGATTGACACTGAAGTGGACAGGGACACTGAATGGGAATGGAAAACAAGCATTGAGTTAGGTACGTTGTGTGGGCAGTCTCCCCATAAGCCACAGGTAAAGGTGGGTACACACTGAGAAAATGGCAAAATGTTGATTACATCACTTTGGATTGTTTTTCAAAAGCTTACTATCCATTGGTGTCCTGACTTCTAAATGTGACAATTATACAAATACTTGCTAAAGACTATACATGTATCATGTATAAATGTCAATAAGAAATAACCACTGACTAAGTTCTCTTCACTCCTTTCCAGCAGCCTTTACAAACAAGATACAAGATAATAGTTAAATAACAACACAGTGAAAGATGTTACGAGTGCAGATGAATGGGGCAGATATGGACTGCTATTGTACTGGAAAAAGAAGTCCTTGTGAGTTGGAGCTCCCTGAGAAGTTTGCATGGACATGGTGGTCCATAGCTGAATGTTAAGTTTGGGTAGCAAAAAAAGTAAAAATGTTAGGCAGTTAGCCTGGTAACTTGTAATCTTTGTGGATCCTAGATAGGCACAAACCTCCTATAACCAAAAAGAGCTATGAAACCTAGATATTTCTCCAGGCTTTGGAAAAAAGTCAAGAAATACTCCACAGTGCAATGAACAGGATGAGAAACCAGAATAAAGGGCATACTAAGTACTTATGCTATGAATTAAAGACATCTGTCATGTATGGCCATCCAGTGTCTTTTTTTTTTTTTAAGATTTTATTTATTTATGAAAGAGAGAGAGAAGGCAGGGGGAGGAGCAGAGGAGGAGGGACAAGCAGACTCCTCACTGAGTGTGGAGCCCAATGCGGGGCTCAATGTCAGGAACCTGAGATCATGACCTGAGTGGAAACCAAGAGTCAAATACTTAACCGACTGAGCCACCCAGGAGCCCCTCCAATGTCTTTTGAACAGATTCTATACTTTGTTCTCCTATTATGATTTCTACTTTTTTTGGGTAGAATGGCGCTGGCAAGTCATCTAGGTTCTACCACATAGACATGGGACTTCAGAGTGAGTTATGTGAGGAAAAATGCTATGTGTAGGTGGTTGTGGCTTGGTTCTGGGGTCGGGATCAGTGGTAGAAGCATTGTTCTGTGGTGAGTTTCTGGGAGGAGTTTCTGGAAACCCAGCCATAAGTTTATTTCTCCAGCCCCTTGAGCTACTTAATATCCGATAATAAATCCTTTTCTGCTTAAAGTTGCCAGAGTAAGTTCTCTTTTTGGGATTAAGATGCTTAGCTGACATTCCATTGGTTCTAGGTAGCCTTTGTAACTCTTGGCTTTAGACTGCCCTACATCTTTGTCTGGGGATGGATCACATGAAGTCTAAGCAGTGGAATGACCTTGTGTAACTCATAATATAAGAAGAGTACAAGTCCATTGTCTTCCTCCATCCCTTTAATGTTTATTCAGAAGAAGTAATCTTTCCCTACTCTGAAAACTCTGGTAGACCCCAGGACTTTTCTATTCAGGATTATGGTAGCCTTCAGTAAAGAACATAGTCATGTGTTCAATAATTACATTATCTAGGAGAAGATATTAGAGAGATCTCAAAATGTGATTTATTGGCTCATTTCTCATTTCCTCCTACTTATGGATCAGCCTGTTTCACCTGAACGCGTCTAGTGGGAAAGAGAGTCATGATTAACTTCTTCCTTAACTCTCGGTCTTTTTATCCTTTCTTACCTTGCTGGTGTGGGAATGTAAAGGATTAGAAAAAGCATCAATTGGGGGTGGAGCAAGATGGCAGAGGAGTAGGAGACCTGGATTTCATCTGGTCTCAGGAATTCAGCTGGATAGGGATCAAACCATCCTGAACACCTACGAACTCAACAGGAGTTCAAAGAAAAGAATAGCAACAACTCTCTGAACAGAAAAGCGACCACTTTCTGGAAGACAAAATGATAAGACAGAAAAAATCACCTCAACAAAAAGAACAAGAGGTAGTACCGACTGCCAGGGACCTACTCAATATGGACATTAGTACAATGTCGGACCTAGAGTTCAGAATCATGATTTTAAAGATACTAGCTGGGCTTGAAGAAAGCATGGAAGTTATTAGAGAAACCCTTTCTGGAGAAATAAAAGAACTAAAATCTAACCAAGTCAAAATCAAAAAGGCTATTAATGAGGTGCAATAAAAAATGGGGGCCTAACTGCTAGGATAAATGAGGCAGAAGAGAGAATCAGTGATATAGAAGACCAAATGATGGAAAATAAAGAAACTGAGAAAAAGAGAGATAAACAACTACTGGATCACGAGGGCAGAATTCAAGAGATAAGCGATACCGTAAGACAAAACAACATTAGAATAATTGGGATCCCAGAAGAAGAAGAGAGAGGGGAAGAAGACATATTGGAGCAAATTACAGCAGAGAACTTCCCTAATTTGGGGAAGGAAAAAGGCATTAAAATCCAGGAGGCACAGAGAACCCCTCTCAAAATCAATACAAATAGGTCAACACCCCGACATCTAAGAGTAAAACTTACGAGTCTCAGAGACAAAGAGAAAATCCTGAAAGCAGCTTGGGAGACGAGATATGTGACCTACAATGGTAGAAACATTAGATTGGCAACAGACCTATCCACAGAGACCTGGAAGGCCAGAAAGGACTGGCAGGATATATTCAGAGCACTAAATGAGAAAAATATGCAGCCAAGAATATTATATCCAGCTAGGCTGTCATTGAACATTGAAGGAGAGATAAAAAGCTTCCAGGACAAACAAAAATGAAAGGAATAGGCAAACACAAAACCAGCCCTACAAGAAATATTGAAAGGGGTCCTCTAAGCAAAGAGAGACCCTAAAAGCAACATAGACCAGAAAGGAACACAGACAATATACAGTAACAGTCACCTGACAGGCAATACAATGGCACTAAATTCCTATCTTTCAATAGTTACCCTGAATGTAAATGGGCTAAATGCCCCAATCAAAAGACACAGGCTATCAGATTGGATTAAAAAACAAGACCCATTGATATGCTGTCTGCAAGAGACTCATTTTAGACTGAAAGACACCCCCAGATTGAAAGTGAGGGGGTGGAAAACAATTTAACACGCTAATGCACACCAAAAGAAAGCTGGGGTGGCAATCCTTATATCAGACAAATTAGATTTTAAACCAAAGACTGTAATAAGAGATGAGGAAGGACACTATATCCTACTTAAAGAGTCTATCCAACAAGAAGATCTAACAATTGTAAATATCTATGCCCCTAACATGGGAGCAGCCAATTATATAAGGCAATTAATAACAAAAGCAAAGAAACACATTGACAACAATACAATAATAGTGGGGAACTTTAACACCCCCCTCACTGAATTGGACAGATCATCTAAGCAAAAGATCAACAAGGAAATAAAAACTTTAAATGACACACTGCACCAAATGGACTTCACAGATCTATTCAGAACATTCCATCCCAAAGCAACAGAATACACATTCTTCTCCAGTGCCCATGGAACATTCTCCAGAATAGATCACATCTTAGGTCACAAATCAGGTCTCAACAAGTACCAAAAGATTGGGATCATTCCCTGCCTATTTTCAGACCACAATGCTTTGAAACTAGAACTCAATCACGAAAGGAAAGTTGGAACGAACTTAAATACATGGAGGCTAAAGAGCATCCTACTGAAGAATGAATGGGTCAACCAGGAAATTAAAGAAGAATTAAAAAAATTCATGGAAACCAATGAAAATGAAAACACAACTGTTCCAAATCTTTGGGATGCAGCAAAGGCAGTCCTGAGAGGAAAGTATATAGCAATACAAGCCTTTCTCAAGGAACAAGAAAGGTCTCATATACACAACCTAACCCTATACCTAAAGGAGCTGGACAAAGAACAGCAAATCAAGCCTAAACCCAGCAGGAGAAGAGAAATAATAAAGATCAGAGCAGAAATCAATGAAATAGAAACCAAAAGAACAGTAGAACAGATCAACGAAACTAGGAGCTGGTTTTTTGAAAGAATTAACAAGATTGATAAACCCCTGGCCAGACTTATCAAAAAGAAAAGAGAAATGACCCAAGTCAACAAAATCATGGATGAAAGAGGAGAGATCACAACCAACACCAAAGAAATACAAACAATTATAAGAACATATTATGAGCAACTATATGCCAGCAAATTAGATAACCTGGAAGAGATGGATGCATTCCTAGAGATGTATCAACTACCAAAACTGAACCAGGAAGAAATAGAAAACCTGAACAGACCTATAACCACTAAAGGAATTGAAGCAGTCATCAAAAATCTCCCAAAAAACAAGAGCCCAGGGCCAGATGGCTTCCCAGGGGAATTCTACCAAACATTTCAAGAAGAATTAATACCTATCCTTCTGAAACTGTTCCAAAAAATAGAAATGGAAGGAAAACTTCCAAACTCGTTTTATGAGGCCACCATTACCTTGATCCCCAAACCAGACAAAGACCCCATCAAAAAAGAGAATTACAGACCAATATCCTTGATGAACATGGATGCAAAAATTCTCACCAAAATACTAGCCAATAGGATCCAACAGTACATTAAAAGGATTATTCACCACGACCAAGTGGGATTTATCCCTGGGCTACAAGGTTGGTTCAACATCCGCAAATCAATCAACGTGATACAATACATTAATAAAAGAAAGAACAAGAACCATATGATCCTCTCAATAGATGCAGAAAAAGCATTTGACAAAGTACAGCATCCTTTCTTGATCAAAACTCTTCAGAGTATAGGGATAGAGGGTACATACCTCAATATCATAAAAGCCATCTATGAAAAACCCACATTGAATATCATTCTCAATGGGGAAAAACTGAGATCTTTCCCCCTAAGGTCAGGAACATGGCAGGGATGTCCACTATCACCACTGCTATTCAACATAGTATTAGAAGTCCTAGCCACAGCAATCAGACAACAAAAAGAAATCAAAGGCATCCAAATCGGCAAAGAAGAAGTCAAACTCTCACTCTTTGCAGATGATATGATACTTTATGTGGAAAACCCCAAAGACTCCACCCCAAAACTGCTAGAACTCATACAGGAATTCAGTAAAGTGGCAGGATATAAAATCAATGCACAGAAGTCAGTGGCATTCCTATATACCAACAGCAAGACAGAAGAAAGAGAAATTAAGGAGTCGATCCCATTTACAATTGCACCCAAAACCATAAGATACCTAGGCATAAATCTAACCAAAGAGGCAAAGGATCTGTACTCAGAAAACTATAAAATACTCATGAAAGAAATTGAGGAAGACACAAAGAAATGGAAAAACTTACCATGCCCATGGATTGGAAGAACAAATATTGTGAAGATGTCAATGCTACCTAGAGCAATCTACACATTCAATGCAATCCCCATCAAAATACCATCCACTTTTTTCAAAGAAATGGAACAAATAATCCTAAAATTTGTATGGAACCAGAAAAGACCCCGCATAGCCAGAGGAATGTTGAAAAAGAAAAGCAAAGCTGGCGGCATCACAATTCCGGACTTCCAGCTCTATTACAAAGCTGTCATCAAGACAGTATGGTACTGGCACAAAAACAGACACATAGATCAATGGAACAGAATAGAGAGCTCAGAAATGGACCCTCAACTCTATGGTCAACGAATCTTCGACAAAGTAGGAAAGAAAGTCCAATGGAAAAAAGACAGTCTCTTCAACAAATGATGTTGGGAGAATTGGACAGCCACATGCAGAAGAATGAAACTGGACCATTTCCTTACACCACTCACAAAAATAGACTCCAAATGGTTGAAAGACCTCAATGTGAGACAGGAGTCCATCAAAATCCTAAAGGAGAACACAGGCAGCAACTTCTTCGACCTCAGCCACAGCAACTTCTTCCTAGAAACATCGCCAAAGGCAAGGGAAGCAAGGGCAAAAATGAACTATTGGGACTTCATCAAGATAAAAAGCTTTTGCACAGCAAAAGAAACAGTCAACAAAACCAAAAGACAACTGACAGAACGGGAGAAGATATTTGCAAATGACATATCAGATAAAGGGCTAGTATCCAAAATCTATAAAGAACTTATCAAACTGAACACCCAAAGAACAAATGATCCAATCAAGAAATAGGCAGAAGACATGAACAGACATTTTTCCAAAGACATTCAAATGGCCAACAGACACATGAAAAAATGCTCAACATTGCTGGACATCAGGGAAATCCAAATCAAAACCTCAATGAGATATCACCTCACAGCAGTCAGAATGGCTAAAATTAACAAGTCAGGAAATGACAGATGTTGGTGGGGATGTGGAGAAACGGGAACCCTCCTACACTCTTGGTGGGAATGCAAGCTGGTGCAACCACTCTGGAAAACAGTATGGAGGTTCCTCAAAAAGTTGAAAATAGAGCTACCATATGACCCAGAGATTGCACTACTGGGTATTTACCCCAAAGATACAAATGTAGGGATCTGAAGGGGTACATGCACCCTGATGTTTATAGCAGCAATGTCCACAATAGCCAAACTATGGAAAGAGCCCAGATGTCCATTGACAGATGAATGGATAAAGAAGAGGTGGTATATATATACAATGGAATATTATGCAGCCATCAAAAGGAATGAGATCTTGCCATTTGCAATGATGTGGATGGAACTGGAGGGTGTTATGCTGAGCGAAATAAGTCAAACAGAGAAAGACATGTATCATATGACCTCACTGATATGAGGAATTCTTAATCTCAGGAAACAAACGGAGGGTTGCTGGAGTGGTGGGGGTGGGAGGGATGGGATGGCTGGGTTATAGACAGTGGGGAGGGTATGTGCTATGGTGAGCGCTGTGAATTGTGCAAGACTGTTGAATCACAGATCTGTACCTCTGAAACAAATAATGCAATATATGTTAAGGAAAAAAAAAAAGAAGATAGCAGGAGGGGAAGAATGAAGGGGGGGAATCAGAGGGGTAGACGAACCATGAGAGACAATGGACTCTGAAAAACAAACTGAGGGTTCTAGAGGGGATGGGAGTGTGAGGATGGGTTAGCCTGGTGATGGGTATTGAGGAGGCCACATTCTGTATGGAGCACTGGGTGTTATGCACAAACAATGAATCATGGAACAATACATCAAAAACTAATGATGTAATGTATGGAGTTTAACATAACAATAAAAGATTAAAAAAAAAGCATCAATTGGACTGACCAAATAAAGTCAGCTTAAACATGGCAGGTGTTTAAAGCAGAGTCTTTCATGAAGCACTTTGTTGGCTCTTTGGAAGCTAAGATCGTCTCTCAGACTTCAGTTCCCTTATTTTGAGCAGATACTTCTCTAATCTCGATGGTCACTTGAGCTTTCTGTAGTTACTTGAGCTTTCTGTAGTTACTGTGCTTTCTGCAGGTATTTAGTTCCAGGTTTTTGCTGCTGGGGTTCCACTGCCTCTTTACATGGCTATATAGGACAAACACCCAAGGTGAGTTCTCACACCTGGTTCCCATCAACATCTTTGCCTTGACAACCTCTAGTAGTGTTGGCCAATCTCAATATAATAGCATGTCTGTTTCCTTACCACCAGAGCAGTTAGCTCGTATTCGAGTTGAGATTCTTTGGGTGAACATTATTTATTTTATTTTAATTTAATTAATTAATTTTATTTTAGAGAGAGAGAGTGCATGTGAGAGTGAGAGTTAGATGGGGGGCAAAGTGGGGGAGAGGGAGAGAGAATCTGAAGCAGCCTCCATACTGAGCACAGAGCCTGAAGCAGGGCTCAGTCCAACAACTGGAAGATCATGACCTGAGCTGAAATTAACAGTCGGAAGCTTAACTGACTGAACCACCCAGGCATCCCATCTTTGGGTGAACATTAAACCTCAAATCTTTATGACATATAGTGATCACAAATTAAGCTTTTTTCAGTAGCCCAATGGAAAGCCACACTCCTATGAGTGAGATGAAGGGGCAAGCATCTCTTCCTAACATCTTGTTCTAGAAATAAAAGACAGGTATGTGTTGTTTTTTTTTTTTTTTTAAACAAAATGCTTTCAAAATTTGATAAACCGAACTCAGCAAACATGTATGCAGTGGGAAGTGAGTCGCTCTGAAGATGCAAAAATAAACAAAAAATGGTACTTGTTCCCTGTGTGGTAGATTAATAATTGCAAACAAATAATTGCAGAATGGCATGTGTCAGGGAGAAATGATGGTATGCAACCAGCCTGCTGAAATGATGTGATCAGAGGAGTAGATATCTAAAAAATGAGTAATATTTTTAAGAGGAAGCAAACCACACTAACTCAATGGAAAATGTCTCGATATATGAGATGGACAAGAAAATATGAGAAATTTCAAAACAGAGAGATTAGGCTAGGAATTTGGCCCAGTGGGGGGGAGGAGAGTTTCCTTTCAATTTGCTACAGAGCAGTTTTAGATTGTGATGTCTTATCTTGTGGATACACTTCAAGTGACGTCTGGGAAGCTCCTGGCTTCAGAATCTGCATACTTTGTTTGGCTTTAGGTACTTATATAAGTTGTTTGAGAACATCAGCGAATATCAATAAGATAAGTATCAGGAATTTCTTTTTTTTTTTTAAATCTTTTTTTTTTTTTTTAAGATTTTATTTATTCATTTGAGAGAGCGAGAATGAGAGAAAGAGAGAGCACATGAGAGGGTGGAGGGTCAGAGGGAGAAGCAGACTCCCTGCCGAGCAGGGAGCCTGATGCGGGACTCGATCCTGGGACTCCAGGATCATGACCTGAGCCGAAGGCAGTCGCTTAACCAACTGAGCCACCCAGGTGCCCCAGTATCAGGAATTTCTAATGAGTAGAATTATTTTCCTTGGATCCAAATAAATGAGCAACAGAAGAAATTCTCCAGGTTGTGTTCTTTGGTCACAGTGCAATAAAATGAAAAATAGTTATCAGTAACATCTTATTATTATTATTAAAGTAAGAATTCAATTCAATAACAACAAAAATTATATGAAAAATGTTTTAAAATTCTCCAGTACAATCACTAAAAAAGACACAAGCCAATGACTTAATAACAGACTTTAGATAAAATAACAAAAATTAGAGCTCCTCATAATACAGAAAGCCTTTGGGACGAAGTCACAGAAATACTCAGAGGTCAATTCTCAGTCTTCAATGCTTTTACTGTTAAAAATAATGAAAAAATAAATAAATAAAGCACTTAATTTGATTATATAGGGGGAAAAGACACTTTAAAAGTCCTAAGGAAATTAGCAGAAATGAAATAAAACAAAACCTAAAAAAAATAAATTGGGAAGCAAAAAATGTTACAGTAGAACTAACAAACCCAAGAGCTATCATTACTCTTATAAGGTTGCAGCTTTAACAAGGAAGAAAAAAATGAAAATGAAAAGGAGGAAAAACACCACAGAAGAAACTGTTAGCAAGGGTTCTCTGAAACAAGAGAGCGGAAACCTGTCAGAGAGCATGATGGCAGAGGTGCAACATTGCAGCAGATGATCCAGGTAATCAGATGGCAGTGGCTGAAGCAAAGCTTCTTGCTCTCTTGCCAATCAGGGACGCTTCTTGGGCAGGCACCTGGAATAAGGAGCTCCATCTGATACAGAGACAGGGACAGAGGCAGAGGAGTGGAAGCTGCTCCTCAGAGTGAACCCAGAGCATTTGGGAGTGATGATTTTCTATATCTTTTTATTTCTTCTCTGCTAGTGGGAGACCCGCACAGTCTTCCTCAGGGTTAGGAGTAAGGAGAGTGAGACTTAACACAGGGTACACGTGAGATTTAACATGGGGGAGGGGAGGCAGGGTCTGTCCTCATTCCTGGGTCCAGAACTTACTGATGAAGCTGCAGTTTAGAAGTCAGGAAGCTCCACGAAGTGAGTGACCCAATGGAGAAATGCTGTGCCCAGCAGCTTAAATGCTTCAAATGCCTGTGGACTTGCCATGCTTGTGCCTGTCAGGAGCTGGATCACTGAGTACAGTTGTCACAATTGCCTTGAAACACTCATATCTCAGGACCATACTCACCAGACAGAGCTGTAGCAGGGAGATGGCCTTGCCTCCCTTTTGCCTTCCAAGTTGTACAGGAGAGCATGGGCAGAAGCTAAGTCACATCCAGGACTTCAGCTGTGGAATCTGGGAAATGTAGTCTGTAGCATTCCTGATGAACAACAGAACTGAATGGATCCAAACCAAACCAAACCCACATAAGGGGATTGGAAAATGATGTCAAGTGCAGACGAGCATATTCAGCACAATGCATCTGGATGTAAATTTCCTTTCACTTACCTTGTTTGGGGTGTGGTGAACCTGAGAGTAAATTTTTAGCAATTCTGGAAAATTCTCAGCCATTATGTACTCAAATGTTGCCTGTCTTCTTTGGGTTCCTACTTTCTCTTGGTTTTTGGCCTCTGAAGATTCATCATTACTTTCTCTCCATCGATTCTTGACTGTTCTCTTTTATGGTTTCAGGTCTCACATGTAGATCTTTCATCCATTTTGAGTTTATTTTTGTGTATAGAGTAAAAAAGTCATCCAGTTTCATTCTTTTGCTTGTAGTTGTCCAGTTTTCCCAGCACCATTTGTGAGAGAGGACTGTCTTTTTCTCATTGCATATTTTTGCCTCTTTTGTCATAGATTAATTGATTGTATAATTGTGAATTTGTTTTGGGGTTCTTTTTTCTTTTCCATTTATCTATGTATCTATTTTTGTACTGTCTTTGTCAGTTTAATTTTCACGCCCAGCCAGGAACCCTAAGAGGGTTGAGAAAAATTTTTTCCTCTCCTACACTTAAGTAGGGATGCTTCTAATGTAGTTCCCAAACATGCAATTAAAAATAACTTTCTTCCTTTACTTGAGGGCCATGATGACTCTGGGAAGAGCAATGAAAGCTGTTTCCTATTACCATAATCCCTCAGATGCATTCTCTCACAGCAAGAAGGGGCAGAGAGAGTGTGGTAAAAAAGCTTCCTTGGGAGCAGAACCCACGAATATTCTCTCTTTACCCTGGGTCAGGACCAAGTGTGTTCCACTAGATTCTGCCAATCCAATTAAAAGGGGCAAGGCATCTTGGCTGTTAAATCTGGCTAAAGGCTAAAGGTGGGGCCCAGGTCATTGCTACTCTGGGACTGAATCTCGCATGAGTCACAGATGTGCAGAAAGGAGATGCTTGTAGTTCACAGGCGCTGATGCATGGCTGCACCCACCCAATACCCTTCTAGTCTTCTCTTCCACATTACAGTGTGCTTATAAAATATACTCTTATCCTGCCTCTACCCTGTTTAAAATCCTCCAATGACTCCTTCATTACCTTCAAAGTAAAACTCAAATATGTGATAGAAGACCATTCATGATCTTAGCCACTAGCGACTTTCCCACTTTAGCCATTCAAAACATTTTGCTTTTCTATGAACATATCTCATTGTTCCAAATCTCTGGTCAGAGTCAACCATTCTCTGGGTCTCCCAAACTGAATCAATGAACTCTCTGCCAAAGGACTTTTGGACTTGAGAAGAGAGAGAGAAATTGAGGGTAGGGGGAGAGATACCATCTCAGCTGGTAGAAGCTGCAAAAGGTCAAACTCAAGAGTGGTTGGTGACCATGTTTTGTCCAAATGTGTAGAGAGGATGAGACCCACATGGAGATAAATGAGAAAAAGACTGAGAGTCTTGGCAGCATTGAGTCTCCAGTTCCAACTGGGTTTTATTATATTGCTAACCTGGCTAACTCCTCCTTATCCTTAAGAGTTGCAAGTACTGAGACAGTACACAAAAATAAGGGAATGAGTTTCTGGTCTCCAGTGAAAGAAAGTGCCATATAGAGCTTACCATCCAGGAGCACTCCCTTTAGTTTGTCTGCTTGGAATAGCGTATGACTAGGAAAGACGGGTGACATCCAGTTATTTCTAGCTTTTGTCCTTAAAGAAAGTGCCCAAGGCTTTTATTTATAAAAACATTCTTTGGGACTAATTCTCAGCAATTAAGATGATATCCTGAGTTTTGTGAAAATATCTGATAATCTGAATTTTATAAAGGTATAAAAATAAAAATTTTATACCCTTTATAAAGGTAATGTGTTTAGAGGTTTCAATGGAAAAAATATGCCTTGTTAAATAGTTTTCCTTCTGCAAACTGCCTCTTAGGTACATCCAGGCAAGCAATATTTGGAATGCAAGAAAGAATCCAAAGAATTAAGTTAGAACATACTGATTATCTGCAAAACATTCCTTTTAGGCTTCAACATGGAGCAAGTTTGTGCTGATTGACATTGAGGTGTGGAAATCTATATCTAAGAAATTTCCCTTTCATTGTTAGCACAAGTTAATACCTGGGAAGCTGCTTGGGAAAAGATGCAGTGGGGTGTGCCTGTGATGATTCCTTCCTTTTCATTCATAAGAAGCTGGCTCAGCTCTCTCCATGTCTAGGCAGGCAGTGACTGAGCAGTCTGCAGGATGCCAGTGAACAGAGGAAGCCCATGACATAGCTCCACAGACTGCAGCTGAAAGGGGTGCCACTAGTTTAGCAAATTCAAAGTCAGACAGAGAAGTGGGTAAAGTTAGAGGCAAGGAGCCGGGGCACCTGATGAATATAATAGGATGTTTATAGCTGGAACTTCAAACTGGAGTCCCCCTCAACCTATAGGTACACCAAAGATGAAGGAGAACATGTTGGGTTTTCCTCCCTCGCCTTTGTTTATTCAAAAAACCAAACCCCAAAAAACCTTCTTAGGCTTTACATAACAAGGAGCTCAAAAACAGGGGAGGGAATAAACTCTTGGTACCTGCAAAGCTGCCTGAATTAGGCACTAGTCAGTGCCTCCTGTGCTTATTTTGCATGATTTTGAGAAGAATCGTTATTCCAAATTCTCAGGTGCCAGGGTCATCGTGGCAATGAACACTGAGCCCAGTCTCCTCCAAGCCCTTCAGTCTCTCCGAGAGCAGGACTCAGCCTGGATCTCCTTATTTGGGTATTAGGATGGCAGGACCTCTTCAGACCACTTAAAGAACCTGACAGTTGGGGGGGAATTAAAAGCAGATTAACAGAGGTTTGGGCTGTACCCGGGCTCTAAATCATGAAAGGAAGAAGCTGGGCCTTCACTTCTGAGCCCAGGCCCCCTCCCTTGCCTGGCTAATCTAGTATGTGGACGCAGTTCCTCAGGAATGTGCTAAATGGAGGAAGCAGATGGTTGGTTTCACTTTTATAAGTAATAACAACTTAGAGAAACTGGCAGAGAAAGATCCCTCCAGGGCTTCCACTTCTCAGTGATGCAACTGGCCCTTTGCAAAGCAAAGGGGTGATGCAAATGGCTTGGGCTAGCCCAGCAGGAATCTCTGGTGGGTGGAACAGTCAAGGGGGATTTTCTTCCAATTAGGATAAAAATTGGCATCCCTGCCCAGTGGGAGGAGCAAGCAACTGAGGCTTTTGCTTTCTGGAATCCGCCCAATGAAAGGAGACACAGCTGCGGGGATGAAGTCTGGGCTCCTGATCACCCAGCTCCTCTGATTTTAAGTCGATTTTTGTTTCCTCTATGGAAGGGTCTTGCTTTTTGACCACCTTAAGCAAAGACTAAAATAATGTGTTCTCCTTGGGAAAGGAATTGATCCTCCAGGTCTGTGCCAGCACCTTAATTTTACATGCCGATTGTGACTCACCCATAAAATCAGGAGGCTGCATTTCTCAAGGGACTCATAGTTACAGAAAGTAGAACGCAGCCCAAGCTAAATAAATGCCAGCCTAAATTGTATGTGCAGGAACTGAAGGACAGACTTCCTCAGGAGGTTACTGTGTCCCTCTGCATCAAAATAGAACTGTTGACTTCAGTGAAAGGGTATGTGCTTTACAAGATCATTTCCAGGAGTGATGACAGAGTTATGAGGGCCCACAGGGCCTCCCCCTCTCATTGACTTAATTTGTAAATTACACCCTGTCTTCTCCACAGAGGAAAAAAAAAGACTTGTGGTGACCTATTACAAAAACAAACAAAATGAGCAGCAACGTGATCACAGTTGAAACGGAAGACCTAAGGCAGGTAGAGGGAAGTGTTTGGTTAATAAATATGCCCAAAGGAACATCAATATTATTCCTGGGAATTGCACACTCAGGGAGTCAAAAGAAAGCAGTCAGAGAAAATAGCCAACCAGCCAAAGAAAGAAGGAAGGAAAGAGGGAAGGGAGGAACCAACACTTATGGAATACCTAGCATTCTGCTTTCATAGGCACTTTTCTCCAGTCCTAGAACAGTCCTAGGAGAGTGATCTAATTTTCTCTCTTTTACAAAAGAATACAGAAAGGTTAAATACATCAGCCCAAGATGGCAAGACTAGTGGCTGGGACTAGGATGCAGCTTTGTCTTTCCATGTCCAGAAGCTAGTGAGGCTCAGTGCTTAAGAGTATGTTCTAGAGAACCAGACAAGGGTTCAAGTCCTGGTCCCACCAGGTACTATCTGTCTGTGTGCTTTCTGGCACATTCTTTAACCTCTTCATGCCCCATCCCTGAAATGGGGATAACGTAGATTACATGAGATAAGCTATATAAAACAAGTACACTAGTATCTAGAACATAGTGGATGCTCAAAAACTATTAATTATTATACAGAAACTGGTGGGAGTGGGTGGGGCCCCAAATGTGTTGTGTTGTGTTTGGGTTTTTGTTTTTTTTCTTCCTAGATTTCTGTCTTAGTCTGTTCAGGCTGCTGTAACAGAATATCATAGACAGGGTGGCTTATAAACAACAGAAATTAATTTCTCACAGTTCTGGAGTCTGGGAAATTCAAGATCAAGGCACTGGCAGATTTGTGTCTGGTGAGGACTTCCTGATTCACAGATAGCCATATTCTCACTGTGTTCTCACATGGTGAAAGGGATGAGGGAGCTCTCTGTTTTGTGTGTGTGTGTGGGTGGTGTATAAGGGCATTAATTCCACTCAGGAGGGCTCTCCTCTCATTACCTAATAATCTCCCCAAAACCCCACCTCCTATTACCATTACATTAGTGATTAGGATTTCAACATATGAATTTTGAGGGGACATAAATCAATCTACAGCAATATCTTTTTAAAAATAGAATTCAGGGGCGCCTGGGTGGCTGGGTCGGTTAAGTGTCCGACTCTTTTTTTTTTTAAGATTTTATTTATTTATTTGACAGAGAGACACAGCGAGAGAGGGAACACAAGCAGGGAGAGTGGGAGAGGGAGAAGCAGGCTTCCCGCTGAGCAGGGAGCCCGATGCGGGGCTCGATCCCAGGACCCTGGGATCATGACCTGAGCCGAAGGCACACGCTTAATGACGGAGCCACCCAGGCGCCCCATGTGTCCGACTCTTGATTGCAGTGTGTGTCATTATCTTAGGATGGTGGGATCGAGCCTTGCATCGGGTTCTGCATTGGGCGTGGGAACTGCTTAAGATTCTCTCCTTCTCCCTCTGTCCCTCCTCTTCCCGCTCATGCAAACTCTCTCTTTCTCTCTCTAAAATAAAAATAAAAATAAAAAAACAAGGGGCACCTGGGTGGTGCAGTTGATTAAGCATCCGATTCTCGGTTTCAGCTCAGGTTGTGATCTCAGGGTCATGGGATCGAGCCCTGTGTCAGGCTCCATGCTCAGCACAGCGTCTGCTTGAGATTCTCTCTCCCTCTCTTTCTGCCCTTCCCGCCCACACTCTCTCTCCCTCTCAAAAAAAAAAAAAAAAGTCATCACCAAATGCAAGGTCATCCAGATTTTCTCCTATGTTATCTTCTAGGAATTTTATACTTTTGCCTTTTACATTTAGGTCTGTGGTCCATTTTGAGTTAATTTTTGTGAAACATGTAATGCTTATATTTAGATTTTTGGTTTTTACATGTAGATATACAGTTGTTCCAGCACCATTTTTTGAAAAGCTCATCTTTATTCCATTGTATTGCCTTTGTCCCTTTGTCAAAGATTACTTGACCATATTTATGTGGGTTCTCTATTTTGTTCCATTGATCTATTTGTCTAGTCTTTCACCAACACAGAATTTGTTTTTTATTAATAACAGCTGGGAAATTAAAAAAAAAAAACACTTCACTATTTGTTATTAACTTCTTGCCCAAGGATCAAGCCTCAGAGACCTCTGGCCTTGAGATCTAGAAGAACATTGTCTCCCTACTGGCTGATGGCTACTGCCTCAGCAGGTAGTCTGAACTGGTCAGGCTTTTCAGCTCCTAGTTTCCTGTCCCCACTGGACTAGTCTTCAGGGTGAGGAGGCCATGCAGCCTGAATCAGAGTGGCTCTCAAAACAACATCTCAATATGATTCTTCTCCTTGGGGTCAAAGATGGGGCCCAGATGCTTGATGATGGCCTCCAGGGACAGGTTGTTCCTGGGGGCCAGTTTCATGTGCAGCTAGTACTTGTAGCATATGAGCCACATGCTAGCCTTTCCTTGCTGCACTCTTCCCTGGTGAGGAGTTTACAGTGCCAAGTGGATATGTCTACCTGAAGTATGTGGACTACCTTATTTACCTGCTTCTAGGCTTACCGGTTTGGGTTTTTCCCCTATGTCGATCATCCAGAGAGTGAACCACGCTTGTGGCGTGCTCAACCTTAGGCTTCAGAGTGGTCAGGGCAGCAGTTTGCATCAAGGATAGGAAAGGTTGGGAGTGGGGAGGGCTGTGAATATCGCTTGGATGTGTAAGTTAAGGTGTTGACACAGTCATGTGAGATATGTAGAAGGAGCCAAGGGCTGGAAAAGCAGGGATGGGAGTAAGGGACAAGAGCAGGCTTTTGGCACCATCATTTTCCATACGAACTTTGAAGAGGCCAAGAATTCCAAATTTGTAACAGGATATCCAGATCATTATGAGGGCATATTTGTCAAAGTAAGAGGGTGGAACAGAAGTCTGCCTATGGCTCCACAGATTTTGGGGGTGGGCCTGTTGGTGAGTGATAGATCTGGGACAAAATTCAGTAATCTGGGCTTCTGTGCCAAAGTTCTTTCAACTCTTATTTTTTTCTTTTTAGAAGTGGGGAGCTGCAGAGGGAGATGGTGAGAGAGAATCTTAAGCGGGCTCCATGCCCAGTACAGCGCCTGACATGGGGCTCAATCTCACAACCCTGAAATCATGACCTGAGCTGAAATCAAGAGTTGGATGTTGAACTGACTGAGCCATCCAGGTGCCACCCCTCCTTCAATTCTTTTAATAAGCTCAGCTCACCCTTACTAAAAACAACTGCTTCTCCTAGATTTCTTCCAGTTTTACCCTGCTAGTCAAGTATGAAATATAAGGCTGAATCAGAGAAATTATGCTCATCCTCAGTTAAGTTAAAGTACAGTTTGTTTTGGTCCCTCAGTCTCCCCTATCTCTTCTCTTCTCAAGCACCAATAACTTATGCTGTGGCCCATGAACTCACTTTCTTTCTCTTTAAAACTTATCCAAAAGATGACCCGAGGGTAGGCCCAGGGGATACCGACAGAGCTTGGATAGGTAGGCTGGAGTATCTGCATGTCTTCATAGCTCATCATATTATGGAACAGAGCTAGAGATGGAAACAGGGAGCAGGCTTTGGGCTGGGGGTCTGAGGATGAGCTCTCTCATCCTATCACATTCAAGCACAGAACTCTGAGAAGAGTCTAAAAATTCTGAATTTGAATTTGGTCTTCCAAACTATTATAATCTGTATAAGATGATAAAACATATTTAATTTAACAGTTTCTTAGTTTGACTTAGAACTTTCAAATATTTAGAATATGGTACCTGGGTCTTCATTTATTTTTCCACACCCAGACCTGAGAATATTAGGAGTAGATCTACTTAGAAGAATGTTTCCCCCATAGGATATGCTTCTTCTCTTCTTGGAAAAGGCCTGGTGAAGTTTCCATCCTAAAGTCTACTATCTGAGGTAGGTAGAGACTGTCAAGCCTGACCACTGGCTGATCTTTACTATCTTCCTGGTTTAAGGTAAGGGGGTCCTATATAGCTTTTCAAAATGGGCCTCAACTTGTATTGGTTGTGTTTTCTTAGGTCCTTCCTGAAGTTTTCCCCTATCCTGGGTGTGTTGAGAATTAGCAGAAAAGGATAAAGTCCTCTGCATTCCACCCATTTTTTCTCACTCCAACCTCCAAAACACATGCATACACATGTACAGAGCCACAAGATTCCTGTAAAAACTGGAAAAAAATTAGAAAAAAAAAATCACTGATGTTTTCTGGAGCTTCCTTCCACCTCTTACTGCTCTAGGGCATTTTCCACTCAAAGCTATTGACTTAAAAGAAAACAAAGAAACAAAAAACACCCTTAAGACAAAAGAAAAGGGAAGGGTTCTTGTCAGAACATGGAAAACAAAATTCAAAAATAACTCATATTCTCATATTTTCCTACAGACATGATGCAAGCATTATCCAGTTAAGGAACTGCTGACGCCAATAACATGATTTCTGGTCCTTTGCTCTTCTTCTTTCCCATCAATGTTTTCTCAAGCCTGGGTTCTGGTCAGTGACTCTTGAATGCAACCTTATAAACAATCACTCTAAGATGCCTACAAGAAAATCTTAGAGCTATTGCCCCCTTTAAACTTGCACTTGTATTTTTATATACATATATACTCATGGGGTCTTTCTTATGTTCTATAAATAGCTCTTTAAAATTTCCTGATATGTAAGGGGATTGAAGGAGATAGAAATGGGATAAATGCAACCAGGAGCATATAAAAATTTAGAAAGTAACCAAATAATGTTGATAATTTTGGGCACAGCTCAACAGGTTTTAAAAATATCAAGACATTAAGATAATTCATCAGTCCATTCATTCATTCAACTAATAAATTTGTTTCCTTTTTTCCTACTCTAACAAAAAGGATTCAAGCAGCTAAATTGAACCATGGTGTTCATTCACAAGGATTGTGTACCCTATTCTGGACAATATAAAATTGTAATACAATGGGTCACAAAACTACTGGGGAAGGAAAACATGTATTTGAGAAAGTTAAAACAATGTAAGTCTTTGTCTTTTGTAGATATTCTACTCTCAGTTTTATCTCATTTCCCCAATCCATATTCTATGTCATGACAGAGTTCTCTCTCTGTAATGAAAATCTCATCACATAAATCTGCTTAAAGCCCGTTAGTGGTTCTCTATTACTTATTGGAAGAAGGTAAAGTGCCTTAGAATTGTGTGTACAGTGTTCGTGATCTTGTCCAGGTCCACCTTTCCAGACTCATCTGCAGTTACCATCCTTCCTTCCTGTTTATAGAATGGGAGCCTGTGGATAGCCATGAAACTCTCAGCTTTGTCTTACTCAGCTTTGAGTTCCCAGTATTAGAGTAGAGGCTTTAAGGACACTTTATTTTTAATTAATGCAGCCTTTTCCCACCCACCAATCTCTTTTTTAAACTATTTTATTATAAATTTAACACATATAGAAAATTTCATAAAACAAATGAATGGCCTAATGAGATATTGTGAAAAGAGCATTCATGTTTTTATCATCTAATTAAAAAACTAGAACTTTGCTGGCTCCTCAGAAGCCCTCTGCAATCCCTTAATCATATCCTTTTGTCTCCTCTTCAAAGGTAAACACTAACCTCATCTTTTCATCTGTTCTCAGTTTAAGCCACAATCCCCACACTCCACCTCACCTCTGTGATCTTTCTTCTGACCTTATATAGCGCTCTTTCACTCTGTGATCTTTAAAGCACCTATTTATTTAGCATTCATTTAGCTTCTAGTAAGCCACAGCATCTCAAAGTATTATGTGTTTTATAAATTTATATTTATGATATTCTTCTTGTAGTTTTTATATTATTTTGCCTTCACTGTAGGTATTTTCATGTTTAAATTGATTTTCTATGTTTATTCTTATTTTATTTTTAAAATTTTTTATTTGAGTATAGTTGACACACAATGTTATATTAGTTTCTGGTGTGCAACATTGTGATTCAACTTCACTGTAGTATGCTATCTATTCTCTATATTGTTATTGTGTATGTTTTACTTTTATGCTTAAAATCTCATTATAGTTGCTCAATGAATATTTATTGATTGGGTAATTGTGACTGGGTGAAAGGCAAACATATTAGAGCATGTAATAGCCAGAAATTTACTCAGCCAGAGAAAGAGAAATAGCAGAATATAATCTACAAATAGAGAAAGGGAGAGAGAGAAGAAAGATGTTGTTCTGAGATAATGCACATGAATATTCAAGAGTTTCACACACCGAGAATCTCAATTTCCTTCCTTATTCACTTCTTCACATCATAACAAATGTTAGGAATTCCAGATTTGCGTCTGATTTAATCTTCATGCATTTTAATGTCTCTGGTTTTGATTATAGAAGGCATTTAGGCTCAAGTAGTACATGTCTCTCTTCAGCATTTCACTCTAAAGAAAACATGGCCAGGATATGGGCCAGACTTTGGGACGAACTTCTGACATGGATACTTCAGGAAGAGTTCTACATTGTAAGGGAAATTGGAAGAGATTACACTGAAAATCCTTTCCTACTTTATGATGGCATGGGTAAATGAAAACCATTGGCAATCTGAATATAATGATTAATCTGCAATTTTATTTGGAAATTAAGTTGATGCTGAAAACTCAGGTCTATGACATTAAGTTATAATTCAAATATCTCCTAGATTCCACTCAGTAAATACAGTTGAGGCTTTTAGTCAATCTATATCCATCTTTTCAAGTCTTGGATGGAATAACAAATGTTAAACATGTAAAGTTGAATAATCTTTCCTTGCTCTTCACATACTGTTCAGTGATACTTCCCACCTTACCAATACTTTTTTTGTGGAATTGACTTATTGAGGTTCAAATAAAACATATACTTCTATATGATGTCTATCTTGATCCCTCATAAAAGTTAGGGCTTTGTTTATTCTGATCCCACTTTTTTTCTTAAAGTATTTAATACATTGGATTTTGAAGGTGCATTTATCTGCCCTCAAAGAATTATAAGTTCCTCAGCTTTAAGGATTGGGTTTTATTTAGTACTAAACCTATGAGAGATGCTCGATAATTTGAGTGAATAAAAAATACAAAGTAGTAAAATTTAAGAAACAGAAAAAAAAAAACAATGAACAGCTAATACTGGAATGAATAACTTCTTTTTTCCAAGTACTAGATTAGACACTGACAAAAGGCATCCAGGAGTTCACAGTTCAGTGGGGAAACAGAAAAATGAATACATGCAATATTGTTGGTGGGAGGAAGATGGAGATGGGTAAGGTACTGTGGGAACCAGAGGACTGGTCTTCAGCTCAGACTGGGGAATGAGAGACAGATGTTCAAGTTAATTCATTAAGGACAGATAGCCAGTCAGGAGGAGAAGGGGTAGAGGTGGAGGACATTCAAGACTGAGGAAACAGAAGCAGTGAAAGTCTTCTATCTTAATGAAAGCATAGTCATGTTTCTCCTTACACAGAGATTCCCTATTTCTTGCATCACAGACTCTTCTAATTTGAATAATGTATTTTTGAATGACCTAGTCTCTTTTGGGTAAATGCTTTTCAGATTTCCTCTCCCCATCTCTACTCCTGCCTCCCTCACTTTTCCAAGTGAACTGCATGGCAACAGGTAAGACAAATGATTGGAATGCATGTGGCATTCTCTAGAACCTTATTCTCATTCTCAGTGGACAGCCATTCAGATATATTCCTTGAGCTGGTGACCTTTCAGGTGCAGCTGGCTTCACTTGACCTTTTGGAGGATGTGTAAGTATCTGTGACTAGAATCCACAGTCTATGACATTTATATGAAATTTTAAATGTGGCAACCACTTCATTCAGATCCTGGGTCTTAACTGGTCTGCTGCTCCTATCAGCACCTCAACATTTGGCCACATGTTTGAGTGCCAGCACAGGCCTTGTGGAACAAGGAAAGATACTTCAGGGTCACCTTTCTGAGCACTATCCCTTAGGATTTCCAAGTATGTGCATCTGGATTTTTCCACTGAGTCCCTTCCACAACTAGAACTTGAGAACTTTAAAAAGCCCTGACACATTGCTGGAGATCTAGAAGACAATGTGTATGCCAGACTTGACCTGGGAAAAAAGAAGGCTCTAGTCATGCCAGTCCATGTTTGGCTAACAATGAGGTCCTGCATAGGCAGGAAATGAAAGCTAAGACTGTTTGATAAATTGCCTGAGGTTTGAAGGCATGTCTTCACACACAGATCCCAATGGCAAAGGGTGACATACAGGTAAACCATTTAAGGAAATCTTCTGAAAGATTGTTGGTTGCCACTAAATAATACTGGCTCAATGACCCTTAGGAACCCGGCTTAAAAATAAAAATAAGAACTTAAAAAACAAAACCAAAAACAACCTAGCAGATAACTCAGTGGCTACACATTACAGAATATCAACAATAGTAAACTTTGGAGGGCATAGAGATCTGATACCATAGTTGTTACAATATAAAATATATTATCTAAAGTATCCAGTTTCAACAAAAATTATGAGACACACACACAAAAAAATGAAAATATGACACATGCACAGGAAAAAAGGAGAGCCAAGGGAAAATGCCCCTCAGGTGAAACCGATCATGGATTTAGTAGACAAAGGCTTTAAATCAGTTATTATAAATATATTAAGATAACAATATAATTAATGGAAATTACAACAACAATAACTTACCAATTGAAAGGTATCAATAAAAACAAATAAATATATAAAAAAACTCAGTAGGCATTCTAGGGTTGAAAAGTACAAAATTGAAGTTAAAAAGTTCACTAGAGGTGCTAAAAAAATTGAGCTGGCAGAAGAAAGAATCAGTGAATTTGAAGATAGGTCAATTAAGATTGTCTAGTCCTAGGAATAGAAAGAAAAAAGGATGAAAAAAAAGTGAACAGCACCTCAGAGACCTGTGGACATAATTAAGCATATAAACATATGTAAAATGAATCTCTAAGAAGGAAAGAAAAGAGAAAGGAGCAGAAAGAATACTTGAAGAAATAATAACCCCGAACTTCTAAAATTTGATGAAAGGTATTAATCTATATATCCTAAAACCTTTATAAACTAAGATAAACTCAAAGAGATCTACACAAAGACACTTCATAAACAAACATTAGAAAGACAAAGACAGAATCTTGAAATCAACAAAAGAAGTAACTCATCACATACAAAGGATCCTCATCAGAAACCATAGAGGCCAGAGGGAAGTGGGAAGACATATTCAAAGTACTAAAAGAAAGAGACTGTCAACCAAGAATGCTATATCCAGTAAAAATATCCTTCACAAATGAGGAGAAATAAAGATATTCTCAGATAAACAAACTCTGAGACAATTTGTCATTAGCAGAGTTGTCCAATAAGAAATACTAAAGGAAGCCCTTCAGGGTAAAAAGAAAAGACACCAAATGGTAACTCAAACCCACATGAATAAATAAAGAGCACTAGAAAAGGTAAGTACATATATAAATATAAAACACTATAAACATTTTTGTTTCACTTTTATTCTTTTATCTGATTTAAAAGACAACTACATTAGGCAATAAATATAAAACTGTTGTACTTGGAATGTATGACTATATAAACTGTATGAAAATAATAACACAAAAAAGGGGGAAGGAGCAGAAGTATATCAAAGCAAAGGTTTTATGTACTATTGAGTAAAGTTAGTATTAACCTGAACTAGATTAAGTTAAAATGCTAATTGAATCTCTAAGGCAACCACTATTAAAATAACTTAAAATATATAATAACAGAAACAAGGAAATCAAATTGGTACAGTAGAAAATATGTATTTAATGCAAAAAAATACAGTAACAGAAAAATAGAGGAACAAAAAGACATAAGCTACATATAAAAAACAAATAGCAAAATGCCAGATATAAATCTTACATTTTCAACAATTACAATAAAGTGAAGTAAACACTCCAATCAAAAGGCATCGATAGGCAGAATATATGAAAACATAATATGATCCACTTATATTTTGTCTACAAGAAACACACTAAAGATTCAAAGACACAAATAGGTTGAAAGTAAAAGAATGGAAAACAAAATACAAAAAAGGAGTGACAGAAACCTGGGATGGCTATCCAATATTAGACAAATAAAATTTTAAGACAAAATTGATACTAAAAAAAGTAGAACATTTTATATGATAATCAGTCCATCAGGAAGACGTGTAATTATATACATATACTCACCTTACAACAGTCTCCAAATTAATCAAGCAAAAACTAACAGAATTAAAGGGATAATTAGAAAACTAAATAGTATCAGAGGGTTCAATCCCAAAAAAATTCAACAAAGAAATATAAGACCTGAAATATAAGAGCAAAAAAACTAACCAACTAAATCTGACATCTATAAAATATTTCACTCAACAATAAAAAATATACATTTTTCTTAAGTGCATATAAAAATTTGCCAGGATAAATTATATGCTAAACCATAAAATAGGCATCAGTAAATTTCAATGTCTTGAATCCACACAAATTATTTTCTTTGACACCACTGGAATTATATTAGATATAAAAAATGAGAAGGAAATTTGGGAAATTCACAAATATGTAGAAATTAATAACCAATGGATCAAAGAAGAAATCATGAGAGAAATTAGAAAATACAATGGCAAGTATTCAAATAAAAAAAAAAGTATGCTAAAATTTATGGAATGCAGCTAAAGTAGTTCCCAAAAGGAAATTTATAGCTGTAAATAAATGCTTATATTTAAAAAGGAGAAAGATCTCAAATCAATAATCTAATCTTTTATCTTAATAAACTCAGAAAAAAAGCAAAAACCAAACCTAAAGCAAGCAGAATGAATGAAATAATAAAGATTAGAGCAGAAATAAATGAAATACAGAACAAAAAATAATAGGAAAAAGTCCAAAAGTTGTTTTTTGAAAAGTTCAACAAAATTAATAAGTCTTTAGCCATATTACCAAGAAAAAAAAGAGAGAAGACTCAAATTACTAGACTAACATAAGGAATAAAAGAGGGAATATCACTAGCAAACTTATAGAAGATTGTAATGGAACATGGAAAACTGTATGACAAGTCTTATAACTTAGGTGAAATGGACAAATTCCTAGGACACAAACTACCAAAATGGACTCAAGCAGAAATAAGAAATCTGAATAGACCCATACATATTAAAAGACTGAATTAATAATTAAAAACTTTCATAAATAAAAATCCAAGTCTAGATGGCTTCATTGGTGAATTCCACCAAACATTTAAAAAAGAATTAATACCAATCTTTCACTGACTAGACTATTTGAAGTGGCAGCAGTAGAAGCAGCAGGAGAGGGAGGAGAGAAAGAAACACTTTCCAATCATTCTATAAGGCCAGCATTACCTTGTTTTGAAAATCAGACAAGGATATCACAAAGAAAATGACAGACCAATATCCCTAATGGATGTAAATGTAAAAATCTTGAACAAAATACTAGCAAAATGAATCTAGCAACACATAAGAAGGATTATACACCATGACCAAGAGAAATTTATCCCAGGAATGCAAAGTTATATTAACATGTGAAAATCAAGAAATTTAATATACTATATTAATAGAATAAAGGACAAAGCCCATGATCATCTCAATTAATACAAAAAAGCACTAGACAAAATCCAACACTTTCCCATGATAAAAACACTCCATACACTAGAAATAGAAGGAAACTTCCTCAACCTGACAAAGAGAAGCTACAGAAATCCCACTTCTAATTTCAAATTTAATGGTAGAAGACTAAATGTTTTCTCCCTAAAATCAGGAAAAAGACTCTTACACCAACTCTATTCAATTCTAGAGTTTCTGCTAAAGACTCTAGCCAGGACAGTAAGGCAAGAGAAAGGAATTAAAGATATGAGATTAGAAAAGAAGTAAAATGATCTCTACTCAAAGATTAAATGATTTTTTTTGTCTTTTTTTTTTTATTCTTATGTTAATCCCCATACATTACATCATTAGTTTTAGATGAAGTGTTCCATGATTCATTGTTTGTGCACAACACCCAGTGCTCCATGCAGAATGTGCCCTCCTCAATACCCACCACCAGGCTAACCCATCCTCCCACCCCCCTCCCCTCTAGAACCCTGTTTGTTTTTCAGAGTCCATCGTCTCTCATGGTTCATCTACCCCTCCGATTTCCCCCGCTTCATTCTTCCCCTCCCGCTACCTTCTTCTTCTTCTTTTTTTTTTTTCTTAACATATATTGCATTATTTGTTTCAGAGGTACAGATCTGAGATTCAACAGTCTTGCACAATTCACAGCGCTTACCAGAGCACATACCCTCCCCAGTGTCTATCACCCAGTCACCCCATCCCTCCCACCCCACCCCCCACTCCAGCAACCCTCAGTTTGTTTCCTACAATTAACAATTCCTCATATCAGTGAGATCATATGATACATGTCTTTCTCTGTTTGACTTATTTCACTCAACATAATACCCTCCAGTTCGATCCACGTCGTTGCAAATGGCAAGATCTCATTCCTTTTGATGGCTGCATAATATTCCATTGTATATATATACCACCTCTTCTTTATCCATTCATCTGTCGATGGACATCTTGGCTCTTTCCACAGTTTGGCTATTGTGGACATTGCTGCTATAAACATCAGGGTGCACGTACCCCTTCGGATCCCTACTTTTGTATCTTTGGGGTAAATACCCAGTAGTGCAATTGCTGGATCATATGGTAGCTCTATTTTCAACTTTTTGAGGAACCTCCATACAGTTCTCCAGAGTGGCTGCACCAGCTTGCATTCCCACCAACAGTGTAGGAGGGTTCCCCTTTCTCCGTATCCCCACCAACATCTGTCATTTCCTGACTTGTTAATTTTAGCCATTCTGACTGGTGTGAGGTGGTATCTCATTGAGGTTTTGATTTGGATTTCCCTGATGCTGAGTGATATTGAGCACTTTTTCATGTGTCTGTTGACCATTTGGATGTCTTCTTTGGAAAAATGTCTGTTCATGTCTTCTGCCCATTTCTTGATTGGATTCTTTGTTCTTTGGGTGTTGAGTTTGATGAGTTCTTTATAGATTTTGGATACTAGCCCTTTATCTGATATGTCATTTGCAAATATCTTCTCCCATTCTGTCGGTTGTCTTTTGGTTTTGTTGACTGTTTCCTTTGCTTTGCAAAAGCTTTTTATCTTGATGAAGTCCCAATAGTTCATTTTGCCCTTGCTTCCCTTGCCTTTGGTGATGTTTCTAGGAAGAAGTTGCTTTGGCTGAGGTCGAAGAGGTTGCTGCCTGTGTTCTCCTTTAGGATTTTGATGGACTCCTGTCTCACATTGAGGTCTTTCAACCATTTGGAGTCTATTTTTGTGTGTGGTGTAAGGAAATGGTCCAGTTTCATTCTTCTGCATGTGGCTATCCAATTTTCCCAACACCATTTGTTGAAGAGACTGTCTTTTTTCCATTGGACATTCTTTCCTGCTTTGTCAAAGATGAGTTGACCATAGAGTTGAGGGTCCATTTCTGGGCTCTCTATTCTGTTCCACTGATCTATGTGTCTGTTTTTGTGCCAGTACCATGCCGTCTTGATGATGACAGCTTTGTAATAGAGCTGGAAGTCCGGAATTGTGATGCCGCCGGCTTTGCTTTTCTTTTTCAATATTCCTCTGGCTATGCGGGGTCTTTTCTGGTTCCATACAAATTTTAGGATTATTTGTTCCATTTCTTTGAAAAAAGTGGATGGTATTTTGATGGGGATTGCATTGAATGTGTAGATTGCTCTAGGTAGCATTGACATCTTCACAATATTTGTTCTTCCAATCCATGAGCATGGAACGTTTTTCCATTTCTTTGTGTCTTCCTCAATTTCTTTCATGAGTATTTTATAATTTTCTGAGTATAGATCCTTTGTCTCTTTGGTTAGATTTATGCCTAGGTATCTTATGGTTTTGGGTGCAATTGTAAATGGGATTGACTCCTTAATTTCTCTTTCTTCTGTCTTGTTGTTGGTGTATAGGAAAGCCACTGACTTCTGTGCATTGATTTTATATCCTGCCACTTTACTGAATTCCTGTATGAGTTCTAGCAGTTTTGGGGTGGAGTCTTTGGGGTTTTCCACATAAAGTATCATATCATCTGCAAAGAGTGAGAGTTTGACTTCTTCTTTGCCGATTTGGATGCCTTTGATTTCTTTTTGTTGTCTGATTGCTGTGGCTAGGACTACCAATACTATGTTGAATAGCAGTGGTGATAGTGGACATCCCTGCCGCGTTCCTGACCTTAGGGGGAAAGCTCTCAGTTTTTCCCCATTGAGAATAATATTTGCTGTAGGTTTTTCATAGATGGCTTTTATGATATTGAGGTATGTACCCTCTATCCCTATACTCTGAAGAGTTTTGATCAAGAAAGGATGCTGTACTTTGTCAAAAGCTTTTTCTGCATCTATTGAGAGGATCATATGATCCTTGTTCTTTCTTTTGTTAATGTATTGTATCACATTGATTGATTTGCGGATGTTGAACCAACCTTGCAGCCCAGGGATAAATCCCACTTGGTCATGGTGAATAATCCTTTTAATATACTGTTGGATCCTATTGGCTAGTATTTTGGTGAGAATTTTTGCATCCATGTTCATCAGGGATATTGGTCTGTAATTCTCCTTTTTGATGGGGTCTTTGTCTGGTTTTGGGATCAAGGTAATGCTGGCCTCATAAAATGAGTTTGGAAGTTTTCCTTCCGTTTCTATTTTTTGGAACAGTTTCAGAAGGATAGGTATTAATTCTTCTTGAAATGTTTGGTAGAATTCCCCTGGGAAGCCATCTGGCCCTGGGCTTTTGTTTGTTGGGAGATTTTTGATGACTGCTTCAATTTCCTTAGTGGTTATAGGTCTGTTCAGGTTTTCTATTTCATCCTGGTTCAGTTTTGGTAGTTGATACATCTCTAGGAATGCATCCATCTCTTCCAGGTTATCTAATTTGCTGGCATAGAGTTGCTCATAATATGTTCTTAGAATTGTTTGTATTTCTTTGGTGTTGGTTGTGATCTCTCCTCTTTCATTCATGATTTTGTTGATTTGGGTCATTTCTCTTCTCTTTTTGGTAAGTCTGGCCAGGGATTTATCAATCTTGTTAATTCTTTCAAAGAACCAGCTCCTAGTTTCATTGATCTGTTCTACTGTTCTTTTAGTTTCTATTTCATTGATTTCTGTTCTGATCTTTATGATTTCTCTTCTCCTGCTGTGTTTAGGCTTTATTTGCTGTTCTTTCTCCAGCTCCTTTAGGTGTAGGGTGAGGTTGTGTACTTGAGACCTTTCTTGTTTCTTGAGAAAGGCTTGGATTGCTATATACTTTCCTCTCAGGACTGCCTTTGCTGCATCCCAAAGATTTGGAACAGTTGTGTTTTCATTTTCATTGGTTTCCATGTATTTTTTTAATTCTTCTTTAATTTCCTGGTTGACCCATTCATTCTTCAGTAGGATGCTCCTTAGCCTCCATGTATTTGAGTTCTTTCCGACTTTCCTCTTGTGATTGAGTTCTAGTTTCAAAGCATTGTGGTCTGAAAATAGGCAGGGAATGATCCCAATCTTTTGGTACCGGTTGAGACCTGATTTATGACCTAGGATGTGATCTATTCTGGAGAATGTTCCATGGGCACTAGAGAAGAATGTGTATTCCGTTGCTTTGGGATGGAATGTTCTGAATATGTCTGTGAAGTCCATTTGGTCCAGTGTGTCATTTAAAGTCTTTATTTCCTTGTTGATCTTTTGCTTAGACGATCTGTCCATTTCAGTGAGGGGGATGTTAAAGTCCCCCACTATTATTGTATTGTTGTCGATGTGTTTCTTTGCTTTTGTTATTAATTGCCTTATATAATTGGCTGCTCCCATGTTAGGGGCATAGATATTTACAATTGTTAGATCTTCTTGTTGGATAGATCCTTTAAGTATGATATAGTGTCCTTCCTCATCTCTTATTACAGTCTTTGGTTTAAAATCTAATTTGTCTGATATAAGGATTGCCACCCCAGCTTTCTTTTGGTGTCCATTAGCATGGTAAATGGTTTTCCACCCACTCACTTTCAATCTGGGGGTGTTTTTGGTTCTAAAATGAGTCTCTTGCAGACAGCATATCGATCGATCTTGTTTTTTAATCCAGTCTGTTAGCTTGTGTCTTTTGATTGGGGCGTTTAGCCCATTTACATTCAGGGTAACTATTGAAAGATAGGAATTTAGTGCCATTGTATTGCCTGTAAGGTGACTGTTACCATATATTGTCTGTGTTCCTTTCTGGTCTATGTTGCTTTAGGGTCTCTCTTTGCTTAAAGGATCCCTTTCAAGATTTCCTGTAGGGCTGGTTTTGTGTTTGCAAATTCCTTTAGTTTTTGTTTGTCCTGGAAGCTTTTTATCTCTCCTTCAATGTTCAATGACAGCCTAGCTGGATAGAGTATTCTTGGCTGCATATTTTTCTCATTTAGTGCTCTGAATAATATATCCTGCCAGTCCTTTCTGGCCAGCCAGGTCTCTGTGGATAGGTCTGTTGCCAATCTAGTGTTTCTGCCATTGTAGGTTACATATCTCTTCTCCCGAGCTGCTTTCAGGATTTTCTCTTTGTCTATGAGATTTGTAAGTTTTACTATTAGATGTCGGGGAGTTGACCTATTTTTATTGATTTTGAGAGGGGTTCTCTGTGCTTCCTGGATTTTCATGCCTGTTTCTTTCCCCAAATTAGGGAAGTTCTCTGGTATAATTTGCTCCATTATACCTTCTGGCCCTCTCTCTCTTTCTTCTTCTTCTGGGATCCCAATTATTCTAATGTTGTTTCATCTTATGGTATCGCTTATCTCTCGAATTCTGCCCTCGTGATCCAGTAGTTGTTTATCTCTCTTTTTCTCAGCTTCTTTATTTTCCATCATTTCACCTTCTATATTACTGATTCTCTCTTCTGCCTCATTTATTCTAGCAGTTAGCTCCCCCATTTTTGATTGCACCTCATTAATAGCCTTTTTGATTTCTACTTGGTTGGATTTTAGCTCTTTTACTTCTCCAGAAAGGGTTTCTCTAATAACTTCCATATTTTTTTCAAGCCCAGCTAGTATCTTTAAAGTGATGATTCTGAACTCTAGATCTGACATCGTACTAATGTCCGTATTGAGTAGGTCCCTGGCAGTCGGTACTACCTCTTGTTCTTTTTGTTGAGGTGATTTTTTCCGTCTTGTCATTTTGTGCAGAGGAGAATAGATTAATGAGAGAACAAAATGCTAGCAGAGTAACCACGTTCCCAGAAAATATACTCTAAACAAATCAGAAAAGACCTGAAGCAGTGGGATAAGAAAGGGAAAGAGAGAAAAAAGAAAAAGAAAAAAAAAAGATAAAGATAAAAACAAAAACAAACAAAACAAAACAACAACAACAAAAGGAAAACCAGAATGTGATCAAATATGATCTATATGGTATATAGATCAGTGCCACACACTAGATTTGGGGTGTATTTTGGTCTTTTAGAAGAAAGTGCCTCCCAAAATTTTAAAGAAAGAAAAACTTATATATATACAAAAATAAGGTTGATATGATGAAGGGATGGAATATGACTGTAAAAATGGAAATTATAAAAAATGTTATAAAAGGAATTGATAAGAAGTTGTTTGAAAAAAGAAAGAAGAGGATTTAAAAAAAGAAAAAAGAAAAAGAGAAAAAAAAAA
>NW_023270389.1:53031125-53031560 GCF_011800145.1 Mirounga leonina
AGGGGAATAGAAAGCACCATATACTAGAGATTTAGGGTATATTTTAATCTGTTAGAAGAAACTATCTCAAAATTTTAAAGAGAGAACAACTTATATATATAAGCCAAAAATATGGGTAACTACTACAAAGGAATAGAATATGACTCTAAAAATGAAAAATAAAAATGTTTTTTAAAAAAGCGATTGATAAGAAGTTGGTTGAAAAAGGGAAAAAGAAAAATTCAAAAAAAAAAAAGAAAAAAAGACAGTTAAAAAAAATTAACTTTAAAAGACTAAAGAATCATGGTAAAAAAGCCGTGAATTCTATGCAGTAGTCCCCTAGTGCTGGAGTTCTGCCGTTCTCATTGATCGGTAAACTTGGTCTTGGCTGGCTGTTCTCGCTGATCTTCTGGGGAGGGGCCTGTTGCCGTGGCTTCCAAATGTCTCTGCCGGAGG
>NW_023270389.1:53041560-53041892 GCF_011800145.1 Mirounga leonina
TAGGGTAGCTCTATTTTCAACTTTTTGAAGAACCTCCATACTGTTTTCCAGAGTGGCTGCACCAGCTTGCATTCCCACCAACAGTGTAGGAGGGTTCCCCTTTCTCCGCATCCCTGCCAACATCTGTCATTTCCTGACTTGTTAATTTTAGCCATTCTGACTGGTGTGAGGTGGTATCTCATTGAGGTTTTGATTTGGATTTCCCTGATGCTGAGCGATATTGAGCACTTTTTCATGTGTCTGTTGGCCATTTGGATGTCTTCTTTGGAAAAATGTCTGTTCATGTCTTCTGCCCATTTCTTGATTGGATTCTTTGTTCTTTGGGTGTTGAG